>NC_136893.1:24230075-24393267 GCF_949152265.1 Phoxinus phoxinus | reverse complement strand
CCTTTGTGTTCAGCAGAAGAAAGAAACTCATACAGGTTTGAAACAACTTGAGGAAGAGTAAATGATGACAGAACTTTCATTTTTAAGCGAACTATCCTTTTAAAAGCGGCACACGACAAAACTGCAGCGCATTAATAAATAATCATTAATATAGTTATATAGTAATACACTAATATAGTAATATGTAAACACTAATATCATTATAGGCTAGTTATTTTTTATACGTATTGTTTTTGGTGTGAACGAGCCTCAGCACACAATACAGAATAGTAACAGTGAGAGGGAGAACAATAAAATACTCAAGTACAAAACACATCATTTGGTTACACTTTATTTTAAGGTGTCATTGTTACAGTGTAATTATATCTTTAACATATGTAACATGTGTAACAAAGACACTGTAAAATAAAGTGTTACCCGTAATATCCAAAAGGAAGCAAATTGTTTAGA
The DNA here is from genome assembly GCF_949152265.1 of Phoxinus phoxinus. NCBI lineage: Eukaryota > Metazoa > Chordata > Actinopteri > Cypriniformes > Leuciscidae > Phoxinus > Phoxinus phoxinus. The sequence continues at coordinate 24,392,817 of NC_136893.1, read as the reverse complement.
CTTGCATGAGCGTAGAATGGGCTACAAGACAAGCAATTTACTTTTAATTATATTTATTTAAGTGATATCGCATGAGCAAGAGTACTTTTATTCAGAAAATCAGTGTGTGTGTGCGTGTGTGTGTGTGTGTGTGTGTGTGTGTGTGTGCGTGTGTGTGTGTGTGTGTATGTGTGTGTGTGTGAGAGAGAACTGGTAAAGGGGACACAGTCATCAAAACAGGAAACCATTTATGTTGCTGAAACACCATTTTTAACTCTCGTAGGCAGGCAAAAATAAATACAGCACTAAGAAAATAGAAAGAGAGAAAGAACAGCGGGGGAAAAGAGAAAGTGAAGTGGAGCAAAAACAAAACTTTGTGTAGCCGTTGGCCTATTCCAACAGCTTTAGACCATGAGCCAAACATGCAATAAGAGAAAAGTACACAAAAGCGCACACATCCACCACACCCTCACACGGACACTTCACCAAAACATCATTTATCCACTGTCATGCGCTTCCAAACTTTCTTTCTTCTGTGGAACGGGGAGATATTGTGAAGCACGTTGGTCCAAACAACTCCACTGGACCCCCGGCATTGTATAGGCACTTAAAGAAAAAAAAAATGACTTTGTCTGACCAAGTCATTTTTGCTTGTATAAATGCCAATGTTTCATTTACCCCTGGATTCACAGACAAGGTTTAAGTCTAGTCCCGGACTAAAATACATGTTTGAGATGTTTTAACTGAAAGTAACTTTCAAGAACATATCTTAAAATATGCCAGTGCCATAGTTTTGTCTCAAGATGCACATCAGTAATGTTTATTTTCTAAGGCACATTTATTAAAAATGTCCTAGTTGAACTCAGGCCTGATCCTGGCTTAATCTAAGCCCGGTCTGTGAAACCAGGCCTTAGAAACTACATGAAACTTCAAACCCTGTTTTTCATTCAAGTTTCAAGTTTCGTCAGGATAAAACTATGTCTAGCGGGGTTCAAAATCATGATCAACACTTATTATTGTCAGTAAAGCAAACACTATTCCAAAATCTGGCGGGTCAGAACGAGGCCTTGTCCATGCAAATCTTGATGCAACAATTGTAGGGTGTTGGGCGAGATTTAGTCTATTCGTCTGGCTACTATGCTGTACATACCATTGTTTATAAATATTGTTATCATTCAGTACCATTGTATACATCAAAGTATCATTATATTGTATCATCATATACCATCACAGCACAGTGTGACTTTTCAATTCCATGAAATTCATCTTCAAGTGGAGGAGTCCGACAGCCTGAAGAAAAGTCCCTGGACATGCATTCAAAGGTCAAAATCTGTATGAGATTATTTGATAACACACACACACACACTCTCTCTCTCTCTGCAGTGCCGATAGGGGAAATGATTTCCTCCTGCTAGCAATCATCAGGGGCAAACCCCATCTTTGACCAGGCACAGACCGGCCATTGTTTGTGCCTCCTCCTCCATTTGGTGTTTCTTATTAGTCACAGCGTCAATCTGTGTGTAGCTCCTGTCCCACCCTGAGAGAGAGAGAGAGAGAGAGAGAGAGCTGATAATTTACTCAACCCGATGTCATCCATGTCTTTCTTTCTTCAGTTGAAAAGAAATTTAGGTTTTTGAGGAAAACATTCCAGGATTTTTCTACACAGAGTGTACTTCAATGGCAACCATCTCTCCCAATGTTCAAAGAAGTTTCAAATGTCCGTCTCAATGCAGCTTCAAAGTCTCGACACGAGCCCAGTCGAGAAATAAGGGTGTTATCTAGCGAAACGATCGGTTATTCAAAACAATTATTCTTATATTATTATTTATACAATTATTATTTATATAGTTAATCTTGTGCTGGTCTGCGACGCGCCACGCATTACGTCATCGCGTTGGAAAGGTCACGGGTCACGTCATCTGTCTAAGTTATTTGTTTGTGTACTCCGATTCAAAAAAGTAGGGAAGGGCGAAAAACTCAATTTCATTTTCTCCTCCAACTTCAAAATCGTCCGACATCTTTGTTTTAATTTATTTTTATTATATTTAATTTTTCGTGACCTTTCCAACGTGATGACGTAATGCGTGGCGCGTCGCAGACCAGCACAAGACGAACAATTGTGGTTAAAAAGTATATAAATTGTTTTTTTTTTTTAGAAAATGACCGATCGTTTCACTGGATAAGGCCCTTATTTCTCGACTGGGCTCGTGTCGAGACTTTGAAGCTGCATTGAGACGGACATTTGAAACTTCTTTGAACATTGGGAGAGATGGTTGCCATTGAAGTCCACTCTGTGTAGAAAAATCCTGGAATGTTTTCCTCAAAAACCTAAATTTCTTTTCAACTGAAGAAAGAAAGACATGGACATCTTAGATAACATCGGGGTGAGTAAATTAGCAGCAAAACATTTTTTGAAAGTGAACTAATCCTTAAACCTTTTCTTTCTGACTCTCAAGGCTGGAATAAACTACACGACTTCAGCTCAGATTTACAGTCTGCATGATGAGTCGACGCTATAGTTTCTGAAAGTCAGAGCCAGTCTGCAGACTTTGGCCAGTCCGAGATTTCACAGAAAATAGCGTAGCGTGTGATCGGCACAGACTACCATTTTTAGCTACAGACGTGCAGCATGCAGTCGTCGGCGGTCAGACATGTTTGATATTTTGAGCTGATTCAAGAACACATTTGCATTTGTCGCACGACTTCTTGCAATGAGGCTCATGTTTCTTCGTGAGTTTGTCGACTAGAAAGTCTGTGATCGTTTAGCGCATGATTCCAGTTTCATCTCTGTAACCAATTACAAAGTCGGCAAGTGTGTGATGCCTTGTGTGTTTAAATCTGTGCAGTTGTGTAGTGCATTCCAGCTTTCATAATGAAACTCCCTCCTCTCTTATGACACTGTATGTAAATCGGCAGTGATGTGCTTATGATTCTGAATTGCCTTTTTTTTTTTTTTTTGCTTTTTGCTTAGTTGCAATAAATCATCTTTGCATGGTTAAATTATTTCTAGTTTTATTTAACAAAAGCAAGACAGATAAATATATATTCCATTGAATGTCTGTGATTTGATGCTGTAAATAAACAGAGCATTTGCATATATAGCCACTTAACCACGCGGATGCAATTACGTTGTTTTGTGTAAAAAGCAGCAAAAAGTGGCTTCAGAGCGGACAGCTTCCCTTAAACTCATCCCATCACTATCAACGTGGGAGGATGTGACTCGGGATTTGGAATGTGTTGTTAGCAGAACTGAATATTAGCCTTGCAGGGACCACGGGAACAATTACATGCACAATCGTTGTTTTGTCTACTGCCGCTGTTTGTTGTTGTTCACAGCAAAGTACTCAAAATGTTTTATGAACACTGACTGGCTGTTTTTTAACAGCCACTCATTGATTTTTTTTTTATGCTCACAACAATACAAAAAACAACCTGGGGAAATCTGATAGCTGATGAAAGGAAAAAAGAAACATCATTCATACAGTAGTCCAAACAATGATTGAACATGAGTGGTCAGTTCTACCAGAAAGACTCGGGAGATAAATTTATAAAATTATGAATTTATAAAGTTCTTTGGCGTAGGCCCCGTCCTTAGAGAGCAATGCGAGGGTAGCGGAATCTGCATATCCTGCCTGAAGACGAAGGCAGGGGCGCAGCCGACCCCCCCTGGAGGTTAAGGAAGGGACCATCCTGGTGGTGGTGGGGAGGATGAAGGGGAAGGTGCCATCTGGGTGGTGGTTGGGGAGGATGGAGGTACTTGGCAGCGTCAGCATCTGCGAACTCAGACGAATGTAAGTACCGATCTTTTATACTGTGAGTGTTAGCACATGATTGGTTAGGAGAGAAGTAATACGTGGCGCGCTGATTGAGTCTTCCTGGCAGAACCTACGCTGAAGCTGTCATATCTCTCTGATCTACACTACGGACATAAATATGCCAAATTAGGCGTTAAATAGGGTAGAGGCTCATTTAAAAGCCATTTAAAATAGTAATAATAATAAAAATAACGATTTGTTCCAAATGTCTCAATTCAAAGATTGTTTTTTGGGGTGCTTTTAGTATGAATATGTTCATCTTACTGTTATCTAGTGCGCTCCAACACAATGACAGAATTTGCATTTCCACAAACATGGATCAATGATGGATCCATGGATCAATCATGGATCACTTCCACAAACATGGATCAATGATTTTGATGACACTCTGCATGTCAGCCTCTCATCAGATTTTCTGTCCAATCAAATGCTCTCTAGAATCTGAAGCTCTGCCCCCTGCATTATAAAGAGACCCTGAATCTGCGGCTGAAATCGGTCACTTGTTCACACATTTACCATTTTCTACATGGTGATTGGCACATAGTGCTCTATATAGGAGATAGGCAACGATTCAGAAAGTGTAAATATGCTTTCCATTGGGGCGAATAAAGTCAGTCTCACACCGCAGCTCCGGTCCAGAGACACGTTAGCACAGAGCGGATTATATGCGCGAGTCGGCACAGGCCAGAAAATGTTTCGGACTCATTTGAATTCTGCACAGAATACTGTATTTTAAAGCAATATGGAGAAGATTAGGAGGAAACTGCAGCTTTATCGAGCTCAACGGCTCTGATCTAACTGTTATATAAACTAAACGCTACTGGCTATTTAAAAAAAGGGGAGGAGCTGTTCGATATGTCCCGCCCTGTCTTCCTGCTTCAGTGGAAATTATGTCAACACATTAAATAACGCATTAAATATATGGGTCTATAACATTATTTTTTTAAATTTCAGTCTAGGAAATATGTGTATAATTTTGGCTTCCGTCATTTCATCTCAACTAGCACTCTTATATCCAGATATCTGTCTTTGACGTTAAATCTCAGGACAGTCTGAAGGTTTTGGGACTGTGCGCATTGAGGTAACATCAGCTAATCAGTGTTGACATAACGTCATTTTCCTGTGGAAATGAAAAGAGCGATTAGTCACCTGGCATTTACAGTTCAAGTGATTGGCTCCAAATGTTTTGTGGTCCCATGAGCGAAGAAGATAGATTTCAAAGTGTTTACCTCAGGGATTTGGTGCCAGTCGTAGCAATGCTAATGGATAGCTTTCTCAGGATATTACACAACTCCATTACAAATATAAAAAATATTATTAATCTAAAGTCCCAGGTTATGTTTAGTGTTCCATATTTAAACTTTCCTTTTCAAAATACTGGTGAATTTCCGCTAGTGACTCACATTAAATTAAATCCAGAGTCATTCATCAACTACATTACTTACAAGGGTCTTGATGTCACAGAGTTTATGGAGTTTAAATGACTTAGGAGCAACTTGAGAAACATGTTGACCGGAGTATGAGAAGCATTCAGCTGAGCGTAGCATGTAACGCTCAGTGCCAGACCTTCAAACCGAGCAAGGTTAAATCCAGAAGTCAAACTGAGGAGCTTTTTCCAGCTCCACAATTCCTACCCACCCACAAACTTCCTTCAGACCCAGTTCGTGAGTCCTCTAACTACGATAGGAATGACGGAGCATGAGGGGAAAAAAGAACTGAATTACAATAGCAGGGAGTTCAGTAAACAAATACAGCATTGCAGCGGGCAAATCAATCTGGTCGGGGAACGAAAAAAGAAGCAAAAAGAATACATCCTTTGCCAACGTGACAATTATGTTTATGTGGATTAAAACAAAACAACAAGCCTTTGCCAATCCCAGCGGTGGCCTTTCTATTGTTTCAGAGATCAAGCCGAGATGAAGTTACAGCGTCAACATACATCCGTAGCAGCTCCGTCCGGATGGAGAAGAGGCCCTACATATGCAAAAGCAATGCTAATCCACGCGAAGCCCTAGGGACGCACACTCCAAGCTACATGAAGCCTTTCCAAAAAAAGAGCTCACTATTTTTATCGGAATGACGCTCCCCGGTGGGAAAGCACCAGCACTGAGTCGTTATGGTTTTCCCTTAGATATGCCGTCCCACCAGAAAATCAAAATAAACACATGGAAAACCACAAGGATATATCTGGCTCGTTGTGAGGAAAGCATTTTTTTCTGTGTCTTTTTTTCTCCTCTTGCCTTTCTCCAAATGTCTCTGCGATTGTACTCTTGCATGCATACTAAAAAAAGCAAGACTTGGGGAACAAGAAGAGAAAAGGATGGAACAACCCAATGAAGAATCGCTCCAACAATATGCCAATTTTAGGCACTAATTGTTATCAATGCATATATTTAGACCTGATATTTTCAGTTGAACCTTGTAGCTACTCAGTCATAAACCGTTTTTAGCTTTTGGCGGGATACCGCAATAATGACAAGGTGCGAGAATAGGAAGATGTGGATTTTGCAGATATGGCTTTCGGTCAAGACATATTAAAGCTTCAGACAGCACACCAAACATGAAATCACTTTCCCAATCTGGCAATCTCTAATCTGATTGGCTCGCTTTCCGCAACTTCCTGAATTTTTTTTTTTTTTTTCACAAGGTTCTAGGGTGATACGAAAAACAACGTTTGTTGGGTTAGTGACATCAAATCTTTAAAAGATACTTAGACTTTAGTTTGAGGCTCTTATAAAATAATGTGGGCCATAGACTACACATACACTAACCTCACAGCCATCTGAACCCAACCGAGCAACTCAGTGCCCAAGTGCTGACCATCCATTACTGTTTCTAGACAACTCAACGCTGGTCACCTTGATTTTGCCAAGACACATTTTTTTGATCCTGGAACAACATTTCTGTCCAAATATGTTGTCCTAAACCTAACCCCATCTATAAGTTATCCCTGAAATCAAATGGAAATAATAGGTGAATAACACTGATATAGAAGCACCGAACCCTGGTTGCAAGCCTAAACTTGACAAACTTGTCCCTTAAAAATCTGTTGTTCCTGTATCAACAGGACCTTAATGTAGCAGATGAGCAGAAACTACACAGTAGATATAGGACCCTATTTTAACGATCTAAGCGCATGGTCTGAAGCACACGGCGCAAGTGCACTTAATGCGTCTCCGAATTCACTTTTGCTAGTTTAACGACGGGAAAAATTGACGGCTCATAGTCTAAAACGGTTGTCCCTATTCTCTTAATGAGTAATGGGTGTGTTTTGGGGCGTAAAGTGCAATAAACCAATCAGAGTCTCAGCTCCCATTCCCTTTAAAAGCCAGTTGCGCTCGCGCCATGGCGGATTCGCTATTTACATGGCGGAATATGCAAGCGGAAAAACTGAACGCTTCTCTAGCGAGGAAACGGCTCTGCTCGTGTGCGAGGTTGAAGCGAGCAAGCAGAACATCCACGGGACAAAGTGTACACGTGTTGTGGACCTGCATTTAGGCCCACATTACTAATGGGTTCTTTAAATAACAAAAAAATACTGCTCCATTGACTTTAGACCAGGTTTCAGTTGCTCAATGGTGCAGTCTATTTCAGTTTCCTCAAAATAGCAACGTGCCAATAATGCGCCTAAACACACCTTGTTTTCAGACCAGCCGCCCATGGGCGAACAGATGGGCGCAAATGCATTTGCTATTTAAACAACGTGACGCAGGACGTGAAAATTATAACTACGTTGGGCTCTAACTGGCTAAACACACTTGCGTCGCACCGCCAAGGGAATATGATAGGGCCCATAGAGTCAGGCCTTTTAGATTTAAAACAGAATGTTAAATTGAGAAAATAAACGTGTTCAAGGGAAGTAGTGCAGTAATATTGTGCAGACAGGGCTGTTTTGGGGTACGACAGCTTGATGTCTTAGGCTTGAAAATCCAACTAGTCTCTACAAATGTTCTGACCAGAGTCACCTTTCCTTTCAAACATCCAGATGGAAAAAATAATTGCTCATGGCACAAGACAGTAAACACTAAGAAACTCCCTTAATTTGAGGGAAGTTTACTCACAGATATGGAAAAATTATAGGCTACTACAAACTGAGTATTGGGAAATTTGCAACGTTTTTTTTTCGCAAACATGAAATTGGAAATTATGTATATGTGTGTATTATGACTCTAAATGATTCCTCCCACATAGATTCAGACTGTGAGACAAATTTATCGGGAAAGATGAATCAGACTCCGAAACTGGAGACTTGTGACCAGGGCGTTTTCCATGACGGCCTCTCTGTGAACTGTGTGTGTGTGCAAGATAACCCTCTCCTTTCTCTGAGCGCTTTATCTGCCAGGCTGCGGCAGAGATCCACACAAACAAACACAGCCGTGGAGAGGAAATACTTTCACTGCGATGTGCCGCCCCAGGCTGACACCCGTAAAATCTTGTCTGGTGGTTGTCCGCCTTTTCACACAGACACACACATCACCTGTTCCTCTACATCTCTGGCTACAATTCACCCTAAGTGCCTGTGGTGGTGTGAGAACACTTGTGTGTGTGTGCGCTGTGAGTTAGACTTCCTCTTTTGTACAATTTGAGAGACCTATGTGTACAATGATTTACTAACTCAAAAGGGCGACTTCTTTTGTGTATGTGTGTGCACCCAAACAATCCCAAAGACCACACACACACTTGCAAATACAACACACACCCACGCTCACAACCCCACGCACACACATCTTCCTGTTGACCGTGGCTTACGCCGTTGAAATCCAGCTGCAGTAACAGTTGTTCGCCGCTCTTCCCGGATCTCCACAGAAACCAGAGCCTGGCTGTTATCGGATCCCGCTCGGCTTTCCTCCTCGGGAAAGAAGAATGCAGCGAGAAGGAGGAGAGAGAGAGACAGAGGGAGGCAGAGTGGAGGAGAAAGAGAGGGAGGGGGCGATGGTTTGGTCATGGTCCCGTGTGGGAATATTTAATAACAAACATTAAAAATACCACAGAAAGACTTTGCCACATTCCCACGGTCCAACTGCAGCCAGGGCCTGACAGCCCGGTTATAAATACCAGCTATAGAGTGGCCCCAGAGTGCACTTACAGTACAACACATACACACACACAGTCCATGCACTTAGACACACAGTTACCGATCCATGTACTGTACATCTGGAGAAACTATGTGGAGATGCTTGGACACTTTTTGCAGCATATACATCCAAGGTTAAATGCATGAAATGCATGCACGCACAATAATACATACTCACCTAGGCCTGGTGTGCTGTCTGCCGAGGCACACTCTTTATGTGAAAGGCTTTAAAAGGCAGGCATTATATTTAAGATACCTCAGTTGGACCAAATTAGCATAATATATTTTCGTTTGTAGGCAAGAGTATTCCAGAATCTACTGCAATGGGGAAAAACATACAAAAATAGTCTTTAAATATAGTGTCATATAGTTAAAAACAGACTATTTTACCCAGTAGTCGTGTGCTGTGAATTTATACTCATTAGCTTAGCAACATGCTAATGACTAACCCTTGAAATCCATTTTTAAATCAAGTCTCATGAGAACCGCAATGTAACAGAGTGGAATGTTTCAAATTAAATTCAAATTGAATGTTGCCTTAAGCACAAGTTATTTTTACGGGTACGCTAGGGTATGCGAATAGTGCGCAAGACGTAACTTTTGTCTTCGGCATATTACGAGTTTATTGTACATGTGCAGCAGATTTTTTTCGAATCGTACGTACTCTGTATGTACACTTACCTCATGTATGCACCTTGAGATTTTTTAGTTTGTCCACAAGGTGGAAACAATGGCCAAGGCCATTGTTTTATATAGTTGCCACAGAAATGGAGACAGAATAACAACAAAAAACAATACTTTTAAAGTATTCGGCTGTACACATACGCTGAGTGTACGCTACTATTTTCGTCACCACCATTTTGTCAAGAAGCCACTTCCATCCTCACGTCGGACTGGCTGAGGAAAACAGGGGAAGCTCTCACTGACTTACTTTCCGTTCCTGAAACAATGAGACTGGAAGCTGGCCGTCTGCCCTCATCTTTGTGTGTGTTTGAGTGCATGTGTGTGAGTTGTCTCGCTCTCAGTCTTAACAGGTCGCAGGGCTTAACCCAACATGGCTCCCTCGTTCCTGTTATTGGACAAGACATTAGTCTCAGTGACAAAAAGCTTTGGGGTTTGTGGCCAATTTTAGATGCATTACAAATGAGGGTGTGAAACACCAAGAGCATAACAACAAATGATCAGTTTGGTGTGTGGAAACTTTAATGGTATAACAGAGTGCTTTGAAGCATTTATAGTCAACTAATTTAATGTGACACATTTAAATTGGTTTACAATAACAGTATGGTCTTAATTGTATTACATTTTTGGACTTTTTAATGTTGAAGACAGTGGAGAGGGTAGCAAATGATTGGTAGATCATTTCCCACATGTGCACCACTTTATCTGTATGGAGCAAGTGCTATCAGTCCGATGCTATGGTTGCAATCTACAAAATCTATTCATCTATGAAAATCAACTTGTCAGTTGTATTTCTCTCATGAATATCACTGTTATGCGTGTCTGAAGCAAGTGAGCTAACACTTTTGGAAGAAATGTTTCGTCATTTGAACTATCATAATCAAGGTACACAACAATTTGACCTATTTAAGAGAATGTAGAGATTGATAGTCTATCCAGGGCCACCAATAAGGGGAATAACTGGACCTTTTGTCCTGGGTCCCAGGCTTAACCTTAAACTGATTGTGCAAATCAGAATAAAGATTTTGTGTTGGACGTAATAATTGCTTAGTGCAACCCTGCATCTATCCCATTTGCAAGACAGCATCTATCCTTACAAATTGCCCATCAGTGATATGCGTCGTGCAGCAATATTAGCATAGGCTAAAAACTTTTCTAAGTCTTGCTTTTGCTGTGCATATGGACTTTGCAATCTTACTGATGTTTGATAGAGTGCCATGACAGCATGAAAGTAACACAAACTGGCCAGATTAATCACTACCATATCAAGGCTACAATGCTTTAGCACTCAGCTTGGGACATTTCAAACAATACTCCAGCAAAGAACAATATTTAAGTGTTAATTTGATCTGACGCTTAAGACGGAAACTCCCTTGAACATGCAGAGGAGAGTGTTTGACTCATTGCAACAACAACATCTTCTCTTGTGTCTTATCTACACAAGCAACTCCTCGCTAGTTCCTAAGGCTGGAAACAGTATAAAAGAGTCTTTTCTCATTGTCTTGCTTGTTCTGTCTTCCTTACAAAGGCGGGTTCCACAGAGCGTATTTATTGCGCTAATAAAATTAAATGCATGTCTGTGGTGGCAGAATTACTGTGCAATAAAAGTCTGAAGAACCAAAAGATTCTTACCGCAATAATCGAGTCTTAGACACCACAGATATTTCACTTATGGTTTGGCCAGTGGCTTTTATGAGGTCACAGGCTACGAGTCAAGTAGGTGTGGGTCGTTTTCAGGGTGAAAATTGGTTTTATAGTCACAGTATGTCCGATATAGCAGCTACATGGCTAAAGTATATGGTCACCTCTACTTTAGTGCAATGGGTTAGCAATAGTTCGTCAAGGGGTTTTTAAGTGTCAGCCACGGGAGGCCTTTTCAATAAGCTCTCAAATTTCTTCAACTATCAAGACTTATTTTTTTTATTATTGTGAAGTGGAAAGTGAACTTTATTTACCTTCTAACAAGTGAGAAACTGACTTATTTGTTCACAAATCAATAGACCAAAAGAAATGTCCTGCAACCTTACCTTGTATAAGTTGACATACAGTATGTAGTTAAAGGGACATAAAGGTATGTTGCAAGAATTGGACTCAAGTGGAGTCCAACCAAGAGGATCAGACATGGGATGATTGAGCTGATCATCTTTAGACTACTGACGTTGTCCAGTATTTCATGCAGATAACTTGGATTCCAGCAGAATAACTAATGTCTTTGGAAAAGCAGTAAATGGTACAACAACACTGTGGATAGTTGTGAACTGATTTATGAGGATTTACATTTTATTTATTTATTTTTAATCTATTTATTTTATGTTCCAGTTTTGTTCTGATTGTCTTAAAGGGATAGTTCACCCAAAAATGAAAATTCTGTCATTAAATACTAACCCCGATGTCGTTCCAAACCCGTAAGACTTTCGTACATCTGAGAGATTTCTATCCCTCAACTGACACTTCGACGCTTCAAAAAGTTAATAATCGTAAAACTAATCCATATGAATTGAGCAGTTTAGTCCAAATTTTCTGAAGAGACACGATCGGTTTATATGATGAACAGATTTAATTTAGGGGTTTGGAACGATATGAAAGTGAGTAAATGATGACAGAATTTCCACTTTTGGGTGAACTAACTCTTTAGGGTCCGGTTCTGTATTGTGTTTTGATTTTTAAACAAAAGCCAATAAATATATTTAGGGAAAAAAAGCTGTTTTAGCTTTTAGCTTTTTTTCCTAAATATATTTATTGGCTTTTGTTTATTTGGCTTGCTCCCTGAGAGAGAGGTGGAAATAACAGCCTGAGTTTAGATTTCCCCAATAGATTATATAAGAAATAATAGAGAGGAGGAAATATTGGAACTTACATATTCTTGCTTAACTGATAAAATTAGTAGGCTACTAGCAAACTTTTGTTTGCAGAAATTTTATCATTCATTTTCATTCACGTAATAATTTAAAAAATGTAAAGAAGTTGGTGCAATCAACATTGTTCTTCTGCAGTCAACCATCTCAACTGACAACTTACCAACTCTCTTCTGGTAACAACTAAAAGTTTGTTTGCTTTCATGAACATGACCAATAAGCTCCTTCTCACCTCCAATTCCTGGCAGAGAAATTAAAGCTTTAGCGTAAGTTCTGCCGGGAAGACTCAATTGTTAATTCACTTATTGCCTTCTCATCTACCCAATCATGTTCTAATACTTATAGTATAACAGATCGGTACTTGCACATGTCTGAGTTAGCAGATACTGATGCATTCATTCACCTCCATCCTCCCCACCACCACCAGGATGGTCCCTTCCCATACCTCGCAGGGGGTCGGCTGCGCCCCTGCCTTCGTCTTCAGGCAGGAAATGCAGTTTCTGTATCCTCGGATTATGAGCTAGGGACGGGGCCTATGCCTAAGAAATTTATATCATAATATTTGCTTGCTGGTCAGTTAATAAATGTATACTTGTTACGGTATTTTGCCTCCCGAGTCTTTCTGGTAGCCATGGACAAGCCATGTCACATCATCTGTGACCTTAGAAATGTGGTCCAGTCCAAACTCAGAGTATCCTCTTCTTTCTCCACAAATAATACAGAAACACAAGTTAGAGAGGAACACAAGTGGTGAGATTTCCGACCGCAACAACAGTGTTCGGTTCACAACTACCACTATCAAGGTGTTTCTGGTTCAGTGGAGAGCTAAAGACTTCATTATAGCAGTTGTTTTATCCTAAGTGTCTTATTTTACAGGGACAATCCTACTTGAGTAACCTGTGGTAAAAGACTTTGCACAATGGTGACAGCTCAAGGATTATGTCTTTCAGGACCTGAACCAATAACCTTCAGGTTGCCATGCCTGCTACTACACCACTCCATCCCCAATGGAAAGGCTTGCGGAAAGTAAAATCTCAGGTCTCACATAGTCATTTTTAGCACAAGCAAAAAAAAAAAGGACACCATCAGCAGCCGCCACTGGAAAGAGTGATGAAACATGTAATGCCATATGCCAGTTTGCAAACACTTGATGGTCCAAAAAAGTTTGGTGGATGCCAGGAGAAAATTACCTCGCTGAATTACACGGTGCCAAGTCTGAAGTTTAGTGGAGCAAGAATTACATTCGGGGGGTTGTTTGTGCACGCTTTGGGTGACATGTAATAACTCCAATGGGGAATACGAATGCAAGAGAAAGCAGTGATGCACTACGGCGTTATTCTCAGCATGACGGCTTCCCTGTGCAACAAAATGAGTTCCATACACAAGTGGTTTTGAGGTGTGTGTGCAAGAACTTATCTGACCAGCACTGAGCCCAGGCCTCAACTCGACTCTCTATACCTTCAGGAACAATGCTATTTTTAGATTAGAGTAAGTTTGTTTGAATTGGGCATGGTCTGTGTTGCTGTCAAATGTGCGTGTGCACTACAGCGAGTTTTTGACTGCGTCGTTCGCTCATGTTTCACTTGTGCGTCAGCACTCTTACCGCAGTCTCTCTTTCCAAAATCTCTCCCAAGTTCTTCCTAAACCCTACAAAACCACCACTGCCCTCCCCATCTCTCTTTCGTTCTCACCCAGCTGTGCAGAAAGCGAACCCCATTTCCTCAGCTGCCTGTTTCTCTCTCTCTCTCTCTTTCTGGACTGATGTGTGGAAAGCAGGCTTCATTTTCTGTGGTCACCATTCCAGGGGAGCCTCCCTCATTCCTGCCGGTTTATGTCAAACAAGCTTTTCCTGGTCTCCTGTGTAGCAATAAATTACCCCGGGTTTAAGTACTAATCTTATTGAGAATTTTCATCTAGTTTTGTTGTGCTCTGGAAATGTTTTTTGACCTCTCAGGGAATGTTTTTTCCCAAAATTGTACTCGTTGTTTGTGTATGATTCATAGTTGCTAGTGCGTGATGGGTTCACAAATTGGGAGGTGGCTGCAATATTTGGCTTGTAATATGTAGTTTATTATAAACTCATGCAGCAGCATACTTTACAATGCTGCAGTTTACTGGAAAATAGCATAAATGTACTATTCTTAGTGGGGTCAGTTTACTTATTTGTATGCTTGTCTGCTTGATATTGACTCAGATGAGCTCTAAAGGTTGTAACATCACTGACTTTGCGGTGGATCTTGGATCATTCTTATGATGGTGTGTGAGAAAACTGAAATCAAATTACAATTTACAACAATGCTTTAGCGCCCCCTGTCTGACTAATGCAGTATGACCCGTTCTGCTTCTTGAACAAACAATTGGAAGTTGTCAGCAGAGGGCACTCTAAACTAATAACAATAATCTTGCACTTATTACAATAATGCATCATAGGCAGTATGGAGGTTTATGAATGGAAATAATAATAAAAATCACCACAAAAGTCTAGACATGTACGTGCTTCTTACCAAGAACAAACAGTACTGAGTCAATAATAAACTGAAGTTCATTGACTATAATGGTTTGATGTGATTGCAAAGGTTTCACAGATTTAATTTCAGGTTTGATACTTTATCAGGGCAGAGATAAACTTCTACCCAGACTGTGGAGGTCCTGTGGTACAGAGATAGTCAATATAACCCACACCCCTCCTTCACCTAATTTTACCCTTCATTGCTGATCCTAATGAGGCTACAACTAGGGAGTAGTGTGTGTGTATGTATCTGCGTGTAGGTAATGAACATGTCAAGATGCAAACACACCTGGGGATGTGGATATTGTTACACAGCAGGCTTCTTACTGGTTTAGCAGGCAGGTTTAAATGAACAGAATTACATTAATATTGCAACATTTTCACTTTTAATGAAGGAAGCGAAGGATGCATGAAAAGCCATGATGCATGAAAGATGATTAACATTTTTATGTAAAAAAAATAATAAAAATGCAGTATTGTTTTATGGGGACTTAAAATTCGCCAAAACTGAAAGGATATAAAATGCTTTAGCCAGCCAAAGGTCTTCCAGTCTGGTGTGGTTTGTGTGGTATCCCAGCCGGTCAGCTGGTGCCTTGAAACTCTATCTTCATTCCTACAGTTTGGCGGATTTTATGTCCCCATGAAACAATACCCCTTTTTTTTTTTTTTACATAAAAATGTTAATCATCTTTAATGCCACATGGCTTCATGCATAGATGTACCCCATTAATGCAAATTCATAATGATTAGCAATAGTTTTTAAAGGTAGTTTATGAAGTTGACATGCTTGCAGCAAATCAAATCCTATTTGTCAGAGTAACTAAAATGCACAATTTATCACTGTGACTTCAGCTCACTGTTGGAAATTGTTGTTTTCGAGGTGCATTATGGTACAATAAAGACAAAAGCCAGCAAGACTTGGTCTTGGCCTTGAATAACGCCTGTTATTGCTCTGAGAGGAACAGTGTTTCTTGGTCAAGAGGGACAGAGGGATGGGGAGAGGGGGAGAAGGATTATTTTGTTCTCCTCTCCACTCTATTACATGGTCAAGGCGGTTAAGCTCTGCGTGAAATCGGTCGAGGTTTCTTGCCACAAAACCACAGAGCAGCTTTGCTTTTAGCTCAGCCTAACCTCACTCTTAGACTGTGGGTGGCTACAAATATTGTATTCTGGTGTTTATAGTGCACAGACATATTTCAGGGCGGATTTGGCCTCAGTTGGGAGAAATGTAAATGTATGTTTTTTCTATACTAACAAAAAAGTACCATTGTTAATTGGATGTGGTATTATGGCAATATCTTGGTTTGTGGACATGTAGCATTGTGGTAGTACCATGGTAGGCTATTCTCTGAAATACAGCAGTGGCCAAACGTGATGTCCAGAGGGGATATTTTAAATATGAGGGAAGAACAAAACACTGGTTACGGTATTGATTTATAAAAAAATGTAAAGAAAAACAAAAAGCTCACAGGAAAAAAGCGTACATTGATATTTGTTAATATTTTGTTGGCTCTCTCTGGTTTTTGCATGTGTTCATAATTTCTTTGTATGACAGCCTGGCCAAAAATGATGTCTGCACAATTTGCCGTTTTTCTTTGTGTTCAAAAATGACAAATAAAACTGAATCCAAACAGAAAATCTTTAAGAAATTTTTAAAGGTGTCACTGCATTTTGTAAAATTGTATGTTATTTGGGGTCCACTTATAATGTTCGCAATATTTTTACATTAAAAATATACTAATTTCTATCCTGTTTCTGACCCTCTCTTTAAAACACTCTGCTTTGATGGGTGTGCTTTATTCAAAGTGATTATGATTGGGTAATTAATCATCTTTATTCATATTTATTCCTCATGTATTTGTGATGTAGTATTGCATTTTATTACATTACATCAGTGTTGAAACGAATACGCTACCGAAAGATGCTTATCTCATTACATAGTTGAAACATTTGCCAACTGTGAAACATTTATGCATATTAAATATGCTCTATAAGTCTTGGTTGTGGCAAATAAAGTTTAAGTACTTGGGAGTTACCACAGTTAGTAAACGAATTATGAATGAATGGACCATTGTTTGTCGCACTGTCATTTTTATATTCATCCTTCATAATTTTTTTTTAGTTACATACAATCTGTATCAGACAACGCAATAGACACATGGTAAAAACATTGTTACTCACACTCACATTACTGTCGGATCCAATATAGTCGGCTTTGCGTCATCTTTTATTTTCAGTCTCTCGAAGTGCCTGCCGAATGGCATCTTATTTGTTCCACAGTAAAATGAAGTGAACAAATGAACTGTCTTACTGACGTGATCTGGGACTTAAATAAAGTTAAATAAATAAAGCTTCTTCAGATTGCAGAAACTCTTATCATTTTGTTGCTAGCGGCAAATTCCCAAACGAGTCATCTTGGGAGCTTGGTTTCAATAAAAGCTGTTTTTGGACAAAGAAGTTTTGTGTTCTGAAACTTTTTTTTAGTAGAATACGTCAAAAGATCAAGGGCGTTAGATATTGTGTTTGATTATTGGTGGGAGAAAAATTAATTAAAAATAAATGAATTGTAGGTGTGTGTTTATGTGTGTAATAAATGGCTTAAAGGTGAAGCATGTAAGGTAGAATTTGCACAAAAATAAATATTCGGTTTCCCGAATGCTCTAGATGTAACACTAAATTACACACTTCTCCTTTAAGGGTTTGTTCCAGGTACAATCCCCCCACGGAGAGGATTTTGATCCCTGCTATAAACTGCACTCAGGAGACACCTGCCTGAACCCTGACTGATCAGCACAGCTACTCGGATCAATACACACTTTCTAATAGAAGCTCTCACACCAACACACTTAGTTTAGACACACTTAAGCCTGTGGAGATGGGCAGTGGTGGAGCGGCAGGGATCGACTTGGAGGAGTAGAAATGAAGCATGGGAATAAATTAATGAATGTCGAGAGTAGAGAGACTGGGATGGGGACTGTGAGCATGTGTGATGGATGAAGGGGTGAACAAGAGTGTAAAAATGAAATGAACATGTGCAAGAAAATGCTGCAATGACAATGGGAGTGACTGGGGAAAACGAGATTGGGATTAAGATGCACTGTAAACATTTAGGACTGTTTGTTTTGCTAAAGGAATATTCTGGCTTCAATACTTGGTTCATTTGCATAAACGTCTAAGGGCCAAGAAATTGTTGATAGCCTGTAAGCTTACATGAGACTAATAGACTTGCATATTAACCTTGTTTGTGAAAATCATATCCAGTTTTTCCACACTTGCCATGATTGGCAAAGATCACAATCTATAACTAGAAGTTTCTCTGCATAATCAAAATATATTCAGACAACAACAAAATACAGGTTTTTTATCAAATAAATGCAGGCACAAAACACACTTACAGTCAAACCAAAATTTATTCAGACACCTTCAACATTTCTTACAATATCACAGTTTAGAAAATGGTAATACAATATGACAATAACTCATCAAATCAGTTGATATTTCACTGGTTTTGTCCATCCTTCTGTTAGACTGTCCAAGATGAAATATGTTGAATATCTGTCATCTGTTAAATTTAACTACACAATATAATACCAATTAAAGTGAACCAATTACCAAGCAATGCTTCATTTTGTTCAGTCTGTGGTGTAAAAAGGTCGCATTAGCAATTAAAGAAGAAACACTTCAGCAAAACATGGTCAAGTCAAAATAATTTCTGGTCCAATATTTTAATAAATTTGACTGGTAGTCACTGTATGAAGAATTTTTGGGTATGATATGTCACAGTTTACTTTATTTTGCAATCCTCACTTACATAAATTAACTAGAGTCCTGCACCCTATAACACCCTATAGTAAAAAATAAAAATAAAAAATTATATCTGGTGTCTGAATAATTTTGGTTTGACTCCATCTTGTTCAGAACAATTAATATAAGCACTATAAAATGTAAAGTACAAAAAAATACGTCTATTGAAAATCATTGATAGTCTGTAAGTGCGGTAAAAAAAAAGCTCTAAATGTTGAATTATCAAGTTGTGTAATGTTGATATCACTATAAAATATTTGATTTTTCTCAAAATATAAGTATTTTCGTTCTTATTTGAGTAGCATATTGCTAGCAGCATGCTAACCCTTTTGTACATGTATTACAGAAAACATAATCTTAGTTTTAGTCATTTCTACAGAATTGTTTGTCTGTGATGATCAACCAGAGACAGTCACATATGCTGTTGACAGAGTGGTTTGAACACAGATGATTCCTTAAAGGACGCTCAGTGACCTGTGTTTCTTCTTTAGGAAGAAAGGCGCAGTGTGATGTGTTGAAAAGTGTTGGCGCTGGTTCTCTCCCCCTCCCTCCGTTTGCTTCTCCTCAAGGTGACACTTCCATCTGCCCCTTCCCTCTCTTTTCCAATCTTTGCTTTAAATGCCCCTCTAGAGCCGATGTCACAGCTTCTTCACGCTCTTGCTGGAGGATATGCTTTACTCTCTAATCTATATTCCACTCATGCCTGCATTTCCATTCTCTTTAGAGTCAGTGTCCATTACAGACCACATGATATTTCATTGCAACTGAGAACGAAGGTTGAGCGAAAGAGAGGGAGAGACAGACTATTTGCATGATGCACACATTGCTTCTTTCTTTACAGTAAAAGATAAAGAAATGGACTATCATGTCTTTGAATGCATGAACAAAACATTTGTTGGCTACCCTTTTGAAGTATTTTCATATATCCCTTTGATCATTTAAATAACATAATCTAGATTTGTACATTTACTGCAGAAAAAAGAGAGTTTGCTAAGTGCGTTCCTAGGGTTGTTAGTGTGTTCCTGTGTGGTTTAGGTGTTTGCTAAGATGTTCTGGGTGTCTGCAAGGGCATTGATAGGGATGTGGCCAAAATTCGGATAATAGCTTAAAAACGAATAATGAATAACAGGAAAAATATATGGCAGGAACATTCGCTCCTCTTGTTTGCTGGAGAACAGGTGAACCAGGAGATACAGTAATAGTATGATATTGTAGTTGCGTAAACCTAAAATCGCTACACTATAATGAGTGTGTGAAGTGAAAGAGTTTAAAATGAGCACAGCACAATCGCAAATCAAATAGCGTCTTCCAGAAAGCAGAGCTTTGTCAAGAGTAATATCTATTACATTGAATAACGATACTATATCTATTATTTGATATGTCTATTTAAATGTTTTATACCTTCAATTCAATTAACTTCATTTATTGACATTTGTTTGAACATTAAAACAATAAAACAAACAAATGAATGAATGAATATATATAAAAAAAAATACATTACAGGACATCTAGACTAAAACATAAAATAAAATAAGAAATATACATTTTGAAATGTCAGTCACAACCTTTTATTGTGTAATTTAACTTTGCTACTTTACCAGAGTTAGTAATTTTCCTGGAATACAAGAATTGCATTATATACTGTACATGTCCAACACAAAAGAGATGGGAATCATCCCATGTTGTCTGATCCAGTTGGTTACAGTATTGCAAAAAGGGAGTCCAAATTTTGTAAAACTCTTTTAGTTCCCCTTTAACTACGTACCGGTATGTCAGTTTTTCCAAGGTCAATTCATTCATTTGTATAGCATTTTTCACAATACATATCGCTTCAAAGCAGCTTTACAGAAAATGCATGTCTACATTACAATTTAGAGTGATCTGTTATCAGAGGTGACTGTGTTCAAGTACATATACAAGTCAAGTCAAGTTCATTTTATTTATAGAGCACATTTAAAAACAGCCATAAGACTGACCAAACTGCTATACAAAAAGATCACATAAAATCTAAATAAACACTTAAAAGACAAAGTACTGACAGAAAACCACATTTAGAAAAAAAACTAAAAACATTAAAATAGTCAGGGAAGTTGCCAATCTAATATCTAAGGGCAGGTTATTCCATAAGCGTGGCCCAACCACAGAAAAAGCTTGATCCCCTCTACGCTTGAGTGTGGAGTGTGGGACTAAACGAGGGTTCTGGTCACGTGATCTCAGACTTCTGGAAGGGGTATATGGACACAGCAATTCAGATAGATGGCTGGGAGCTTGGTTATGTTGAGATTGATAAACAAATAAGATAATTTTAAGATCGATTCAGAATTGAATAGGCAGCCAGGGAAGAGCCGTCACTCTTGGAGTGATGTGAACGACTTTTGTGAAGAAATCTGGCCGCTGCCTTTATGACCAGTTGGAGGCGAGCAATTCGAGACTTAGAAATACTGACAAGAAGTGATAAAAGCATGAACAACCATCTGAGATTTGTCAGATAGAAAGTTTTAGATTTTTGACAAAAGACGAAGCTGATAAAAGATAGATCCAATTACAGATGAAACATGATTGTCAAGTTTTAAAGACACATAAAAGAACACCTAAGTAAAAGCAGATAAGTTTCCCAACTCAATGCTGTTGCCTGAAAATTATCAGTGGGGCCAAAAACGATCACCTCAGTTTTATCTTCATTTCTCTTGATCAGTAAATAGATTTGGGTATCGTCTGCGTAAACATGTAAAGACACCCCATGTCCTCTAAGAATGGAACCCAAAGGTAACACAAAGAAGCGCCAAGATCAAAACTTGAGGAAGACCACAGGTAAGATGAGCACCGGAAGAGGAAAAATGACCTAACTTGACTAAAAACTTTCTGTCAGATAAATATGACTGAAACCATTTGAGGACTGTCCCTTAAACCCCACCCATGACACTGATCTAGAGATTAGTGTCGAGTGGTCAAAAGTATCAAATGCTGCAATTAAATCTAAAAGAACACGGACCACATAGTCAGAAGCTAAAAAAAAAAAAGAGTAATTTAGTTAGAGTAACTGCTGTGAGCAGAGTCAAAACCAGATTGAAGAATTTCAGAAATAAAATGACAGTTGAGAAAAGACTGAAGTTGGTCAAACACAATTTTTTTCAATACCTTAGAGATAAATGGTAAGACAGAAACAGGATGAAGTTATTCAAAAGGCTTCTTGAGCAAGGGAGTGAAGGTAGCCACATTTTAAGAAAACACACCAAACCCGGCCCAACAGTGTCAACAATACATGGAAAAAATCTTGGGTGTATGATATCAAGAGAACAAAAGGAATGTTTAAGATTTGCGATGGTGTCATTGAGTAATTGTAGAGAGAGGTTCAAAAACATCCCAGGAAGCTTGATGCAATGAAGGGATAGGAGGAGCTTACTTCAATGTGGGAGGAGCTTACTTCAATGTGGGAGGAGCTTACTTTGGGTCGTAAAAAAGAGATTTTGTCATTAAAAAAAATATCAAGAAGCTTTTACATAGAGCATCAGAGGCGACAGACATCGTACTGACCAGAGGATTTACAACATAATCAATAACTGAAACCAAAACATTGGGTCTAGAATGATTTATAACAATTTTATTAGAAAAATACGTAGCCTTTGCAGACGGCCTTTCTGCATGCTTGTCGGTATCAGAGTTATGCCACAGTTCAGATTTAGGTTTGGCCTAGTAAGGAGCAGTTACATTTAATACGTCCATCCTTGCAGAGTTTAAGTAAGGAATAATTGACGACAGCCCGTTGAATTATTAGAAAAATAATGCACACCCGAGGTGGTAATGCGGTCACGACGCGAAGCGGAGTTACACCTCGGGTGTGCATTATTTTTCTAATAATTCAACGGCCTGAAGTCAATTATTCCGCTTATACTACAGTTACCACACCTCGAAATATTGTTCAGATGATGTATTTCAAGACGTTTGTAAAGTTTTTTGTCATTAAAACGCTCTTGTATGAAGGACTAATTCCTTGCGCATCTAAACCCATGCTCCGTTGCTAATTCCAAAACGTAATTTTAGAGTTAGCGGAGGTTTGAGCCGCTGATAGCAGAGTAATGCTGGACACACACTTAACCACTAAACATTCTCTGACTGTGAATGCAGCAGATTTTAAACACTGCTGTGAACACAGACTGAACGCGCTGAACACGCATGCATGCAGTTATAAGTATCAAATTACATTCATAACCGGCCTTACAGTAAGTGTGTCCCCGGCTTTATGCAGTTATTAATGCAGTTATGAGAGAGAGAGAAACATGAGCGTCAATATGATTATTTATTTATTTATTTATTTAATTCGTTTTAATTAATTTGTTCATTCTTTTTTTTCTATTAGTGACAGACTAGCCTAATAAATGAAACACAAAGCCCTTTTAACAAGTATAGGCCAATCAATAATTATTTATTTGTTATATTATCTGCAGCAGGACTATCAATTTATTGAAATATTCTGTTTAATTTTCTATTGATTATATATAGGACTATATATACTTTATTTATAAAAATTAAACTGCATATTTCCATTGATTGTGAAGTTAGACATTGTAAATTGCAGATCGAGCGCATGGGGCTGCATGGTTTTTCTTGTTATGAATTGTATCCTATTTTCCGTTATTACGGTTGACTACGCGCAGTGATATGGAACTGTAATACGGTTAAGACCTGCCGGAACTACTTTAGCCGTGCGGTTCCCTGAATATAATTGCACACCTCAGAACGTTCGTCAACCAATCAGATTCAAGCATTCAACGGCCCTGTAGTATAATAGACTACGATGTTGGTCAGCAACCAAATCAGGTAACGGTGAGTCTAAGTACAGATGTGAACATGATTCCTTAAAACACTGATGCAATTTTGAACCACACTGAGGAGAATAGGACCAAGACAAAGTTATAGCTTTTGTAGAGACATAGAGAATAAAATCGGCTTGTAGTCCGAGAACTGAAAGTCAGACACAACAATATCAGTGATGGCAAACCCATGGGAGAGTACAAGGTCCACAGTATAGGCCTGAATATGAGTGGAGCCTTTGATCCATTGGTCAATGAGGTTGAGAAACTCCTTCGATAAAGATGAAGAAGCTGTGCTTCAAAACTGGTAAATACATTTACTGGAACTGACCGACAGGACAGGAAGGTCTTATTCACCAAAGATCGAGCATTGATTAGAGCCATTTTAGGTGGAGGAATAACATTGGTAGAGAACGATGCTCTAGTTAACGCAGGTTACCAGGAACTTTGCGTCAGGGACAGAGGCCGATCCGAGGGGAAACCATTCCCGGAGTAAGGGGACGCAGTCGGGGGAAGAATAAGTCAAAGTAAGCCAAATCCAGCGGACGGCAGGCAACAGAGCCGGCTTGATCCAGAGCCATCGAACCTTTTAGGGGTTCCAAATACGAAGCGCCTATAGAACCTTTTAAGGTTCTATATAGAACCTTTTCTTCTAAGAGCCATCGTGTGTCCCGGGTCGATGTCGTCCTGAACCAGAACCTGAAGTGTATCCGGCTTGATCCAGAGCCATCGTGTGTCCCGGGTCCAAGTCGTTCTGAACCAGAACCTAAAGTGGATCTGGTTGATCCAGAGCCATCGTGTGTCCCGGGTCGAAGTCGTCCTGAACCAGAACCTGAAGTGTATCCGGCTTGATCCAGAGCCCATCGTGTGTCTCGGGTCCAAGTCGTTCTGAACCAGAACCTGAAGTGGATCTGGTTGATCCAGAGCCATCGTGTGTCCCGGGTCGAAGTCGTCCTGAACCAGAACCTGAAGTGGATCTGGTTGATCCGGAGCCATCGTGTGTCCCGGGTTCAAAAGGTCCTGAACCAGAACCTGAAGTGTATCCGGCTTGATCCAGAGCCATCTTGTGTCCCGGGTCGAAGTCGTCCTGAACCAGAACCTGAAGTGGATCTGGTTGATCCAGAGCCATCGTGTGTCCCGGGTCGAAGTTGTCCTGAACCAGAACCTGAAGTGGATCTGGTTGATCCGGAGCCATCGTGTGTCCCGGGTTCAAAACGTCCTGAACCAGAACCTGAAGTGGATCCAGCTTGATCCAGAGAAATCGTGTGTCTTGGGTCCAAAACGTCCTGAAGCAGATCCTGGAGTGGATTCAGTTGATCCAGAGCCATAGTGTGTCTCGGGTCCAAAACTTCCTAAACCAGAACCTGAAGTGGATCTGGCTTGATCCAGAGCCACCGTGTGTCCGGCTTGATCCAGAGAAACCGTGTGTCCCGGGTCCAAGTCGTCCTGAACCAGAACCTGAAGTGGATCCGGTTGATCCAGAGCCATCGTGTGTCTCGGTTCCAAGCCGCCCAGAACCAGAACCTGAAGTGGATCCGGCTTGATCCAGAGCCACTGTGTGTCTCGGGTCCAAGTCGTCCTGAACCAGAACCTGAAGTGGATCCAGCTTGATCCAGAACCACCGTGTGTCCCGGGTCCAAGCCGTCCAGAACCTGAAGTGACCACAGAGGACTTACCAAAAAAGTCCAGGCATCATAGATTATGCATTAAATGTGGTCCACAAATATCCAAGAGTGACTGTCAGTCGTAAACCAAGAGTGTACAGCAATTAGAAAACCAAACAAACATCCAAACAAACATCCATACAAACCAACAAACAAACAAACAAGAGAGCAACAGACGGCATGCCATCCTGAATCACCTCATTGCGTTCTGCCAGGCAGTTAGCTAACAATGTATTAATTTAAGGCAGAAACAATAAGCTCATTGAAGAAATAATTATAAGTTGTGAACATTATGATTACAATATATGAAAATTTTTTAGCATTGGTGTATGTTGATTCAGAGTTTATGAAGTCCTCGCAGGAGTTTGCATCCTCTTGAGTCGTCTCTCACAGGTGTTGGTCATCTGAAGTCTTTATGAGAGGCGGGATCCAAACTGGAGCTGAAGTACTCTCAAGTTACCTCAGGATGGGCATCCCAAGATAAAACAGAAAAGCAAATAAAAAATAATTAGCGTAGCTGCTGTTCATAACATTCATAAGGCTACCAAATGCCACAACTTTTGATTGCTTTGAGATATCAACACACAATTTTGCTCAGGTACAGTTAACATGATTGTGAACAATGACCTTTATATACGTTCTAATAGTCATGCATGAATAAAAATTCAGCAGTGTAATGTGAGGATCTCCAAACATCCAAATAGGTTTTTTTTTTTCCTTTCTTATCTGTCAAACGAGACCATTGATCACCACATTGATCCTATACCTATTTTTGTAGAATTCTAGGCCCTTTGCTAAGTATGCAACTTAGGTGTGATATTTGTGATATATAAAAAAGCAATCAGGATGTAAGGGGTTAAACAATATGGTGTGTGTGTTTGTGTGTGTGTGTGTGTGTGTGTTATTAAACAAATTTTCCCTCCACCCACACAATAATTTGAATATGTTTATGAGAAATTTGAGAATCTGACAAGTACAGTTTTAGTTTTTTTTTTTTTGTTGTTTTTTTATTCGCAACATAAGGTTACTTTAGTTTTCTCCTGTTTTGTGCATTTTTTTTTTGCAGCTCCTATTTATAAGAAGTTTTTTCCCCTTTTGTGCACTACATTTTCAGCTCATTCTTTACTGCGAGCTCTTTTGTTGTGAACCAAATTTGCTGCTTCTTTTTGTGCACTAAAGATGCTTTCACACTGGCAGTTCAGGCAGGAGCGCACATGTACACATGTAGGGGAGGACAGTGGTGATGACTTACCTTGGATGTGAGCGAGAGTGAGCCAGCAGTGTATTCGTGCAGAGTGAGTGCAACCCGCTTTCTCCTCAATAGAGTCCGTTTGCAAGAAAGGCACCTTCACATGACGCACATACAGTTGAAGCAAGTCTTAATTAATATAAAAAAAACACTATATTGACCTGCGTTTTGTGTTCTATCATGCGCTGTGCATCGGGTTTCTATAGAATCAAGGGTGTATGAAACAATCTGGGAACAATTGCACTCGGATTCGGACTGGAGCAAACATGCCCAGTGTGAAAACCCCTATGTTTTTCCTATCTTTGTGCACTAAATAAGCTCTTCCAACTTTTCTCTATTTGCTGCTGCTTTGTTTGTGCACTACTTCTGCTCTTTCTTAGTAATTTGCCTCTCTCTATGGAGCACCCATTTGCTGCTTTTTTAGCTAAGATTGCCACTCTGAAGTCTCCCTGCTGAATGGTTTGTGCTGATTTTCCTCACTTTGGAGCATCTGATAAATAAATAAATATAAAGAGCTTGTGCCAGCACTGCTTGGCCTTTCACAAAAGTGGTTTCTGTCATCATCTGCCTTCCCTCCTAAGCTACACTACCTGATTCCTGAGCTACTCGTGACATTGGTCCCTGCTGAAACCATTCATGCTGTAAGATCTCCTCTATAGTTGCTCGCTCTGTTGGTTCGCGAGTCAGGCACCGGCCTATCAAATCCTGGCATTCTGTACAAGTTTTCACAAGAGCACAGGTCATGTATAAAACTTGCATGCATTACGTAAAGGATTGTACTGATATTGCATGTGTTTAAAATGTTATTGTAATTGTGTTCTCTCACCTCTGGATATTCTGGAGTTAAACATCAGAGCACCATTATTCATATCTTCTAAACTTTCAAAGGGCTGACGTCTGCACATCACTCTGTACATCATAACTCCCAGAGACCAGACTGTTGTCGGCTCTGCCTCATATTTTAAGATCTTGTAGTACTCAGGTGGGCGACATGCTCCTGTTCATTAAAAGCAAGAGATATTCAGGTTAAGCAAATATTTAATTTACAAAAGTCAACTTGTCCAAATTTTCCGCATATCAATTATTCGCTTCGATTAAATCACTACACACACAAGACTGACACATCATTAGGGGCTTTCGCACCGGAGGAACCTTTTCATAGTTCCTAGAACTATTGGCGGAAGTTCCCGGATTTTGCCGTTTTCGCACCGCAGGAACTGGGAACGTTTTTAGTTCTAGGAACTCCTTTTGGAGAAACTGATTTAGCTCCTACTTCAGAGTCGGTCTAAACCAGCACTATAGTAACTGCCAGTGACGTTATGTACGCCGATTGGCCGAACGCACGTGGAACACCAGCACTCGCCATTTATGAAAAAGCTATGTAAACACACAGATTATAGATTATTTAGAACTAATGCTGGGTACACATCGAAAGATTTTTTACATCTTATAAGATTTTCAAAATGTGATAGACCACAAACATGAGGCCAAAAAATCCTAGATTTCACCGTTTTGCTCCTACAGTGTGTAACAGATTTTCACAAACAGATTTTCAACCAGTCTCGACTGTGAACACAGGACATCTGGCAAAATCTTGCGACATCTCACGGACGATATGCAGGAAGAAATTGCAATGAAATTGTTTGGGATGATTTTCAGAGAAAATTCACTGAAAAAAAAGGGTTTGGGGGTGAAGTCGTGGAGTCTGTACACGTTACAGAGTGAGCTAGAGGTGAGCAATGGTCACAAAAACACACAGCTATGTTGTTCTCAGGTCTCTCTTGGAAAAGAGATCTTTGTCACGTGTGGGAGACGAGAGACGTGGATTCAGTTGCAGAGTGATTTATTTGGATGACAGACAGGTAAGGTACAAACTCCAAAGCTCGGAAACAAACGGGAAGTTACACACGAAACACGTAACATGTACAACGAATCGGCACCAGACAGCAAACACAAGGAGATTAAATAGACTAACAAACAAAAGAGGTAACAAGGCAGGCAGGTGGGGGAAATAAACCAATAACGAGATAACAAGATGGGCGGGGTTGACAATTAGACGAGAGCACATGGCACAAGAAACAACAAGACACTGACTCATGTGCTCACACAGGACCAGACTGAACATAAACACATGACAAACCAAGCGTGTCACAGCCCTGTCACAAACCCATAGGAAAATCCAGGCCGAGGTGACAGAACTGTGACAGATCTTATTCTCTTTAAAATGTTGAATATTTACGATTCGCAATCGGGGAGGCCCCGACGTTCTTCCGAGCAGGTTCGGACACTCTTAACACACCTCACACCAAGGGAAAATCTGATAAGATAATCGGTAGAACCATCAAGATAATCGTGAGATAACTAGGATTGTCGGAAGGGGGGAAATCAGCCCAAAATCAGCCCGATTATCTTTTGGTGTGTACCCAGCATGAACATGAACATGTAAGAACATGTAAAACAGTGATAGATGGACCTTTTAACCTTTACGCTGAGGAGAAAATCCAATGCAACTTTGAGGGTACCAAGCCAAACATGATTATGTATTTCTGCTCAACCACACAACATACGCTAATACCTTTTCACTACTGTCTACTTTCTATGTATAACAGTTCTATCTAATAACGTACTAGGACTGTTAGATCGATCGTAAACTAATGAACACGGAGAATGTGAGCGCTGTGTGCTCAGACTCTGGCGTTCTCAGCGCCGTCAAAATAAAAGTCACAACAACAAACGCGGCTTACGTCGCTTCAGAGTTCGTACTGGTGGTGCAAATGCAACCAGGAACACGTTCCTAAGGGAACCATTAGTTCTCGGGGAACCATCCTGGAGGCTAGTTCCTAGATCTGAGTTCCTAGAACTACCCGGTGAGAAGCCCCTATTTGGGCTTATTGCAATGCTAACACAAAAAGCCAACTGACCTGTAAATTCACCCAAGTAACCACTTTTGAGGAGGTCACCGCTGCCAAAGTCGATCATTTTGACTTGGTTCGTAGTTGTGTTGATCAGAAAGTTATTTAACTTAATGTCACGGTGGAAGACGCCTCTGTCAAAACAGTGTTTGGCTCCGAGCACTGCTTGGTACATCAGGTCACGTGCCAACGATTCATTCATTCGCAGTACGTTGCTGACAACGAATCTCTGCAAGTCTTTGCAGGGCTGCGGATACTCTAGGATGAGGATGTACTCGTCTTCCTCTTCAAACCAGTCCAGCATGTGCACAATGTAGGGGCTTATTGGAGGCTGATTGAGCAGCAGGTTTAGAGCCACTTCGGCTAACAGTGGCTTGGAACACCCAGGCTGAAGAAAAGAGTCAAACAAAAGGTTAGCTGACTTTCAATATAAGATATATTATTTGTATTTAAATATATGCATTGTTTTGCCAACTTACAATTGCAATACACCGATCCTCTGTTGTACACTTGGGGATAAATTTGATGGCGACCTAAAAAAAAGATATTGGCATTATAACAAATGTTAATAAATGTAAATAATGTTCCATTAAAATTTATTTTAAAGTCCCCCTGTGGTGAAAATCCAGCTTTTAATGTTGTTTATGTTTCTATGTGGTGTTTATAATATGCTTTAAGACAAACCATGTGCAAATTCATAAGTCAACACCATTGCAGAGTATTTTCTCTTTAAAACTGCAGACCGTCTAAAAAAAAAACTGCTTGAAATCGCTGGTGTTTCTGAAGTCACAAACTACCTTGTAACCAATCAGGTCAGGTCAACGTGAGTGAGTGAGTGAAGACGGGGATAATTTGCATATTCATAGAACCATGTATACTAAATGAGGCCAGAGTGTAGAGTTACATTCAAGCTATTTTGAATATGTAATTTTGGTGATCAAATGTGTGTTTTAAGGGATAAATGATTGACTACAGGGGGACTTTAAACATGTTTTGGTCAAAGCTCAATGTATATGGTACATTTGGTGAAAACAGCAAGATTGATTTTACCTGCTCGCGGCTAAATTTCGAAATCCCCTCGCAGACGGTGCCGAAGCCTCCTTCTCCAATCTCCTCTCCCACTTCAAAAACCTCAGAAAACGGAACTGCAAAAATGTACCAAAAGAACATGTTAATATATCAGATTCATAGTCATACATGACATGTATACTAAATATGGTTAAGAGAAAAGTAAAACAGCAGGAAAATTACATTACAAGTTACATCTTACAGATACCTGGGTTTTTATATGGACAATGTTCTTTGTTGGAAGACACACATTGACAGTCTGTGCACACGACTACAGCAGAGGCTTTACTTTTTAAGAAGACTGAGACTGTATGTGGTGGGCAGTGACATTTTTCTTGTTTTTTACCGAGCCACGCTTGAAAGTCTTATTCGTTATGGAATTATAGTCTGGTTTGGAAATTTGTCTGTTCAATTGAAAAACAAATTGGCCCATATCCACAAAACAGCTATGAAAATCATAGGAATAAAACAATATGAACCCATACAGACTCTATACGAAGAGGCAATGATGAGAAAAGCAACGAGTATTAGTATTGACTTTGAACATCAGCCGTTGCCATCTGGAAAGAGACTGAGAATGGCAATTTTTAAAAATAATAGACTGAAGCTTTCATTTGTTCCGGCCTCGATAAAATTGTTGAATATGACCCGGAACAATGCACCTATAGCACACTAGCAGTAGCACATTACTGTGTTAAGCACTTTACATATTTTGTATTTTATTTGTATACATTGTTGTACTGTGTGTATATATTGTTGTGTTGTGTGTTTGTAATATTGTAGCACTTTGCCCAAGACAAATTTCCCTTCGGGGACAAATAAAGTTTATCCTTATCCTTATATTTCTTTAAGTAGGGAGTCAGAAAAAAATTATACTTAGTTTACACGACACAGTTTTCAACTAAAAACGTAAAACTGTTTATGTGTTTTGGCCGTTCATTTACACGACAACAGCGTTTTGGGTGCCTGAAAACGAAAACTTTTGAAAAAACTTTCAAAGTGCAAGTTTTTGAAAACGGTCTCTGTGTAAACAACAAAATCGCTCTGAAGAATCTCTGAAGACGATGAGGTCATGCACATGCGTATTACGTGTTCAGTCTATAGTGTTTCATCGCCATCTAATGGTCTGGCAGCAGAATACAGCGTTTTAGTCGTTGTCTTGGATCCGTGTGAATGGGGATCGTTTTGACAATGGGGTTGCCTGTACGCGGAAAGGAAACTCAAAGGAAAAATGTATCTGTTTTAAGCATATCGTTAGGGCTAGTGTAAAAAACTCATCAGCATGACACATTATATTACAAAAAGGTTGACATAGAAAAAGACTCACGGGTAGATGGGCCCGGGGAAGAGGCTGTTCTTAACCAATTTTGATCTCCAAGACGTCTTCGCTTGGAAGCAGCACCTGTAAGTTTAGGAGATCTTGGCTCAGGGCATGACGGGCCTGGAAGAGGATCAGCTGGATCCTGCAGACCTGTAAGCACAAGGACACATGGTTCTACGACAGATGTTATCATTGAAGCAGCTGGATCTCGATGGTCAGATGAACCAGGCTGCTGATCTTCTGGAGGATCAGTAAGATCCTGCAGATCTGTTGGCTCATGGACTGATGGATCCAACTGAATATCACTCGGATCATGGAGAGATGGATCTTCAGCCGGATCCTGCAGAACCGTTATCTCATGACCAGATGGATCCAGCTGAAGATCAGTCGGATCCTGCAGAAACGTTATCTCATGAATGGATGGATACGACTGAAGATCAGTCGGATCCTGCAGAACCGTTATCTCATGACCGGATGGATCCGAATGAAGATCAGTCGGATCCTGCAGAACCGTTATCTCATGAATAGATGGATACGACTGAAGATCAGTCGGATCCTGCAGAACCGTTATCTCATGAACAGATGGATACAGCTGAAGATCAGTCGGATCCTGCAGAACCGTTATCTCATGAACAGATGGATACAGCTGAAGATCAGTCGGATCCTGCAGAACCGTTATCTCATGAACGGTTGGATTCGACTGAAGATCAGTCGGATCCTGCAGAACCGTTATCTCATGAATAGATGGATACGACTGAAGATCAGTCGGATCCTGCAGAACCGTTATCTCATGAACAGATGGATACAGCTGAAGATCAGTCGGATCCTGCAGAACCGTTATCTCATGAACAGATGGATACAGCTGAAGATCAGTCGGATCCTGCAGAACCGTTATCTCATGAACGGTTGGATTCGACTGAAGATCAGTCGGATCCTGCAGAACCGTTATCTCATGACCGGATGGATACAACTGAAGATCAGTCGGATCCTGCAGAACCGTTATCTCATGAATAGATGGATACGACTGAAGATCAGTCGGATCCTGCAGAACCGTTATCTCATGAACGGATGGATCCGACTGAAGATCAGTCGGATCCTGCAGAACCGTTATCTCATAAACGGATGGATACAACTGAAGATCAGTCGGATCCTGCAGAGCCGTTATCTCATGACCGGATGGATACAACTGAAGATCAGTCGGATCCTGCAGAACCGTTATCTCATGAATAGATGGATACGACTGAAGATCAGTCGGATCCTGCAGAACCGTTATCTCATGAACGGATGGATCCGACTGAAGATCAGTCGGATCCTGCAGAACCGTTATCTCATAAACGGATGGATACAACTGAAGATCAGTCGGATCCTGCAGAACCGTTATCTCATGAACGGATGGATCCAACTGAAGATCAGTCGGATCCTGCAGAACCGTTATCTCATGAACGGATGGATCCAACTGAAGATCAGTCGGATCCTGCAGAACCGTTATCTCATGAACGGATGGATACAACTGAAGATCAGTCGGATCCTGCAGAACCGTTATTTCATGGACGGCTGGTTCTGGCTGAGGATCAGCTGAATCTGTTCTTTCTAAGAATGCATGGATGCCTTTCTTCTTTATTTTTGTTTGTTTTTCTAAAATCCCAAACAGAAATAGAGGATTTAGAAATGACTACTAGATATTAATGTCAAATACTCAGGCTAGACCCCAAGAATCAACATTTTCATGACTTCATAATGAACTAAAATGCTGCAAGGGAATAGATAAATACACACACTTAAAGGCCCTTTCACACTGGACGCGATTTTGACGCATAAAATAATTTGCGCAATGGTTTTATCTTTTGATCAGCTGTTTGTGTAATGAGTGCTTCCACACCGAACGCGAATGTGTTTGCGGCGAAAAAAAAGACTTTTCTTTTTTTCGCTCCTATGTCGTTTTTTTTTTTTACTTTTGCGGCGATAGAAAAGACTTCAGCCAATCACATACAGTGGATTGTTTATTTGATTGCATGTAAACGTAGCCCCTGATGATTTTAAGAGGACAGCTCACCTCAGTAGACTGCCAGACGCTGCTCTGGACCGATTGGTTCCCTGAAGTTTGTGGTTTGTCTCGTCAGATGCGGTGCCACTGTCTGAAGGACCTCATCAAATTGTCCCACAGACACCCGA
The DNA here is from genome assembly GCF_949152265.1 of Phoxinus phoxinus. Taxonomy (NCBI): domain Eukaryota; kingdom Metazoa; phylum Chordata; class Actinopteri; order Cypriniformes; family Leuciscidae; genus Phoxinus; species Phoxinus phoxinus. The sequence goes on along the minus strand of NC_136893.1, from coordinate 24,358,903 downwards.
AAGTAAGTGCGGAACCGGCCATGATAAAGTTTTAGCTCCTGTATAAGATTAGCAGCTACTCCCCTTCAGACTCTCTGTTCTTTAAGATTGGGTGCACCCAAAACCTTCTTTTCTGTCTTTTAAAGCAAATGAAAAGCTCGTCTTCATTGGATCATGATGATGATGAAGTATCCATGTTTTCTCAGCTGTCGGCGCGAAAGTTTTGGAATGTTGAAGCTCTGAACGTTGCAAATTCGCGTCACGGCTGATGTGAATGGTTTTGACGCAAACTATTCGCACGCGAACTATTCGCTTTTTTGTTTCGCTTTTTCGTTACGCGTCCGGTGTGAAAGGGCCTTAAGAGTCACTAGACACAAGTGTGAAAAAATAGTACAAAATTACAGTAGACTCACCTTCAGCAGGCTCTGGATCAGCTGGATTTGCATTACAGTTCATTGGCTTCACACTGGATGGACCCGGCTGAGAATCAGTTTGATCCTGTAGAGCCGTTGGCGCGAGGCCGGATGGACCAGGATGGGGATCAACTGAATCTGTGTAGGACACAGGCTGAAAAGGAGCCACTTTGTTGCCTTGACGTTCACTTTTCACAGCCAGCCATGTATTTCTGAAGAATGCACAAAGGCTATTCTTCTTGCTTTTTGCTTATTTAAAAAAAAAACAAAAAAAACATTCTGGTTATTATATTTTAAACATTTTACATTACACATGAAATGCTACAACTAACTTCATAAAGTGCAATTGAAAACCGAATTACATGCAAATCTATAATATGTACCGGTATATGTGTGTGTGTGTGTGTGTGTGTGTGTGTGTGTGTGTGTGTGTGTGTGTGTATATATATAAGGCACTTTGTTTATGCATTTATCTGACAAAACTATTTGGCAAAAAAAGGCCATATAGAAACACTAAAATTTCACAGGAAAAAGCATACATTGACTACAACATAATCATAAACATAATTGGTTCTCTCTTGTTTTTGCATGTGTTCATAATTTCCCTGTATGACAGCCTGGCTAAAAATTATGTCCGCACAATTTTACGTTTCTTTGCGTTAACTTATCATAAAACAACTGACTCCAAAGCACAATTATGCAATATTCTAACAAAATCCTTCATAAAATAAAAATAAAGGGTGATGTCAATTTTCGTAGGCCGGACATTACTTTTTAGCCTCTACTGTGTGTTTGTGTTTGTGTGTGTCTGTCTGTGTGTGTGTGTGTGTGTGTGTGTGTATGTCTGTGTGGCCTGTTAAACCCTACTTTATGAGGACAAAAATGTCCCCACAAAGATGGAAATATCATACTAAATAGCATACAAATAATCATACTAAGTGATTTCTTTTTTAAAGGAAAAAATGCACAAAAAGGTTTTTTTTTAAAGAGGAGAAATACAGTATAAAATTCATTATGTCTATGAAAAGTCCCCATACAACATGAAAGTTTGTTAAGTGTGAAATGTTGGGCTGTTGTTGGCTATTTACCTGTTGGGCAGTTTTCCATGCTACTGTTGAAGAAGTTTCTCCAGCTGTCAAAGTGTTATCTGCTGACACTGTTAGTGTTGAGATTAATACACCAATACAGAAGAAACGCAAGTTTATAATGAAGCTTTAAACTCGCAAGTCTTGGCTTCTGCTCAGACTCACACTCACACTCACACTGAACTGAAAGGCGAGCGCGAAGTAAGTTGTACAGTGTGACTGACTGTGGAACGCGGAGCGATACTATGACGTCACGGATTCTATGACGTCGGCGCGCGTTTAAATTAAGCGCGTAGTGCAGCCTCGCACAAACGCATTTTATTCTGCCTTCACGTGCAGGCATTATTTAGGCGATATTTCTTGTTTTCCACCTGTTTTTTTTTTTTTTGACCGAAAAAATATATGAATCGTGGAAGATGGTGTTCTGAATTATTCGGTGTCTGAGATTTTCGTTGACACTGGGCGGACATTATTCACGACTCACGAGTTTCCTGTTTTGTGTTAAAGCGCCACTGGAAATATTAGTGCACGCTCCTCGCCCTACATAAAGGTAATAATTAGTCTATGTTTCAGACTTAAACGAATTTAAGCTTCTATTCTAACTGTTATTTATGATCAATAAAGTTTATGTAGGCTATATTGTGTTTTGTCATGTCACGTGTTTATATGATCAAAAGTTTGATATATGATTAGCTACAGTCATTTGTGATTTGCCGGAGGATACGGAAAGCGTTTAATAGCCTATTCATACCGTTTTATAAGTTTGCCGAAATGTATCATAATAATATTAATTATAAACTCCTGTGGTGAAGGCAGCAGTAGTTTGCAGAAGCACCTCTAATATGGGTAGACTTGATTTATAGTGTTAATTAAATTACTAACCTACATGGTCGAATATTTTAGCAGCTAAGTTAAATAAATGTAATTACAATTTGAACATATTAACATATCAACTAAAACATTTAATTACGAATGTACTGCAGGTTGCTCATTTCACATCACCACTGTATTAAATTTGAATATTGATTCACACTGCATCATGTGACCAAATTAACATTTTTTTCCTGATAATATGACAAAAATAACTCTTCACTTTAGGATCTTATAAAGACAATTATTGAGCAAGCAGAAATAAAGAAATTACAACAATCACAGCAGTGTGTATGTCTAATTATCCCCATATTATTAGTATTATTAATTAATAATAATCCTCATACTTTTGCCAATTATGTCTTTACACATTTGTAAATAAAACCACCATGAGTAACTTTTAGCAATTTAACCACTTGTAATAAAATTTTATTATAGGCCTATATTATATAATTTTAACATTTTAATTGTTGTGGTAAGCTTGTAGAATTGAACTAAAACATTGTAAACGTGTTGCAGGGTTGCTAATTTCACCATCGCACCATCTTTCTAACCATATAGACTGAGGGAGCATTGTGTATTTTGCGGAAAAACATGAAGAAGGTTTACATGTATTAATTCATGCATGTCAAAAACAAACATTTCTCGTGTTTTAATACTAATGTCTGGTAGAAGTTATGCAGGCTATCAAATAGCAATAGGGAATGACACCACTGAAACTTTATTATGCATAGGCTACATACAAGTTATTAAATGAAACTATTTGAAAAGACCATGCAGAAATGTAAAAATGGCGTTAATAAATATAGCGACAATTTCATAAAATATATATTTTTAAAGTTTTAAACTTTGGTACATGGAACTTTAAAACTTGATATTAAAGTTGATTGGTCAGGTTGCATTCCAAGAGTGCAGACAGTAACAGTCAAAAAGCAGTTTTCACTTGTTCAATTCAATTCAACTGTGTAGCGTTTGCACATGTGATATATTCCTCTACTATACTCAGCTCAAAGAAACAGATTCATATTTTATTCTATTTATTTGGTCTGAGTATTTTTGAAACAAGAGCCCTCTTGTGTGGTAATGTACTGTGCATGAATGTACTGTTTAAGCAAAGAAACACGAGTAACAAACTTCATCAATCTTCTTTACTCACTTCAGTTCTCTGCACACATTACATTACACAAAACATAAAAATAGTGGTAAACCATACAATGTCATGAATACAACACATTTTACAAGCTTTGGCAAGAAGTATTTTTATTACTGTCGATAAATGAGCAATTCAAGTGATACAGTCATTTGGACAGGAAGAAAAACTGTACACTGAAAGAAAGAAAAAAGTCAACCTCACAATTCCACTGAACATGTACCATGGGTGGATTATCACTTGGGGAATAGTGAACTAATTGTCATGTTCAAGAAACAAGAGATGATTTGAGATTTGTGACACATGTGTTATTCTGCTGGAAGTATCAGAAGATGATACACTGTGGTAATAAAGGGATGGACATGGTCAGCAACAATACTCAGGTCAGCTGTGGTGTTTAATCGATGCTCAATTAGTACTAAGAGGCCCAAAGTGTGCCAAGATAAAATCCCACACAGCATTATACACCACCAGCAGCAGAACCGCTGACACAAGGCAGGATGGGTCCATGCTTTCATGTTGTTTACATCAAATTCTGATCATAACATCTGAATGTCAGCAGAAATCAAGACTCATCAGACTCAATGTTTTTTTGTCTTTTGTCCAGTTTCAGGCAGTCTGTGTGATTTGTACCCTCAGTGTTCTGCCACAGGAGTGTCACCGGTGTGTGTTCTGCTGCTGTAGCTCTTCTGCTTCAAGGTTTGATGTGTTCAGAGATGCTCTTCTGCAGATCTCAGATGTATCGAGTGTTTATTTGAGTTACTATTGTCTTTCTATCAGCTGGACCAGTCTGGCCATTCTCCTCTGACCTCTGGCATCAACAAAGCATTTTCATCCACAGGATATTTTCTCTTTTTTCAGACCATTCTCTGTTAAACCCTAGAGATGGTTGTGTGTGTAAATCCCAGTAGATCAACAGTTTCTGAAATACTCAGACCAGCCTGTCTGGCACCAACACCTAGACCACATTCAGAGTCACTTAAATCCCCTTTATTCCCCATTATGATGCTCAGTTTGAATTTCAGCAGATCATCTTGGGCTACGTCTACATTAATCCGGAGACATTTGAAAACGGCATTTTCGTTTATAAACGCTCTCCATCCACACTAGCGTTATGGACGTTTCAGTGTGGATGAGAAACTTTTGAAAAACGCATGAAAACGCTAAATTCACCTTTACTGCACATGCGTAAAACCCCACAAAAGATCACTGAGATGATACAGATATAAATAAATACAACTATTGCGCAATTCTTCTAACAGGATAATTTTATTTAGCAAAATATCTCACCATTCACTGATGCGTGCAGGTCGCACTCAGTCACCGTATGTTTGGTCTAAAACGCGACTGCTCTCCTGTTCTCATGTTTTGCCGCAGGACAGCAGCAAATGTGTGTGCGTTTTCTGTCATCTTTGCAGGACTGTGATATGAAGAGTGTGCAAAGTAGCATTTTAGCAACAGTGTAAAAGTGAACAGCACATAACAGGCACAATACCGGTAAACATGAATATCTATTGGTACAACATGATCACATGACTAAACGTACGTCATCGTTTTCAAATACCTCCGGCTTCACAGTCCACACTACAACGCGCAAACGGCGTTTTCAAATTGACCCGCTTTGGAGAGCAAATTCCAAAAGCTACGTTTTCGTTGACTTAAAACGGCGTCTCATTGTGGACGGAAGGCCAAAACGTTGAGAAAAATATAAGTTTTCAAACGAAAACATATTAGTGTGGACATGGCCTTAATCATGTCTACATGCCTAAATGCATTGAGTTGCTGTCATGTGATTGGCTGATTAGAAATTTGCTTTAACGAGCAGTTGAGTGTACCTAATAAAGTGACAAATGCCTTTTCAATTGAATCCATTGAACTACTTTACAAATGAAAGGTTTTACATCTCGTTTATTTTCGGTTTAACTTGTAACTTGATGGGCACACACCAAAAGACAAGCGTATGCAAAACAAATGAATCATAGACCTAACATCAATGCCAAAGTGGTTGTGACATATAAAGTCACAGTTATCATTTATTTTATTTTATTCAAATATAACAAGCTTCCATAGATTAATGCTGTTGATAGAGATGATATTCCGTTAACACGCCCTCTATGGAGGTTTGAGAATGATGTAAATAGAGCCTGTTGTAACTGTCTAATGTGAAGTATACAGGTGTGTAATGCGTGTATTGTTTGCACAGTGAGTTATTATGTCTCTGCAGCATGCGGCACCATCAGTCAACACGGCTCTGAAGGTTTGAGCACGATTACACATTCATTTCACTGACTCCACACCTCCCCCTGCTCTCTGGTCTGGTCTCTCCCTCTCTTTCCCACTATCCCAACACCGGCATCTCTCATGTTTCTTCATGTCTTGCTGCTCTGTTAAATTCCCCCCATCTTCAAGTTTTCATCTGTGTGTTGTTTTAACACAGTGGCTTGATATTAATCAAGTAAAGGAGATGGGAAAGAATTTGTATCTTTGATGAAAATGTGTGCTTATGGGTGGAGGCTGTAGAATAGATGGTGTAAAAGTGCTGATGTAAGCAGGGGAGAACAGGGACTGCAGAAAGAGGACCGAGTTAATGATGTATTGATCTGACACCGCTGCAAGGCACACACTTCTCTGTCTGGGTATTATGCTCATGTATTTGCATGCAAGGTGTGTTACTTTCACGTTAGAAAGATAGCAGAGCATGTGCGCAGAGGAGAGGACGACCTGAGACTATTTTCCTATTAAGATTGATCTCATTTAAGATTGAGACTGTAATGTTTCCCTCAAGGACTAACACAAACACTTCCTCTGAACTGAGAGGATCTGAGCCCCTCTGGTGGCGGACTATCTGCCGGAATGAATTATACAATCTGTTGTTATATGAAGCTTGCTGCTCTGCATGGTTGTTATTATTAATCCTTTAATGTACTACAAATACTGATCTATAATCTACTCCAGGTTACTCATTCACATTCACTCTGGATTCAGATCACTTGCAAATCCTGGTTCAAATGATGCATAGTTTGATCTGTAACAGGTTAATACATAAACCTTTATGTAACTTTGCTTTTTTAAGTAAAAACACTAATCTATAATCGACTTCAGATTACTCGCATTCACATTCACTCTGAATTCAGATCACTTGCAAATCCTAGATCCACTGGTTCGATCCCTAAAGGGTTAATACATAAAACTCTATGTAACTTTGCTTTTTTAAACAAAAACACGAATCTATAATCTGCTACAGATTACTCTCATTCACATTCGGTCTGGATTCAGATCACTTGGAAATTCAGCAGATCCATTGGTTTAGGGGTTGATTCTTTGTTTAGTTTAAGTTGTGAGGGGTTCATACACAGAAAGTATAGTTTTATGTAACTTTAAAATAATTTCATCAACTATTAACACTTGCCTGATGGAACCAGATTAGTCTAATAAAAGGTGACTGACTAGTCTGAGCCCTAAAGCTTTCATAGATACAAAAAAAAAAATCTAAATTTGAAAATACTTTCTATTATACAGTACAAACACTTATTTTAGTCTAGTCGAGATTGCTCTCATTCACATTCACTCTGGATTCATTCTTGATTCAGATCACTTGTAAATCAATTGGGTCTACTGATTCAAAAGTTGACTGTAGTTTGAGCCCTAAAGGGTTTGTGCATAAACACTAGGATTTGCTTTTTTAGATTTGCTTGAGTAAATTCAACTACACGAATAAGCTCGGCAACTCAACTCATTTCTATTCAGATGTTATCTCATCTAATTAAATTGTATTAACAATACAAGGGACTAAAAGGGCACTGAGAATATCTCACGCTCAGATATTTATGATCAAATGATTAGTTTAATTTGAGAGAGGGGTCGTATCCAATCAAAAACCAACAGTTAAAGTGAGAAATTGAAAACAAAAACGTTCTCCTGTACATCATAAGCAATCTTTGCACATATTTTTATCTAGGTACCGAACACCCAGGGATGCGGTTTATCAGGAATGATCAAGGCAGTATCCACAGCCGCTGTTCCCATATTGATTTGGATTAAATCAACACAGAGACGTGTAAACGGTAGCCCTAATCTCCATGAAACTGCTTATCAAGGCATGAAGAGGAGAGGAAGGGTGTTAAGGGGAATATAAGAGAGAGCTTTCTGCAGCCCTCGGAGTGGTTTGTGCTGTTTTTGTGGAAAAATTACTTGAGGCAGATTTGTCATTAGAATATTGATCGAGTCTGGGCTCTCTAGAGATGACAGCAAAACTAGATTACAACAGGGGGAAAAAACTGCAGCGTTTGTGAGAAGCACTCTGCATATCTAATGAGAAGCTGTTGACCAGACTATACTGTGTATATTTATCTTGCAAATTCACATTCATTTAAGAGGACAAGATAGTTTTAACGTGCCCTTATATATTTTAACGGTTCCTAATTCTGTTTTGGAGGTATCCTACAATATAGGTTTATATGCATCCAAGTTAAAAAAAAACAACATAATAATATATACATTTATCATAAAATACATTGCATATCACCTAATTTCTCAAAGAGTATGAAAACGGTTCAGTCGAAGATTCTTGTCTCTCTATACTCCTCTTTTCCATGAGCCTACTCTGTTCTGATTGGTCCGATGGCCCAGTCTGTTGTGATTGGTCTACTCTGTTCTGATTGGTCCGATGGCCCAGTCTGTTGTGATTGGTCTACTCTGCTCTGATTGGTCCGATGGCCCAGTCCGTTGTGATTGGTCTACTCTGCTCTGATTGGTCAGATGAACCAGTCTGTTGTGATTGGTCTACTCTGCTCTGATTGGTCAGATGACCCAGTCTGTTGTGATTGGTCTACTCTGCTCTGATTGGTCAAGTACTTCTTTAGTGCACAATGCACATTTCTTAAAGGGTTAGTTCACCCAAAAATGAAAATTCTGTCAATAATTACTCACCCTCATGTTGCTCCAACCCAGTAGGACCTTCATTCATCTTCGGAGCACAAATTAAGATATATTTGATGAAATCTGAGAGCTGGCTCACTCACTACTCCATAGACTTCTATGGGATTGAAACTTGCCGCCCCAGAAAGTTATAAAGACATCGTTAAAATAGTCCAAGTGACTACAGTGGCTCAACCTTAAATTTATCAAGCGACGAGAATACTTTTTGTGCTCAACATTCAGAATTCATGGTGTGCTGATAAAATATGAGTTTTCTGCAACAGATGCATACGTACTGTAACTGCTCATCTCCAGGAGCACTTGTCTCTATATCGGTACTTTCTAAGAAACACCATGCTTCCTCCAGGCTAGCTGTCACAATCTATAAAGGAAGCATAACAAGAAATGTCACAGTTTTCTGCTCAAGGCAATACAGTCACAAACTTGAACAGGTATACTCGAACCGTTTCCCTCTCACATTAAGCAGTTTTCTCTTTTTTCATGTGTTGGATTGTGAAAGAAGTACATATTACAGAAGTAATGTAAAATAATATACGTAAGTGTGAACTGCATGTAATGCTTTTTGACACCTCATGTTATTTACAATTAAATGAAAGTGTATTAGGCTATAAAGTTTGAATTTATATTAAATTCAATTAGCTGAACGTAAGAGTTTTTTTGACCCACTTCAGGACTTAAGAACACCTTTATTTGTATTATTCATAATTATATTGTCTTTAAAATATGGTTAAAGTGTACTGCCGAATGTACTGACAAAACATTTATGATAAACAAAATTTTTATATTTTCTTAACTTGTGTCATGTTTTTAAATGTATTTGTAATTACATATTTGTGATGAAGTTGCAATTTATTACATTTACAAATGTATATTTTCTTAACTTGTGTCATGTTTTTAAATGTATTTGTAATTACATATTTGTAATGAAGTTGCAATTAAGTACATTTACAAATGCAATATTGAAGAACACTACAGTTTAAATTACAATAATTACTTGTAAGGTGTGTTTTATTATGTTATGACAAAAGATTATTGAAACATACATTTTTTAAATTTACCTTAAAGTAAGACTTAATTTACATTATTGCACAGTGCACTTTAGACAGTCATATAAGTGCACTCTCTTTAAGTGCACTTAAGTGGCCTTTTATTTCATTAATATCATAGTATCTGCAAGTATACCTTTAAGGTTTGAAGTACACTACAAAGCACACTTCTTTTTCACAAGGGGCCTATTTAGGACAGTCAGTGTGTTAGTACAGCAGGAAAAAACAGTGTGCCCTTTTCATTGAGGACATGTACTCATGACAATGACACCATAGTTTCAAATAACGCCCAGTACTCAAAGCCAAATAGCTCGTAATACATCTGAATCATCACAGAGACATTTGGCTTGGCATTGTATAAAACGTTCAAGGATTTTTATCAAAAAGATCACTTTGCCCCAGGATACAGAGATCTTCATTTCGGTCTAATATCCATCCATGGTAGCTGTGTTTTATTCATACCAGTTCAAGATGTTTGTTAGAACATGTTAGCTGATTGACCAGTTAACGAGCAGCTGGAAACCAGTAAATTGATATTAATGCAAAGTTGTTTCTTTTCCCATCGTTTGGCCAATCATTTGTAACCACTTCACATCTCAGTCCTTTTTGTCTATTGGTTGTCAATATTGTTTTTCCCTGCCCCCACCAGCAGCATTCCCACCATTAGCTATCAAAGCCTAATCTCAAAGCCAATTAACCTCTGCTGACATTGAGCTCATCTCTCTCTTACTCGTTCTCATCTAACATCATGCCATCCATTCGTCTCCATGGAAGACTGTACTGTTATATTTTGATTTCTTTGCGGGAACACTGCCTTCACCTGCCATTTTCATCGGCTCTGAACTAACTTTCTCTGAACTTTCCACCGAAGCTTGCGCAGAGCTCAACTGCGCAACCTACCAGTTGTATATAGGTAGGTTGCAACCTAACTGCGCAATATAGGTTGCCAGGTTGAGGTGACAAACGGGTTGAACATTGTATAAGGTGTGTGGATTGGGTGAATCGGATGCGTTTCATACAAGATCTGGCAACTGGTGAACATTAGACAAACATATTGGTCCGATTATTTATAAAGGAGTTTGGGCCATGCAAATTACGGGAGTTTCCCGTGAGAAATAACAAGGGGTCCGGGAGATAGGTCTAAAAAAATGTGAGAAACCCGGGAAAAACGGGAGTGTTGGCAGGTATGCCTTATGCCTGCTATACAGGCGATTTCATCAATCCTATTGTCACAATCCTCAGTCACCAGCCCAGTCACCACAGAACTACATTTCCCAGCATCCCTTCTGGTCCCCACCTGCACTCAGTCAGCCATCATCACACCTGCCACTGATAATCACCTCCTCAAGACACACATATAAGCAGTCACTCTTCAGTTCACCCTTGTCTGGTCTCGTCGTTCCTACCAAGAACCATCAACCTGATCACCTACCTTTGAGAAACTCACCTGTGTGATCTTCTTCTGTCCTCATTCGTCTGTCCTCTCCTGCAATCCGGTCTGCATCATCTTCACCTGCAAAAGATCAGATCTGTCATTCACCATCAGCATTTCAGCATTGATCCACCAATTCAGTTCTCACCTGTTCCCGTCACTATACTTTCCTGCAATAAACCACTGTTTGGATATTACCTGTGTTTGCCTTCTTCTGTTTCGTGACACCTATAAGATTGACATTATAAATCACACTGTACGACATGGATGTAATAAACTTGGGTACAACAAGTATGTAGACTGTACGTTGATGACACCTATTAAATCGCAGGCTACGACGCAAGTTACTATAGAAGAATAAAACATCATGTGCTAGTGGTGAACAAATAGAGCACTTTGGCAGTTGTGGTTTCTATGTGCGCTGAAAAAAGAGGAGAATGCGAAAGAGGAGAATATGAATGCAGTCATGAGTCGGGAAAAGAAAGGCATTTTGTAAATGGAGCTTGAGGTAAGTATAGTTTTAGCACCATATTTCAAACCATTGCGTTAATCAATGCGCCATTTCATGTTGCATTTTTATTGGCTAGTCGCAAACACACTGTGAGATAATCATGATAAATTTCTGACACTGTCAGAAAATGATCGCAGGCTATGGCAACAGCCGTCTTTAAACCTCTCTCACTGTACAATGTACAGTAGGACCACCGTTTAGGAGCCACGACCACAGAAATTGCCACTATTGATAATCTTTCATCTGGGACAGCCCAAAATCATAGAATGTGTACCAGGCATAGGCACCTCAGTGAAATTGCTGTAGTGCAGTTCCTTTTTCGAGGAAACATTGACGCCGCGTCATGGTGTTGACTCAATGGGAATGCCTTCAGCGTGAGCCAGTGTCTGATTCACGTGTAGTACACACCAAGCCATTGGCCTAGGACGAAGTCAGGTGACGCAACATCACTCTTAATCAACTCTATAATTAATACATGTTTTGTCAAACTGTCTGTTTCTCTGTCTTAGATCAGGAATTTGGACTAAAATAAAATAAGAAGTATAGTAGATGTGTTTCAATATGTACGACCCAATCTCCTCTCCTCCGTTGAAGCTCACGGAGTGGATGTGTTCAGAGGAATGACGTCTCTCGCAGGCTCCGATGGAGAGGATGGGTCCCATTCACTAGAGGATTCTGCCATCCCTCTCCACGTGATAGTGATGAACGACCATCCACAGTTGATGCTGAGCTCATCGGTATCCTTACAAGGGCAGTTGACAACATGGCAGTGGTGGCCTACATAAATCATTAAGGGGGAATCAGATCACAGCCGATGGCGTCTTTGGTACGACGTCTCCATTTTTGGTGCGAGCAGCATCTCCTCTTGCTCTGTGCTGCGCATGTGCCAGGCCTCTTGCACTGAGACACGGATCTTCAGGACATCCCACCTGGCAACGGGATGGTCTCCGCCGCATACTTTTGCTGGGTTCTATAATCTGGATGTCTCATCCTTCGCATCACAGATTTTCTCTGTGCAGGAGCGCTGAGTCTGTGTCTCTCGCTCGCCCATGAAGTCTATATTCTAGGGATGCATGATATTATCGCCACAACATCAGATAAAGGCTTAAAATGTAATAATCGCATCACCCCATTATGAAAAATGTATGCCGATATGCCTTGCCGATAAGATAACGAGTTGATTATGCACCTGCGATAACTCACACGTGTGCAAGGAGGGCTAGCGATAAGATCACGTCAGCAGTGTGGTCGTTCTTGAAGTGAACGTTTGCTTGTATGGTGATTAGATTTACTACCGCCATGAACTTGTAAATACGAGTACAGAAGTAAACGTCCGGTGTGCGACACCCGTCAACTTTCACTATCTACTCTAGTGCGTACAGTAGCAGGAGCCTCCAAGTCCTAGTGCCCACCTGGTAAGAAGTTTTATTTATTTAGGTGGAGATGTTTTTCGACTAATAAAATGAAAATAAAGCAGTAATTTGTCATAAAATCACAAGTCTGATTTGATTTGATGTCATAAGCCATAGCCTAAATATCACAAAAATGACACTTGTAAATTAAGTAATTCTATAGTCAGTTTATTAATCTTCATTATGTAATATACTCTTTTTTTTTTTTAAATAGATGATAGCTTGATAGCTGAATCCAAGGAGTTCTTTAGAGGCTAAAGGCGGCACGCTTTACCAGAAGTCACGCTACCTGCGTTTCATGTGTAGACGACTACGTTGCTGTAGATCCTCTACAAATAAATATACCACAAATATAATGTTTAGGTTAGAGCTTTATTTATTTATATTATATAACTACATGTATTTAGTTCTAACAAGTAACCTATTGGTAAGTCGTCCTAAGAACTCTGAAACCTGAATGAAAAGAAACAGTTTTTGCTCAATACTATCTGACATGGAAAAATAATTAATTTATAATTTCTGCAGAGGAGAGACTTGGTGTTGTTTCCAAATGAAGGAACAATATATGTATATATTTATCAGCATCTTTAATCAGTCAAAATGAGTTGGAAAAATATTGGCATATCGGTTATAGGCAGCAATCCCATATTGCGCATGCCTACCTTCTTCATATCTTCCCAAACCCATGGTGTGCAGTGCTTGTGCAACTTACTCCCCTGACTGTGTGAGCCGAGTATGAATCATTTTATATATGTATTGTTGCACTGACAACCTGTTATGTCTACACGGGCAGCTGGCCGCATTACTGTGCTGAGAACGTGCAAGCATATCGCTCTCTATCCTCAGTCGAAACATTCGGAGAAAATGGGGCTCCCCGCTGCCTTAAATAGACCTCATTCGCACCATTGGCCAATAACATAACTTACAAATTGCAGTTATGATACTGGGCTTCAGGGATTAGTCTGAGAAAGGGATTTCCCAGCTACTGACGCAATATCTTGTTCCCTACATTTCAGGGGCTGAGGTTACCAGAGACATTTTCCACTCGTAATTACTGCATTGTGGTGGCATAAATATAATCTTTCCAACATGACTTCAAGCAAGCATTTGATTGGACAAAAATCTATGCAGTGCAGGATGTCATATTTTCACAGTACAAGACCGGTACTATTTAAATATATTTACTTAAAATTAATGTAAACCTTACAGCTAACTCACGTGGATTACAAGCCACCAAACTCATTGGGTCTTTAAAATACCGGTAACATTTAAATAGGCTCCATGTCTTATGCCTTCTGTACACCTAAAGACTTTGAAAAGATTTAGAAAAGACTTTATAAGATTATCAGCTCACATCTAAAGACTTGGTTTCACAGACTCACAGTCTCAGACTAAAGATTTTACAAACACTGAATCTTGTAGTGACACTATTTACAAGACTACAACAATTTTTTTCCTCCATTAAAATAGGCATTTTTATGCATATTTTTTGTTTGATGAGTAAAAACATGTTAATTTATATTGTTTAATTACATTAAATCACTTTCTTTTCCTGGAATGAAAAAAATCTAATTAGACATTGTTATGTGAACATCTCTTAATAAAGAGTTGACTATTTAATGGGATGACCTAACTTTTTCACATGACTGTATATGGGGGTTATGAATCTATCATCATTATATGACGAGAACAATAGTTTGAACTAAATGTCTTGAAAGGGTATAATTTTAAATGCAGGCATGTCGATGGCTTCGGCAACATCGGTCCACTTCTTTTCTTTTTCCACTCTGTCGTGGTATAAATGGCAGTTTACATCAAAAAGACACTGCTCTGCCCCAACCCGATCCCACCAAATGCGTCTATACAGCACGCAGTGGGCCTCATTCATGAAACATTCGTAAATATACGAGTAAATATGTGAGTGATCTGCGCGTAAAGAGACCTTCCCGAAAATTCTTCTCCTGATTCACAAATACTTCGTAAACGTCAGATGTGATAGTGAAACGTGTGTGTGTGTGTTATGAATTCCAATCTGTCGTAAATGGGACGCGCGTTCACGCTCATTCTCAATTACCATAAACCCCGCCCATTAAATCCGACTGACAACTATATATGGGCATCATATTATGACACCAAACGAAGGATTTCAACATGTCTTCTTAAAAGCGAATGAAAAATAAAAAATTCTCATTATCAGATAATATTTTATTATCAGAAGTTCATTCAAAACGCCACATAACAGGGCCGGATTAACCATTGGGCAATTGCCCAGGGGCCCAGGACATCTAAGGGGCCCTGGGCACCGTCAAATATTATGTCAAATATTATGATTAAAATGTCTCCACGATCTGCTTTTGAATAAATATCGTAGGATCGTGCATTCTATCAGTTTGCAGTTCTGGCGCCTCCGTCTCAACATAGCCTACTGTACAGCGCGACGTATATTCACATGAAATGCAGAGGAACGGGACACTGTAGTTTATAAAAATTAATTATTTGCATGTGCTTTAAAGCCTTGCCGGTTAAACATGTCATTCGCTGCTGATGCGCTGTTCTAACGAGCGCTTTTCTGAGCGCAATAACGTTACACCCGCCGACGCGCACATGCACTAAAAGCCTGTATAACAGCGCCTGTTATTTCAAGCGTACATAGTGGCGTATCAGGTCCTAAAAAAAGCAAGCTTGGCAGATATTACAGATGCAGTTACTGGAGTTTCATCTGTTAATCGAACAGTCCCAGAAGTGAAGAGAAAATGGTTCGACATGAAGCACGACTGCAAAAAACGAATTAGTTCACTTCGAAAAAATATAGCCGAGCCGTATTGAGCAATTAATTATGTGATTAAAGTGTTCCGTTTGCAGATGCTATTACTGGCTCTTATAATAAAAGTAAAAAGAAAAAACATATGTAATTAATATAATAGCTATTTTTTCAAAATGCTGTGTAAATATGTCCCCGATTAAGGTGAATTAAAATGCAGCCTTATTAATGAGCAAAACGTTCGGAAGTTAAACGCACTATTTACACGTGGTTGGGAGCAGGTGTAGATTTCTTTCGTACCAACTAACATTTGGAAAATACGAACATTTTAATGAATCCGAAAATTTACGCCAGAACCACTTTACACACGATTTACACAAGAATTCGTTCTGCTCGTGTTTCATGAATGAGACCCAGTGTGTTTATCGTGTAATATATACGCGGAAATGAGTTTTTACGTGCATAGTATACGCATGGATAGCACATGGGTAGGTTTAGGCTGGGGTGTGTGTGTATTATACGCTTGGGTAGGATTAGTGGTGTGGGGTGCGTGTGTATCACGCAATAAAGTGCGTATCATATGCACGCGCAAAACTGCGTATCATATCCACGTAAAAACTCATTTTCGCGTATAAATTGCACGATAAACACACTGCGTGCTATAGAGACGCATTTGCGTGCTCGACAAGGCGCTCCTCTTTATCCACGGTCCATTTTCGCCTACTTGGCGCTCGTTGTGTTTCCACGTCCGTCGACATGTTTCTTTGTTGTGACTGATGGCTTCCTGTTTCCGGTTTTCTGAGAACAAATTTATTGGTTGTTGATTGTTTTACGTCCTTATGACTACGCTAGGACTTGCGATAATATCAAACATGTTTGATATGAAAGACTAGAGAAAGACTGGCATAAATCGGGTCGCCGACTGCAGATTATCCCCTCACATTTAACGATCGAGACGACGGGAGCGCGCCGAGACTCCAGTAAGATTCCTAAAGACTGCCGGTCTTTAGTCTGGGACTGTGAAAATCCTTTGGTGTACGCCCGGCATTAGTAAGGTGATCAGGCTCTGATGTTATTTCAGATTTGATTTCAAGCTTGAGGGAAACAGTGCTTCATCTAAAACTTAATTCATTCTAGAACTTCATTTAGCAATTTGTTTTCAGCAAGCTGGACTCCATCACTGTACGAAACATGTCACACTTTTCATTTACAATGTTTGCACACAGTTGCTCAAAACATTCTGTTGTTGTCTTCACTAATGAGGCTCATTATGGGGGTATTCCTCTGAGGAAAGAGAGAGAGAAACAGAGATGAGGGATGAGAACAGAGGGTCATTGGCTTTACAAAACCCAGGAGAAATCACAGTCATTTGCTATTGACCCAACAGATTTGCAGTCATGATAATCTCTCAGTTTGAGGAGAGCTAAGAAACCGATATTACTGTATATACACTCAATAGATAATCTGTCACATCATTATCCTGAAGTTATAGTTCATAGCATTAGTTCATTACATTTTCATAATAACTACCAGTCAAATTTTTTTTATAATTAAATTTTTTAAATGTTTTTTGAAAGAAATATCTTATACTCTTATACTTATTTATTTATTTGATCAAAAATACAGTAGAAACAGTAATATTATTAAATTTTATTACAATTTAAATTGTAAAATATTGTAAAAATGTAATTTATTCCTGTGATCAAAGCTGAATTTCTGACAAGAAATATTTCTGATTATTATCAATGTTGAAAACAGTTGTGCTGCTTCATATTTATTTATTTTTGGAAACGTTATACACTACCATTCAGAAGTTTGGGTTAAGTAAGATTTTAAAAAGAAAGAAAGAAACAATTACTTAAAAGATTTATATTTTAATAAACACTGTTTGTTTGAACATTGTTCATGACTTGTCACATGACAAGTGGTTGGTGATCAGAGTAAAGCGATGTGCAGGTACTGTAAAACGGAGATTCGTGCTCACCATGGAGACAACATGTAAGCACAGAAAAACACAAGCGAAATGCCAAACCATTTTCCTCAACACGTCTAACAGACATCGGTTTTACAGTGTCAAAACCTTCGACTACAAATCAAATGGCTGAGCTGAAGCTAGCAGGCTATTAGCTAGCTAGCAGTTAGTTCAGTTGATCACTTGGGTGAATTGGTCAATTCGGCCTTTGAAAAGGACGTGAGCATCCATCGTACAAAATGTACAGCACTTATCACCAATGTCATAGCCCCCTGCATGTTTAAAGATTTGCTAAAAGATATTGGAGAGGCTCCGTATTCAGTTTTTCAGTTTAATATGTTGCAGGCTCATTTATTGTTAATAAATGATAATGCTGAAACTAAATAATCTAATAATATTGGGCGTGTTTTGGGCTTGTTTCAGTTGCTTACGGTATTTGTCTCGCGAGAGTTGGCAACTGTGGTTTAAATCGTCTGCTTTATTGAACCTATTGGTGTCTTTTACCATATAGCTTTTCCAATAAAGCCATAAAATGGACATGATAAAATACAATTCCAGCGTCAAGAAATCTGAGTAACCACATTCAAATATCAATATGCAGAACAGTCAGAACATATTTAATGTTTAACATAAATGTGGAGTGCATATTTCACTGGTCAACCAAAAGCTCATTTGCTTTTAATTTGTCACCATAATCTCATTCCAAGCCCAGTGTGATTGTTGCTCCATAACATTCGGATATTTCAGCGTGAATATTCAGAATATGATCCGATTGTGGAGTAAAGTCACTCAGAGGAAAGCAAGAAGACAGACATACACACATCTCTGCAGTGTGTCAGGTGGGTTATTTAATGATTGCCTCACTCATACCCTTAAGCACTAAATAAATGATGAGAACATTGTTAAAATTCTGCTCATATTCCTCCCAGCTTTCTCTCTCCCTGTCTCGTGTTGCACAGACAGGTGCTGCAACTTCACAATCTCACCACACCATTTTAACCTTGTTAAGACGACTGCCTCGTCTTCTAAATGAATCAAGCGATATTTATTTTACAATTATGTTTAATCGCTATACTCATTCTCTCATACCTTTTTATTTCTGTTATTCCTCTATTTTTATGCTCCTTTTCCCCTTGTCTTCATCTATTCTTGTAAGTTTTTTTTGTCATGCGTAATTTATTTCGCATTACAAAAAAAGTCTCTTGCAAATGTTTTTGATTGTTAATGAATTTGTCACATGTAATGCAGGCTTAAAAAGAGTATTAAAAAATGCAAATTATATTAGACTTGATCGCAAACCACGTGTGAACGCTAATTTTACATACAAAGAGGGAATTGATTTCGAAGCCTTAAAGGCACAGCAGCTGTTTAACTGTAAGGGTCAGGGAGACGATGCAAATAGTCAGAAATAAAATACTGTTGGTGCTTAAAAAGACTAAAAGTTTGGGGGAAATTATTACAAATATGATATGAGCAAACACAAATGACCCAAATCATATTATAATTTACAGCTAAAAACATTCATCATCAAACAAACGACGTCTCTATAGAGATCTGGCTGTGAGAAATATGTGCAATTGATATTTCAGTTCACATTTCCCAATGTGTCTCCGTGTTGATAAATATCACAGTGATGAATCATCCAGCTCTGCAGCTGCTGGATATGATTATTCTGATGACTGTTGATTGGCTGCAGAAAGGAGTGGGCGTGGCCTACTTACTTTAAGATCCTCTATCAAGCTCTGGGTTGCCATTACTGCTCATTAGCTGATGACTGACAGCTTGCAAAGACTAAATGGACATGACCTCTCGTCTCATGAATTATGGAGCAAACTACATATAGGGTCAATTCAATCCCAGACAGTCATGCTGCTACACACACACACACACACACACACACACACACACACACACACACATGCGCACACACGCACACTCCACTTAAAAATATCTTAAGGTGCAATTCATAACATTACAACAAAATAACTGTTTTCTATTTGAACATATTGAAAATTCTATTTGATGGCAAAGCTGGTTTATATTGAGTTGAATGTATATAAATATATTTATATATACGTCCATAGTTTTTATGAATTCACTACTACCGTTGTTTCCTCAGGACAAGAGTATGAGCGCTCATCACATACATTCTGCACAGCTCTAATCCTGCTACAACCCAACGTGTGTGTGTGTGTGTGTGTGTGTGTGTGTGCATCATGCAAATGCATCACATTTCAATTAATTTTCTTTTACTGAGGGTTTTCTCTATATAAACAAGACCTGGCATCGTTTATGGTTACCCACGTAACCCTGGTTCCCTGAGATAACGGGAATGAGCGTTGCATCAGTTCGCTGACACTGATGGGGAAACTCGGTTTTCTCCTAATCCTGAAGCCTGATTGTGCAACTGCACAGACAAATGGCATTTCAGCCGAAAGGGGCGGGGTTGGCTGCCTAAATAAGCCATGCAGAAATTACCATTCGTCTATCTTTCGACCGTGGAGCGGCTAGCATGACTTGCACCGTGTAGTGTCACAGAAAGCTGCGCAATGCTCATTTCTGTTTATCTCAGGGAATCAGAGTTACGTGAGAAATCATAAATGTTCCCTTTCGATATGGTTCACTCGCATTGCGTCAGTTTGTAGCTGGAGCTTATGGGGAACTTAATCCAATAGCGCCATACTACAAGCCGACAGCTTGGGGGTGCTCGTATGAGGGCCCCGTGATCAGCTGCACAATGAGAGGCTCAGACTGCAGCCGGAGCCTGACTGTATAGTACACAAGCATTTAGACTGACAACACCTGTGCTTGAAGAGCAGGATATCCAGGTTGTAAAATCTGATGAAAGTGGACGGCGAGGACCAGCCGGCTGCCGCACAGATATCTGTGATAGATATTCCACTGGACCACACGCAAGCCATACCTCTAGTGGAGTTGGACCTAACCCCTAAGGCATCTTTCAAAACCACTGATATAAACCAGTCCCGCCAAAAATTTGCACGAGGATTTGTTTTATAGTTAACTTTCTGAAAGGCCGTCTCATGAGGGTGTGATTTAGATATCTCAGATCAAGGATGGGCCTGAGGCCGCCATCCTTCGGCTCTGATCACATGAGAACTGTCGTCTGCGGCCAAAGTGTGAATCACGCCCATGAAGCGGGTGGTCTGCGAGTGAATTTAAGCAAGGAACCTCGTTCTATTATCCCCCAAATCCTGCCCGACACTTCGGGGATGGCCTGCCATCTGCCATTCAACCACCGGCAAAAGGTTGAACTATTGTAGGTTGCGTCTGGCGCTGAGGCGGGAGAATGGCGGCTGAAGAAGAAGAGTGGACGCATGCCGAATAGGGGGCGTGCCACATCTTGGTGAGCTCTTGATGGACTTCTGGTAAGAACGGGGCTGGACGCTGGCGAGGGCGCTGCTGGTGGCACCTTGGCTGCAGGAACCGTTCATCAAGTCGGCTGTGGGCGGGCTCTTCTGGGGCTGACCAGTCCAAGCCAAGCTCTTTTAAAGCTTTTGCTAACTCTTCGTCAGACCCACCAAACGAGACCATGCCACTCGGGCCAGAAGAGGGGCGGTGATCCCGCGGGTGAAGAACAGGGGACTCGTCGCGTTGGGGGGAGAGCGAGGCGCGCGGGCGCTGGACCGACGTGAGCTCACTTCTGCCTCGCAGCTCGGCATCTTCTTTCGACTCGGCTCGAGAGGGGAAGCAGCCGGTTCGTTGAAGCACAGCAATGAGCTTGTGTAAGAAAAATATAAATATTTAAAACTTTATCAACTAAAATAACTTCCGACAAACGACTGTACGCATCCTTTTACAGCGAAAGAGTGACCTCTGACCTGACGCATTGACGAACGCGGAAGCGCAGAGAATAGAGCAAAACAAAACAACACCATTCACGAATTAGAAGTCTAAAATTAGAATTTTTAAAGAGAAATGTGGGAGGAGCTTGAGTTTGTTGCCCAGCGTGTTTGTTAGAACCGCGAGAGGTGTCAAAGCTTACGCTATTCCTACATCCTACGTCATACATCGTCAAGTGTTACTCTTTTGGCGTAAGTCGACTTGCGTAGACCGTCTGCCGTAAGCTAGTTATTTTAGTTGATAAAGTTATAAATATGTATTATTCTTACACAAATGCATCACTTTGCTTCAGAAGGCCTTTATGAACCCCCTGGAGCCGTGTGGATTACTTTCATAATGGATGCACTTTTTTGGGCTTCAAATTTTGGGCTCCCATTCACTGCCATTATAAAGCTTGGATTATCCAGGACTTTTTTTTAATATAACTCCGATTGTATTCGTCTGAAAGAAGAAAGTCATATACACCTAACATGGCTTGAATGTGAGTAAATCATGGAGTAATTTACAATTTTGGGTGAACTATCCCTTTAAGGTTTCCCTCTCTTGCCTAAACCCTCTCTGTTGCCACACACACACACACACACACACACACACACACACACACACACACACACTTATTACATTACAGTTCTTGGCTGTTTCTCAGCTTTCATCATGGTCTCACACCTGTTACCTAGTTTCTCTTCGGTGTCTCATTCTCGTCCATTCATTCTCTTATTTTCCTTCTGCTGTCTTTCAGATGCTATTTGTTTTCATCAGCATAAAATAAATAGTCCATTTGAAATGACATGATGACACCAGCACATCTGAACACAGCCGCTGACATTAGGTGTGGATCTGCGGGTTTCATCTCTCTCACCATGAAGCTTTGATCCATACAGAAGATGAATGATTCATATTTTCAAAAGATTTCAAACCTGAATCAGGCACAATAGAAATGAATCCATGACCTTATGAATATCACATCCATCCATTAGTACACAGGAGTTTTAAAATGCATTATGCAGCAGAAGGAATGAAAGGGAAAGAGTGGCAGAGTGAGAGAGGTGGGGCGTTCAAGGAAGAATGGGAATCAGAGTGATATTGTATTTGCTTTATTTCTAATAAAAATATATGTCTGGTTTTTTTGTCAAGTTAATTAAAATTTTATTCTGTTATTTGTTTTTATTTATTTGTATTACCATTACTAGCTAGCTTTTTTATTTTTTGCAATCCGCTTTCATGAGAAAACCTTACTATTTAGGTTATGGCAATCTCGTATGAACATGTCTAATTTGAGTCATTCAAAAACTTCAATCTCATGGCAATTATACATTTTGGTGAATTAGTGGCTAATTCGTATGAATTTGTACAATCTCATCTGTACGTTTTCATACAATCTGCTTACGCCCCAGTGATGGATATGTTTAGGGGTGGACCTTCATGCTTAAGTTTTATCCTGAAAATCGTGCAACTTTGTTTGGTTCAAATATTAGAAATTCATAGAAAATAGTTTTCTTTGAGATTGGGCTTTAATTTTACGGATATGTTTTACTTTGAAAACATATCCGTCACTGGGGTGTGAGAAGATCATACGAAAAAATTAGCATGAGAATTTACGAATGAATACAAAGTCACCACCTTTAATGGTTATGATCTTTATAGCTCTGTTAAGGTCTAGTTCTGTTCTGTTCCAGTTTCTTGTCATATTAAGTTGATCTAGTTTCCTATTGTGTGCCATCTTGTTTCCATAGTTACTGATTAGCTTCACCTGCGTTTCATTTAGCTCCCTTTGTTTGCCCTGTGCATATATAGCCCTTAGGGTACGTTTACACAACAACGATGTTCTAAAAGTGTTGTTCGTGAACACACAACGACGTTCCCCGTTCACACGAATCTGTGAAACGTCTAAAACGCTGTATTATCCATGCCAGGCCAGTAGGTGGCGATGTCACTGTCTAAAGAAACACTACGCACCTATAGACTGAACACGTAATACACATGCGCATGACGTCACCGTTTTCACAAATTCACGTTTTTGTAGTGTACAAAAAGACGACAACAGTATTAAAAAAAAAACGTTTTCAGGCCCCCAAAACGCCATTGTCAGGTAAACGAATGGCCAAAACACATCAAAAGTTTTCCGTTTTTAGTTGAAAACGGTGTCGTGTAAACGGCCCCTATAGTTCCCTTGGTTATTTCTTCAGTCTGGTTGATGTTTATGTAGTTGTGTATATTTACTACATGTGATTCACCCGCGTGTTTCCTAGTTGGATTTTGATTAAAGATCAAAATGATTCATGATTTGGTCATGATTTGATTCATCCTTGTGCAAAAATTAACACAGCCACAACCCGTAACCCGTCTGTTGTGTTTTATTAATATTAAGCAGAACAATCGCACCAATAAATCACAACACAATTTAAAAACTGTAAACCTGTCCATAGAGAAAAATAGGTGGACGAGGAAGTAAAAGTCAAGTGGAATAACTAGCTGTTCAAATTCTATTATTATTTTTCCTTATATTTATTTTTTTATAATTTTTTTGTTATAATATTTTCATTTAATTAATCATTTAATTGTATTTCACCAGTATTAGCATTAAAATTGGACATTAAACAGGGGCTAACAGTAAAGCAGAGAAACACAGAGCAGAGGGGAGAGAAAGTGTGTAGCCTATGTGTGTGTGTGTGTGCGCCCTTCTAGTGAGTGGCTGGAGGAGGATTTCTGTTGCATCCTAAACTATTCCGCCAGTGAGCACGGGCACTAGTGTGTGTGTGTGGCTTCACGGGGCGTTAATGTCTTTGTGTGCCTCTCTCTCTCTCTCTCTCTCTCTCTCTCTCTCTCTCTCCGCTGCAGTGGGGGAGTTTATTCAGCGGCTCGCACGAGGGGACGAGACAGCAGCAACCTCAGCTCACCTGCCTGCTCGCCCCTCTCCCGTCCTCTGCCCTCCTCCATCACCGGCGCTATGCTCTGAACCGGACCAGAACACCATCCCTCAGCTGGAGGAACTGATCCAGCTTTCTGCCTCTTTTCAAGGATTTTTGGGGGAAAAGAAACATGCCATTATGGATTACTCAAGTCCTCCCCAAACAAAAGGACACAGCACACTTGGGAGGAAGAAGAGAGAGAAGGAGGGATGACACGCCTCTCCCTCATACCTGACTTTGTTTCTTTGAGACTCTGATGCTCTTTCGCGTCCCGCTTGAAGGATGTGCTGATGTTTGATGGCGTCTAGTTGACTCTGAGGAATACTTTTGAGACTGTTGCGTTTTTCTTTTTCTTTCAGCTCTCCTGAAATTTTTCTCTTTAACTCTTTGCTAGCTGTCCTGATCAACTATCTGAGGTTGTTTCAGGTGAAATACGCCAGTCTTCTGCGCTTGCATGAGTGTGTGTGGTAACATTTGACCCGTCTGTGTGTGTGTGTGGGTGCACGAGGGCAACGCCTGTTAGCGTCTCTGTCTGGCACGTTACTGCAGCATGAATGGCTAGCCTGCAATCTCAAACAGCAGGGTGCGTGAAACAACACGAGTCCTCGGTGTAATGAGGTTAAAGCTTTCCGCAGTCGTGAAGCGTGTTCACATCAGAAACCGGATGGTTTGAGAGCCGACATTTGGATAAGAGTGTGGATAAATAGTTGTGGCAACATGAATAGTAGTTGAATAATGTGAAACGCTTAAGTAGAAATGCTATGACAGCAATTTTATGAATGTTCTGAGATTGACTTTTTCCTCAGAAACTAAGAGTGAAGTGATGAGAAAGTGTGAAGGTAGACAGACAGAAAAGCTAAACAGAGAAAACTAGCAAATTAACGAACTTGCAACGAACAAGTTGCAGATCTGTTTCTCCTGAATGGTAGAAAGACTGCTGCCTCAGATTTGAGTCTGCGATTGGACAAAGATTTACACGCACCTTCGGACAGCTCAGTTTTCTAACGTCCCACCTCTGCAGCAAAGCGTGCTAGCAGAACGACGGAGCATTTGTTAAACCCAACGTCTGATAATTACATTTCGCAAACCACTGAGCACCAAAGGCACCCAACTGCGATCTTATTATGGAAGATATTGATTTCCACGTGACAGAGTGCCAATGATCACTATTAAGGGCTTGTGTCATTTAATTGAATTTTCTTTCATTGATCTGAATAATGCTAGATTTTCACTGTTGATGAATTGGGTTAAGATTGACTGTTAAGTACAGAGCTCCTTTTTTTGGAAACAACCTCAATGTATGTGAAGTCGCTCCTTCAAATGCTGTTGATTTACATTTGTGTGCTTATCCAGACTTGTACACCTGTATCTGGTCGTGTTTGTGTCGTGAGTGTGTGTTAAGTGTCTATGGCGGTTACGTGTACAGATGGGCAGCCAGTCGAGCGAGCGAAGTTTGCTGTTGTTCGCACCTAAGCCGAACTGTTAAAGCATGTTTATGTAGGAGTGCGTGGGATTGCATTTTCCTCAAGCACACTGACTCTCTCACCTCACGCTTTTATGTGCAACCAATTTTTACCAATTCGCCCAGCTTGCAACATGCATTTTTGTTCAACTGAATGCGACTCTCACTACAAAGTTCAGAGTCTTTGAGAGACTGACGAGAAACACCTACATGAATGCAGAAGTTCAAAGAGGGAGATACAAGAAGAAGCTGCCGTGAAAGTGGAACAGGTGGAAAAGCACAAAGCCAAAGTGAGGCACTTGAAATCCTGTATGGATACGTGAAGGCGTTAAGCATTCAAACTCTTCTTTGATATCCACAGCAGTCGAGCGTAACTGAGAAAGAATCCATCGATTGCAGGTGTAACTGTGAGAAGTAGTGAGTGAGGAGATCAATTGTGGCTAAAAACCTGTAGCTACAGTCAAGAACTGATTCGATTCGAAATGAAAAGACCTGATCTGCAATTGAAAGCTACAATAAAATACTCTGCTTCGACCATTGTTCTGCAATCATTGCTGTTCAGTTTTCATTTGAAAATGTTGGCAGTAAAGCCCTTGGAATTAAAATGACACTTTTTGGAAGCAAAAACGAAGCCACAGATTTCGCAAAAGTAATTTTCCTTCTTGGAACGCTTTTCATTGAAGGTCTCCCTTGACCAAACATTCAATCTATCCAATCATCCCTCCATCACTTTGGAATAAAACATTGGACGTACATGCAGCATTTACTGATTTAGGAGTAATTTGGATGTAGTCCCAGAAAAAGCGCTGGTGGAAGTGGCCTTGATGAAAGCGTGAGAGCGAGCACAGGCGCGTAATTTCATGCTGAATTCCCTGAATTAAGCACATCAATGGGGACAGGAACAGAAGAAGTGGCGTACTACAACATTTCACTTAAAGCACAAATGGACTTTTCTACATGCTGGAATTCATTGGATTTCACACTCCACAATAGACTTGAGATATGACATTTTGGACTTTGTTTTTTTGAGTAAGTTACGATGACATGCACGGTTAAAATGCTTGATAACTTACTTCTTTAAAGACTTCTTTAGTACTTGCATGTGTCTCTGAACCGGAAATGTTTTGAACTCGACGGCTCTCCCCGTAGTACATTCGTAGGACTCGTTGTTGGACGGGAAAGATAACCGAACTGTCTGTGGGCATCTGGGACATGCGGTTGTGTCTGAACTAGCGCCGCGGTTCCTCTGAGAAGGTGATCTGAGCGGGTTCGTGGCCTGGCGGTGTCGCTGGTCAGACGTCAGGACTCAGGATGGGGTGTAACATGTGCGTGGTGCAGAAGCCCGAGGAGCAGTACAGGGTCATGTTCCAGGTAAGAACACAAATCAAAGTTGTTTCTGTCCATAATCCCACTTATAGAAAGGTAGAAACTTGCTCTGAATGGCTTGATACACAGATATCTGAATAGACCACCAACCCTTGACTGGGTCAGTACATTCAGCAGTGCACTTAGTCCATATTTCAAAGTCAATAGAAGTAATTATGAAAAGACACAGAGACTTAAGTCTACTAAAGTAGGCAAAAAAGCACTCTTAAGTTCAACTAAATGCATATATATAAAGGCTGAATCAAAATACAAATGATCTCACCCAACATTCGTCTTATAAACTGATTGCTTTCCTCCGCTTTGTTTTTTGTGTTTTAATGAGCTTTATTAGCCCTGGAAGAAAACATCCAAGCCATTCAAATCATTTCATTTTCAATCAACTTCTTGGAAGTAGCAAAAATTCCACTGTGGCTTTTATTAACAACTGTTCTGGGCTGTTAAATGTTTTACTTGGCTAATAAAAATGCACAAGAAAGACTAATGAACTTCTGAATCATGGTGTCTGAAACCATAGGGGTGACTTTTGAGGAAAGCCACTGATACCTGACATGCCTTTATGACTGTGATTGATGAGCATTGTTATAAATGATCACGTTGGGTAGTACTGAAGTGAATACTTGTATATTTACAGGCTTGCAAATTGCAACCAGAGTGTGTATGTATCTTTGATAGAAAGTATTGTCGATAAGTGGCCACCAATACTAATAAAGCCAATTAGCAGAACAGTCCGAGAGAGGTGCGACTGTGTAATTACCAACATAATCATTATTTAAGCATTCAGATTATTAATTGGTACCAGAGTAGAACACAATATTGTGTGATATTTACAGAGCGCTTTGTTTTCACATAACATGGTGGTGCGTGTGTGTAGTGTGTGTGTGTGTGTGTGTGTGTGTGGAGAGAGAGAGGGAGGGAAAATATATTGTAGAAAATATTATCATGTGTTTATTTGATGTTAAAAAAAACCTCTCCTGTCCCAGCAAAGACCATTATAAGTAAGCTATTTCTTGGCTGATTCAACTTGAACATGTAAAAACATATATATATATATATGAGCAATATCACATGAGCAGTAGTGAAGTAGTGACACAATGTTATAGGAAAACTTAAAATGCTATATTATTCAAAAATTATATATTTAGGGAAAATAATTTAGGGAAAGAATGAATTACACTTCAATTGTTGTGGCTGTTTTGAGCAATAACGTGGTGTGACGCATCTAGCAGGACTGGAACCACCAACTTCCTAGAAACTTGGCATTCGACAAAGGTCAAAATAAATGAGGAGTGTTGTGAAAAATACAAAACCATAATAACACACATTCTTCTCAGAGGTTAGCTGAGTTGAGGAAAGCAGTGGGTTATTCATTTGCTCTGTAAGTGTGTGAGAAAAACACAGACATGCTTAATTTGGACAAGATTGAAATCACAAATTTGCGAAACACGAATTTATCTGACCTTCATAGGGCAACATACATAGTCCTGTCTGAATAAAGCTTTTCTCTCGCTCATCACGTACTGCAAACTTAAAACAATAAATAAAATAATATAATCTTTGCCATGATGGACTTGGCGAGCAATTCTAAAGGCCACATAAAATCAAAATGAGCCACTTTGTTAGCGCACATTACTAGTCTTGTGGTGACCACTTCATGCATGCAAAGAAAGTTTGTTGTCATAATCTTTAATCGAAATCAGAAAATGTGCTTCTCCTCTGGAAGGATGTTCATTTTCTGATGACCTCAGGAGGTACATTAAAATCAAGCCCTGCCATTTTTCCGTTGAATCGTTCACAATAACAACAATTGTTATTGGACGGTGAATTTCCATTTCATTCCACATTTAAAAGTGCCCTAAAAAGTGCAGCAAAGGACATAGTATTTTCCAGTTCACTTATTACTCAGGCTTCTTATTAAACCACCGAAGCCTAAAAAAAGAATGGCGACGACATGATAAGAAGAACAAAAGATGTTAAAGATTTGTGCATTACAGCAAAGATCTGTATGGACTCCATTACTGTTGGACGCAGATGGAGAGAAGCGTGATGGAAAGGTGAGCTGGAGGATAGAGAGATGAAGAATGGATAGATGGCTTTTTTTTCTTCTTCAGCTGTTTGCCATCATATAACGACAGTAATTGATTTCTACGCATCACAGAGCAGAAATGAATCGGTGGACCTCAGTGGCTCCTCAGGACCCGGCGGGGCTGTCCAGGGCGTGCCTGACTGTAACTCTCACAGTCTCCGTCCAGTTTAATCTCAGTTTCATCTCACTACAGTCCATCCACAGATCCATCATTTGTTGGACTTATTCTTAACTTAAAGAAAAAACATGATCAAAAGCCACAGAGACAACTCTCAACATCTAGAAAAACTGACAGAACAGATTTAGCTGCGTGTGCGGATTTGCATTTAATGAATGAAATACCAGTGCTTGTAATGCAGCAAAATAATAGTTGTGACAATCAACACAATCTAATAATGTTTTAAAGGAACACTCACTTTTTTTGGGAAATAGGCTCATTTCCCAACTCCCCCTAGAGTTAAACAGTTTTACCGTTTTCTAATCCATTCAGCCGATCTCCGGGTCTGGCGGTAGCACTTTTAGCATAGCTTAGCATAGATCATTGAATCTGATTAGACCGTTAGCATCTCTCTCAAAAAAATGACCAAAGAGTTTCGATATTTTTCCTATTTAAAACTTGACTCTTCTGTAGTTACATCGTGTACTAAGACCGACAGAAAATGAAAAGTTGTGATTTTCTAGGCCAATATGACTAGGAACTATACTCTCATTCCTGCGTAATAATCAAGGAACTGCTGTCGTACCAGCAGGCGGATTCAATGATCTATGCTAAGCTATGCTAAAAGTGCTACCGCCAGACCCGGAGATCGGCTGAATGGATTCGAAAACTGTAAAACTGTTTAACTCTAGGGGAGCTGGGAAATGAGCCTATTTCCAAAAAAAAGTGGAGTGTTCCTTAAAGGCAGCTACTATATGTTAGAGAGAAAAAACAAGAAAGAAAGAAAGAAAGAAAGAAAGAAAGAAAGAAAGAAAGAAAGAAAGAAAGAAAGAAAGAAAGAACAATCGATATTGAAATAAATGCAAGAAAGAAGACTGAAAGAAGTATGCAGTGACATTACTGATGTTATATTATGAATGGTATGAAGTGTTAACATGCAAATGTTGAGTGATTTCAGTTTAATTAATTGCATTTGGAGAGGAGGAAGAAAAAGAGGAACTTCAATATAGTGCTTCCTTTTAAGAAATAATTTTAAATTCAGTCAAACACACACACACACACACACACACACACACACACACACACACACACACACGATTCATGTTCTCAGAAATAAAACCATCCAAGCAGTTCACAGCAAAACATGCCGTCCAAGTCTCTTGCTGCGTCCACTGACTTTAACAGCCTCTCCTGGGATCCATGTTGCTAAAAGACCCCGCTAATTAAACATAATTAGAAGATTTTATTCTCTTTAATCCTTCCAATTAGAGACATTGTGAGTTGTGCTGTACATGTGGAGTGGAGCAGTAACAATAATGATTTGATCCATCATGACTTGTGCTCTTTAAAGCTACAGTGTGTAATTTTTTAAGTTGATTCTTAGCAAAAAAACACATTGTTTTTTTTAAAAATTGTGCTCATTAATGTATAATTACTTCCACCAACTAATCGGGTGAGCTGCTCGAATGGTGGAAGCCATGTTGCGCCTCCATCTTGAAAATACATTAGCCAAAGAGGGACACACCTGGAAATTCAAGCTTCGCCTTTCGCGTTTTTACACTCAGTGGCACCGTGACGGATGCGAGCGGGAGATTACTCGCGACTGCCGGCAGATTTGAAATAACACGGCCACCGTAGGAGTTAAAACGCCCTCGGAATGGGAGGGGCTAGAAAGTAATATTCAGTCGGTACTAATCATTTACAATTTCACCGCTAGATGGGAGTAATCTCTACACAGTGTAGCTTTAACCTTAACCAAGCTAATGTTAATTAAATCAATTATCCTTCTGTATGTTTCTTATCAACATTCTGGCTGATCCTGGAACTTCATTCTTATCAACCTGACAGATTTCACGGATCCATGAAAACGTCTAAAACGCTGTATTATTCCTGCCAGGCCAGTAGGTGGCGATGTGACTTTGTAAAGAAACACTACACGCTTATAGACTGAACACGTAATACACATGCGCATGACATCAATGTTTAGACAAATTCACTTTTTGTAGTTTACAAGGAGACGATAAAGGTGTTTTCAAAAGTTTACGTTTTCAAGCCACCAAAACTTCATTGTCGTGTAAATGTTGATGGCAATTCAATACTATTTTAAACTTTGGAAAATGTGTTATTTGTATGATCTCATTCTTACGTTTTCTTACCCCCACTGATGGTAACCATCCATTTCTAAACATTTTCATACAATTCATATTGTACAAATTGATATGAAATTGTTGTCTATGAAAAAATAAAAAGTTATGTATTTGTCTGTGGGATCAAAGTAATGATGCTGAAATCACATCTTTGCATCACAGGAATAAATTACATTTGAAAATATATTTAAATAGAAAGTAGACTATTATAAAAAATAACATTTCACAATATAACTGTTTTTACTGTATTTTTGATTAAATAAATGCAGCCTTGGTGAGCATAAAAAACTATTTTTCAAAAACATTAGAAATATCTTACCGATCCGAGTTTTCAACAGTCCTGTAATTCATTATTTTAGGGGCAGTTAATTAGGGTTAGAGGTTAGGATAAGAAATATTTTTTATTAATGTTACACGTTTTGTAAACAAATTGGACACAGTATGATTTTGGTAGTGGATGTTGGTTTGTGAAGCTCTTTAATATGCATATGGCTCAGACTGCACACTAATTTGACCCTGTTGTTAACTCAAGCTTATCGTTTCAGATTCTACTGTCATATTACTATACAGACCTTCCCACAACGCACCAATTCGACAAAACATAAAATAGTTATGAATTGCCATGAGATTGTGCTGGTTTTACACCAAGTGCAATTAAGATTTGAGAACTACAGCAATTTTGGTGCTTTCCTTAGTCAAAGCTATGGCTTCAGAAGCTTTGGAATATAGCACTTTTATGGTTTATATATATGTATATATATTATTTTTTAGGTTTTAACAATCACTCTGTATCCTTTGGAAAAGAGCAGCATTAACATTCCTCCAAACTTCTCGTTTAGTCTTCCACAGAAAGAAACACATACCGGTTTAAATGACATGAAATGATGACAGAATATTCAATTCGGGTTGATCTATATCTTTAAGTATGCAGAGAATTATGGGACTCGAAATTGTGATAAAATAAAATGTATTTACTTCTTCTTCTTTTTTACCGATCATAATTTTAATTCAAATCATATCTTGAACTCATCTTACAAAATCCATTTTGACTCTCCAAATGTGACGGTATTGCTTTTTTTCAATATGTGCCGCAAATCCATTTCCACATTGCAGATATGATAAGGTGAAAATGAGCATCAGAGACGCCATACAAAAGATCCACACACAAACACTCTCAAAGCAGGAAAGTGTGTTTATCTGATGTGGGTGTTCAGTGTTTCTCGATGTGTAGTTTCCCTTCCACTGGCAAAACCAACCGCAGAATAAACACCATCAATCTGCCCAGCACACCAGCAACATCCAGCACCCCATCAATCATCCTGAGCGCCCCTTCCCCTCTCTCTCTCTCTCTCTCTCTCTCTCTCTCTCTCTGAGCTGCATTGCAATGGGATGCTGTAACTATGGCAACCAGACTCATTAAGCAAGCAAAATGAGTCGTCTCACACTGATTTTTGCCTGGTTACATTGGTATTAATGAACATATGGCACAAATAAGTGCTTAAAGTGATCAAAGAAACACTCTGCCTCTCTCTAACACACACACACACACACACACATCCTCGCGCCTCTGCTCGGCCACACCCTTTCTGTCTGTCTGTCTCGTCGTGCCAGACGTATAATCACATCTTGCTCTCTGTCTCTCTCTCTCTCTCTTTTACTACGCCTCAAAAGGATTTTCTTTAAAGTTACATTAATTTTTTATCAGCATGATGTTCACTTCTAGTTAGTGGTGCTCAATGAGGTGTAGAACAGCAGGAGAAAGCTAGCCGTAAGGATTCCCATTCATCCCAGGCAGTTTTTCAACCGCAGGACCTCAACGGTTGTGATTTTAAATCTGCTAATTATCTTTCATTCATCAGCAGCATAATACACACACACTGTACGCTCGCAGTCAACATTTTCTAACAATATGTACAATTATTCTTTTAAAATTTGCAGAATTATTGCAGTATTTATTGTAAATGATTTATGCGTGTACATCATTTTTTTTTTTTTATTAATGTACCCTCGTAATCTTTTATTAAAATCGGACTATTTCGGACCACTGAAAATAACTCCAAAACACCTTCATTTTGGCCAGATTTAGTTTGAAATGACGTTACACCTGTTCATTCTTCATCTCGTTCATCTTGTTCAGTGTCTGCGCTATTTATCTCCAGAAGTAATGACTTTTTTAATCATGATAAAATTGCCAATATACACTCACCGACCACTTTATTAGGTACACTTTGCTAGTACCGGGTTGGATACCCTTTTGCCTCCAGATTGCCTGGTCACAAATTCAGCAAGGTGCTGGAAACTGTCCTCAGAGATCTTGGTACGTATTAGATTAGATTACCTTTATTGTCATTATAAACATGTACTGTATAACAAAATTAGATAGTGCTTCCCTTAGTGTCGGATTATACAACAACACAAACAATGTTACATACAACACAAATATTAAACATGAAATACAAAAATAATCAATTTGTAATCAGTTTTAAATATTGCACTAAAACTGGGAATTGCAAATTGAACAATAACACCCTGAGACTGTATATATATGTGTGTAGCAGAGAGGGATCAGTGCACATTAGAGTTCATGATGGCTATGGCTCTGGGGAAGAAACTGTCCTTGAATCTTTTTGTCCTTGTTTTTATGGACCTGTAACGCCTGCCTCATGACAGCAGGTCAAACCATTTAAACCCGGGGTGTGAGGAGTCCTTTAAAATGTTTTTAACCCTACTGAGGCATCGAGAGTTGTACATGTCCTTCAGTGATGGGAGGGGGCATCCAATGATCCTCTGTGCGGTCAGTGTTAATGGTCCTCTGAAGCTTATCTGCCTCTAGCATACCACACTATAATACAATAGGTCACCACACTCTCAATGGAAGAACGATAGAAATTCATGTAGTTTTTCCTGAGAAGTCTCGGGAAGTGTAGTCGTTGCCTCACCTTCTTGATGGCCGGTGTAGTATTTGCAGTCCAGGAAAGGTCAGCAGAGATAAAAGTGCCCAGAAATTAACATTTTTGAACCATCTCAATACAGTCCTCGTTGATGTTAAGGGGAAGCAGATCCTCCTTCTGGTTCCTGAAGTCTATGATGAGCTTCTTCGTTCTTGAGATGTTTAGAGTCAGGTTGTTGACTGAACTCCATGATGTTATTTTCTGGACCTCATCTCTATAAGCTGTCTCATCAACACCTTCGATAAGTCCAATCACTGTTGTGCCGTCCTCAAGTTTGATGATGGTATTACTGTGGTGGGCTCCGCCGCAGTCATAGGTGTAGAGGGAGTACAGTAAAGGGCTCAGCACACACCCTTGTGGAGAACCGGTACTAAGTGTACGGGTGGATGACAAGTAAGGGCCCATTTTCACAGTCTGGGAGCGACTGGTGAGGAAATTGTTCCTGATATTGACTGATATTCAATATATGCAAAGAGTCAGTATTTACAGTGATGTCCCTTCTTCTTCATAACCTCTGCAATTTGCTCTGGCATGTTGGATATCAGGTTCTGGGCCAAATCCGGACTGATGGCGATCCATTCTTGCCTTATTAGTGTTCAGAGTTGATCACAGTTTATGGGCTTCTGCTTGTCCACTCGCCGTTTGAGGCCACAGGTTCTCAATGGGATTAAGATCCGGATAGTTGCCTGGCCACGGATCCAAAGTTTCAATATAATGATCTCCGAGGCACTTCATTATTAATCTTGCCTTGGTGCTCAATCATGCTGGAAAATCTTGGATCATCACCAAAATGCTTCTGGATTGATGAGGGAAGTTGCTTTTTCTTTATTCATGCCAGTGTTTTTTGGCAGAATTATGAGAGCGTCCAGTCCCTGGATGAAAAGCAACCCCACACATGGATGCTTCACTGTTGGCATGACACAAGACTCATGCTAGCTTTCACCTTTTCTTCTCCAGACAATCGATTTCCAGCTGTCCCAAACAGAGAAAGAGTACAGAAGCATCACAAACACCCGCTGCCAATATTGAGCAGCTCTGCACTGGTGAGACACGACTCTGTAGCGACTCCTCAGAAGGAGATTGTTCTGGCGCTTATGGACACCCTGGGACGTCCTGAAGCTGCATTCACTGCAGTTGAATCTCTCTCTCCTTGCAGTTCTTGATGATCCGGTAAATGGTTATTTCAGGTGCAATACTTTGCAGCAATTTCCTTCCATGTGAGGCATTTTGATGCAAAGCTATGATGGCTGTACATCTTTCTTTGGAGGTAACCATTGCTAACACAAGAACACAATGATTGGACGGACTTATTCCCTCCTTTTATAGCAATCAGTCTACTCTTATAATCCAATCAGAATAATAGAGTGATTTCACCTGACTAGTATTCATTCACATTTTTCTATGTGCTGATGATATGTTTAGTGAAATTATGTTTGCTGGTCATTTTGTACCAGGGACCAAAAACAGTGACATTTTCAGTTTTGCAAAAAAGGTTTTTTGTTGTTTTTTGACAACAAAATGTATATCACTGCCAAATGATTTTTTGGCCGTTTGGCCATGGCTATACATAGCAAATGGTTAGAAAAATCTGTGCTCTCATACTATATACTCCTGGTGATGAGCAAATTTACGCTGCATATTATATGCATAGGCAATACAGTAGCACATAAAAACCAAAGTATACTTTAGGCTTTAATTTCAGGTTACAGGTGAAATTACATTGATGCCATATATAAAGACCAGGATAGGGCTCTTTTGATTTAGGACACTAAGCACCAAGAAACAACCCATAATTCAAGAAACCGTAGAGAAACATGCTAAAAACACTCAGAAATCCTTAGCACTGCATAGCAATCATCCACAACACCCTATCATTGTGGTGTCACTTTTGCATTGCCAAGCACCACTCATATTTTCTTCTGAAAATGTAAAAGTCAACTTGGAGACGTTTGCATAATTTAAGTGTAAAGGATCACCCAGACCTCTGAAAACAAATACACACACACCGCCGTGCAGACAGACATTTGTGTCAGATAATATCACAGGAGCGTGTTAATGAGGGTTCAGCACTGTGTGTGTCTAATTAATCCCAGTGGAATTAATCGTCAAGGGAGGGATCAAGATCTACTCAGTATGGAAATGAGTGTCAACAGTGAGTTCATCCTTCACCTCATCAGTATGTACGCCAACAGGTAGCCTATGTCTCTGAGACATGTTGGTATGTACAGGATTAATGAGACGGTCAGAGGTCAAGTCAAAGAGCTGCAATACAGATGATCTATGTGCATTGAATTATGCTCAGATAATAGCTCTGTTACAAAACAGAGAAAAATTATCATCCAATATGGTGGATGAGCATGAATGTCAATGATAAATATATTCACACAATAGCAGAAAAAAAAAATTGGACAAAAATATTGTTTGACTTATAACAGCACCACATTGTTAGCTTAGCAACATGCTAATGCCAAAATCCAACCCAGGCTCATTGGAAAAACATCCATGTGGCGACATTTGTGCAAAATTATGTTATGTTTCTTCCTGCACGTTTCACTACACTTTCAAATGTCCAGTGAGTAGAGCTAAAGGTGAGTTCAGCTTTATTTGAAATGAATCTGCCATTTTCACTGGCCCCAATTTTGACATTGATACCATGGGGGGGAAAATGCCATATAGATATTTTTAATATGATCTCATATTTTGTTAGAAGGTTTATTAGGCTGCTGTCCCTTTAAGACCTGACGCATGGATCCATTACACTATTACACATTTGTTTTCTTTCTCAACTGTTTACATTCACTTAAAACATTACTGTGTTTATGCGAATACTCGACAAGACCGGCATTTTGATATTATTTTGTGTGTATTTGACTGTTTAAGTGTAATAATATTCATCTGGATCAAATGAAATGAGTGAGTGAGTGAGTGGAGGCGGGTTTGTGTGTCACTCGCTGTCAGAGAGAAGAGAGAGAGAGAAAATGAGCTGGTATAGTGTGTCTATTCTGTGGAAAATGAGTATTGGACGTGATTCAGATATTTCAGTATCGATTAAAAGACTACAATTGAATAATGTATTAGGGGTGTAACGGTACGCAAAAATCACGGTTCGGTACGTACCTCGGTTTTAAAGTCACGGTTCGGTTCATTTTCGGTACAGTAAGGGAAAGAAATGCAAAACATTAAACTGCTGGTTGTTTACAATAAACTTTTTTTAAATAATTTGTTTACACTTTTTTAAACACACTTTTTAATCAAATATAACGTTAGGCTAATAAAAAAAAAAAGATATATATAAAAAAAAAGAAGAAATAAAATACTGCTGCAAAGTTCTCCACTAAATAAAATACTCTCAAACCAATATTGGCCGTGACGCTAGCTAGCGAGAGGCTGGGCTAAAGCGAGCGTGCCGTGTATTTTTTTCTCTCATACTAATGACACATGTACGTTTGTTTGTGTGGAAAGCCCGCTTTTAACAGAAAGGCATTCGGAAATGTCCACAGATGAGCGCATCAGCGCTCTTAACACAGGCGCGCTTGCACGTGTTTCGTTGTCACAGCAACATAAACAAATTTCCGCACACAGGAAGACAGATGTTATGGTAATATTTTACATGTATTTGAATCACAAAAACGATTAATCAGATTTAATCAGTGCAACGCGGAGACTTCCGACACTTAATATGTTCGTGTGGAAACTCGGAATTGACGCATGTTCCGCACACAAAACTAGCCTAATTTACGTGAAAGATTGCATTCGGTGCACATTTATTTATTTACGATACATTATTCATTCACAAAGAAAATTGGTGTCCTTAAAGGTTGGATTTTTCCTATTTTTTTAAATTAAGGCATTAAGTTCAATTTCCAAAAGATGATTTTTTTATTCCTCTTTTTAGTCAACTTTAGCATGGGTGTCTAAACTTATGCATAGCACTGTATATATAAAATTCAAGCCGCCAAAGTGGCAAGTAGGAGTGATTGTGTTACACGCCACTGCTGAAATACACACGCTTTTGGTGAGTGTCAATGTCCTGATTGTATGTATTGATGCATTGTTGTAGGTAGAGCTACTGTATGTTTTCCATTGAGCCTAGATTGCTAAACACTATTGGAATCAACCGTTTTAGTCAAATGTTGTATTTGCTGCAAACAAGGTTAGGGTTTCAGTGAGACTCCAAATAAACAGTCACATGAGAATCCCAAGAGACTTCCCAGAATGAGGGTTACTATGTAGCCAGGACTCTGTATTTGTGTAAAGCATGTCAGTAACTGTTAACAGTCACTGCCTATTTAGAGCATTCCTAAACTAATTTGGTTTTCGTACAAAGTAATGTTTCCGACATCAAAGAGAAAGAAATACGGCGAGAGGAGAGACGCAGCCTAAACACCGGAGATGTTTAGACTCCCTTATGTTGTCTGTGCTGAGAGACTACAAACTGAAACAATGAATCTTTGTACAAACAAAAGCTGATTGCACAAACAATGCCTGCTGTAAAATCATCCAATTGGTTTGTTTTTCAAGAGGCTTTCTACATATCTTTGTATTTCATTTGAATAAATCCGTAGCAGCAGGCCCACAGTAGGAAAGGATCGCTCCGCTTCACGGCATTTCAGCAGATATGTATTCCCTTGACAAACTGTCTGCAGGGTATGATATGAGTTATGCATAGTTAATTTCTACATACGAAACAGCCACAGCTTTCAAGTACATGCTGCATTGGGTAATAAAAAATGAGAACATTAAATCATTAAGCTCAAATAGTTTGCCAACCACTTTATACTTTAAAATGGGAATTATAAAAGACAGAAAGCATGCATGCATTTTTAATGTCCAGATGTCTAGAAACTGTCAGAATATGCAGATGATTTGGGAAGAATTCTACAAAAGGGAAATTAACCACCGCTCTAGTATTATCTCGGAGACAAAGAGAAGTGTATCTGCAGCTACAAGTTAAATAATTCAACAAAACTGTTGAAAGGTACATGTGAGAATGTGCTGGTGCTCCCAGCTCTGAGCGGTTTTATCTGGAGAGCGTTTACTCTGAGCCGCTGTCAGACAGGGAGTCCCGAGAGAGCGAGCGGGAGCATTAGTATGCTTCTCACCGCCCGCGCTCTCACACACACACTGTGTGTGCGCCAAAGAACAGGTGTCAATGTGTCTTGGTAACACACATGAGCTACCATTAGATACCAAATAAACCCACTTATAAACCTTGTGTCGCGCACAACACCGGTTTAATCCAAACAGATGTTATACTGTAGATGAGGAGACAGCTAGGCCACTTGTTGGAAAATGAACGGGAGATATATCACAATGTGGCATCTGTAGAAAAGCAAGTTAAGCTTTTCAGATTAAAACAAAAAGAAAAGTTTCACAAATATCAGGTATGGTGCATTTAAGCAGTGCATGTTTATTTTGACAAGTGCCCCGATCATGATTTTTCAGATATTAACTTTCATGTAGTGTGTAAAATAGCTGTTTGTGAATGTAAAAGGTCAGCAAATTTATAAAGATCAGAGTGCAGGATAAATGGTTATTGTCTCCTAAAAGAAAGAATCGATGCTGAACTGCTGAAATGAATCTTCAGTAAATCCAGTCTCACGTCCTTCTCAAACCTACGTAGGTTTGCAACAAATCTGCTTAATTGCAGCCTATGGTCTTCACTGGCTGCAAATAACATCTACTTTGACCCTCAAACACTGTAGATGTAGCTGAGGCCTGGAAGAGTTTGGTTTGTGTTGTCAACATGTAAAGATGAAGCTGTTTTCAGCAAATCCACTTTGCATGCACTTCAAAAGGATGAGGACTTGTGCTAGAATTGATACAGTAAAACCAACGCCATTGTTACTGTTTGTATCACTGTGTATCAAGTGCTGAGGAAGATCCAGAGCTGAAATTCAGATATGGTAATGGACGTTTGGTTTCAGACATGCTGTAAGCAGTAGACCTATCACAACAGACTGGACCATCTGACCAATCAGAGGAGAGTTGACCAATCACAACAGACTGAGTCATCTGACCAATCAGAGCAGAGTAGACCAATCACAACAGACTGGGCGTCTGACCAATCAGAGGAGAGTTGACCAATCACAACAGACTGGGTCATCTAACCAATCAGAGCAGGGTAGACCAATAATAACAGTCTGAGTCATCTGACCAATCAAGTCAAGTCAAGTCAAGAATATTTGTATAGCGCTTTTCACAATGCAGATTGTATCAAAGCAGCTTTCACAGTATTAAATTAATAATAATAAAACGCCCATGTTTGGTAATGCTAATCAATAGTATTATTCATTGATTAATTAAATTGAATATCCCCAACTGAGCAAGCCAAAGGCAACAATCAGAGGAGAGTTGACCAATAACAACAGGCGGAGTCATGATCTGACCAATCAGAGAAGAGTAGACCAATAACAACAGACAGAGTCATCTGACCAATCAGAGCAGAGTAGACCAATAACAACAGACAGAGTCATCTGACCAATCAGAGAAGAGTAGACCAATAACAACAGACTGAGTCATCTGACCAATCAGAGCAGAGTAGACCAATAACAACAGACTGAGTCATCTGACCAATCAGAGCAGAGTAGACCAATCACAACAGACTGAACCATCTGACCAATCAGAGCAGAGTAGACCAATCACCAGAGACTGAAACATCTGACAAATCAGAGCAGAGTAGACCAATCACAACAGACTGGGTCATCTGACTAATCAGAGCAGAGTAGACCAATCACAACACACTGGGTCATCTGACCGAGCAGAGTAGACCAATCCCAACAGACTGGGTCATCTGACCAATCAGAGCAGAGTAGATCAATCACAACAGACTGGGTCATCTGACCAATAAGAGCAGAGTAGACCAATCCCAACAGACTGGGTCATCTGACCAATCAGAGCAGAGTAGACACTTTAACTTCACACAAACTCAACAGAAAATACACTATATACCTATTTATTAACATTGCTTATATAGGGCTTTTGAAACAATATAAAACGCAGTAAAGCAAACACATTATATTTAGTAAATCTGACTGAATCTAGATGATTTAAGCTTTATGGCTGTATTTTAGGTTTTCATTTTCGATTCAGATTCATTACATTTTAATGTAAATATGATCTCATATTTATCAATAGTCAACTCATAATCTGATCATTTGTGGCTATTACTGAAGGAAACTTTTTTTATATTATAAACTCTATAAATTTGCAAGCACATTAGCCAAATTTTTTTATAATAATTTGTCAGATTTGATTGATCTGTAAACCTGGCAGACAGTTTAATAATATATATAGCTACGGGTGGGCCTTACCACGAAAGCTACAGTATGTTTTTACAGTTGTAATGCATGGATGCGCAGGGAGTTCTTGCCCAAAACTGTATGCTAATTGTCAATCATCTTTGACGATATTGGTCCTGACAGAAATATATTCCCACAATCTGTCCTCCTGGACCGCTGTGCTCCTGGAGACACACACCAGCGCCAATACACACCCAAGATAATTTCTAAAACCCATCCGAGAGCACGATAGAACAAGATAAGAGGCAAACCAGCCATCTCACCATTATTACTCATCCCATTAACCACTTCATCCTCGATCCCCCCTATGTTTCGCTCTTGTTTAAAGCCTGTGAACTGCCTCTATATTAAAGCATCATAGGCTTCTGATGAACAGGCTGTTTTAAAAGGTAGGCACAGGCAGCACAATTATATTTTGTTTGGGTCAAACAATAAGGCAGAGCTGCAAATAAATTCATCAAAAAAGAAACGTCCCTTTATCAGGATACTGTATTTTAAAGATAATTTTGTCAAATCCAAATACGCTTTACAAATCATAATTGTAAACTCAAGTGTTAAAACAATGTTTTTTATGGTCGTTCAATGAACCATAAACAATTTTTGCACATTGGGAACAGTCACAGACTAAACACTTATACATTGAACACTTGTAGTGTACTTCAAATCTTAAAAGTATATTTTAAAAAAACTACTTGCAGATAGCATGACATTAATAAAATAAAAGGCAACCAAGTGCACTTAAAGAGAGCACACTATCATGATTAAGGCTGAATCCGAAATCGCCCCCTGCTTTAAGAAGTACACTTATTTTATTATGTGTTAACAACGAAATTAAGCACATGTAAATTTTATTATAATTTTAACTAGTGCGTTATTTGATTTTATATTTAAATACATGACATACAAGTTTCAACATAATTACATTAAAGTATATTTTAGTTTACCATAAATGCTTGTCAGCACATTCAGCAGTAACTTAACCATATTTCAAAGACAATAGACATAATTATGAAATTACATTACAAAGATGTGCCAATGTCCTACTTAACCCTTTCCCCGCCATTGACAGAAATGTCTGGCTTTCCGTGTTTTCACTGTTATAATGTAGGGGGCGCTATTACACATCTTCTGAAAGAGTTCAGAATCTCAGAATCTCTGTTTGGTTGTGGGTTTTGATTGATTTTTGACACATCTCGTAGTCGCGTCGCAAATTGCTTGTCGCTGGACTCTTATCGCATCACGTCTAGTTAAGACATTTGGCCCTATCTTGCACCCAGCGCAATTGACTTTGTACACCGACGCATGTATCATTCCTGTTTATTTTGCACCCGTGCACAGCGGACTTTTCTCTCCACAGACGCACGTCGGTAAATTAGGGAATGAACTTGCGCTCCCGGGGGCGGTTCAGGGAAAAGAGGAGGCGTGTTCCGGCGCAAACGTTCCCTGCTGCTATTTTGCAATTTTAGAAAACAATTCCGCCACTGACCAGGAAAAACCTCGTCTATAGTAGTGGCGCATTAGTCATATGCTATTTTCAGGGCGCATGCTTGGCCATTATGTAGCGTGTGAACAACGCGCATACACGTTGATTCTCTAATCTAAACAGACGCAAAACAGTTTTAATTTTTGCAAATCATACATTATTACAAGGAAAATATCAACAATATTTTGTGTCCATGAAGATGTGAAATAATAAATCTAATTTACACATTTTCCCAAATTATTATACGCCTGTTTGACCGAAGCTAATTTGGAAGGGTTTCCATCCCCATTGTCACTTCTCTGTCTTTTACGGCCCTGACGAGAACGTCGGTCTCCTCGGCTGTGAATCTCTCCTGGCGTGCGCCCGGCAAATCCGCCGTTATA
This sequence comes from Phoxinus phoxinus, assembly GCF_949152265.1. Lineage (NCBI taxonomy): Eukaryota > Metazoa > Chordata > Actinopteri > Cypriniformes > Leuciscidae > Phoxinus > Phoxinus phoxinus. The sequence goes on along the minus strand of NC_136893.1, from coordinate 24,315,211 downwards.
GCAATCCGCCATGGAACAAGCGCGCCGGCTCTTAAAGGGAATGTGTGATGATGCTCTGATTGTTTTTTTTTTCACGTTACGGCCAAACCACACCTATGAGTAATGAAGCTACTTCAGACCAACACATTTTAGATTTCTGTCGGGCGCATGAGTCATTTATCCCGCCGGTATAATAGCAACAGCGCCTGAGATCCGCCCACAAAGTTACTTGCGTTTCGCGTTTGATACTTGCGTTTCAGATCGTTAAAATAGGGCCCACGGTGTTACATGATTAGCTTAGCAACATGCTAATCCAAAACTCTATTGAAATCCATTTTGATTCAACTAATGCACAAAATATTTGCAATACTGATTAATAAAAAGTCATTCAAAACATAATATTTATATACTATAATAAATTGGAAAATATAATATAAATAATACAATTATTATCAGCAACAATAATAATAACTAAAAGTAATGATCTAGAGGTTGTAAATAGCCTTTAGTGTCAGTCATGGTTATAATTCTGTCGATTGGGCCGAGATAGTCTCTCTGAATCTCCCATCATGCTCTTTTTCCCTTCCCCCTGTTTTGTCTCTCTCTGTCTGTCACCTTCTTTGAACTTCCCCTCCATCCCCCGTCTGCTCTCCGTACTCCAGCTTCAGAAGGAATACTGAAGACTTTCTTGACTCTACACCTATAGCTGTGTCCCTCTGTAATCTTGTATGTGTCTCAGGACCTGTAACCCTGCAGACACAGGAGCGGACGTGCGGCTCGAGATGTTTTCCGCATTACGCCCGCTTGAATTAGTGTCTGGGGACGCGGTTATGCCTCCGTGCCGGACATGAGGACATCTCCTATGTAATAAATCATCGCTTACTGTTAATTAAACCGTCCGCTCAAACTACACTCCAAGTGTGTGTGTGTGTTTATAGCTCTGGCTAGGGAAGGCGTGTTAAACTGTGTGCATGATTGCGTTTATGAAAGCCAGAGCCCCTGACGGTCGTATCCTTGGAAATGATATGACGGGAAGACAGCGGAGAAGAGTGGCCTTTACAGCAAGACTATTAAAAGCTGAGGGACGATGAATCTTCAAGCCCAATGTGGCATATTTGGGCACAACAGAGCAGCACTAATATTGTGTTGAAATGGATTTGGGAGGGACAAACCAGTTTATATAGAAATCTCCAGACAGAGGACAAGGTCACTGTCAGCCAATGTCCCGCATGGAGTCTGTGCCTACACAATAATACTGTATACGCAGGTTTCCACAGGATTCAGTCGCTCGGCATTAAGTCACGCAAATATAAAGATTTCCAGTGAAGTGAAACGGGATATTGAATGAGAAAAATTGCGGTGGAACAAGACCAGTAATGTGCATTAAGAAAAGCCAGGATTGTAGACTTGTTGATTAGTGAGGTACAATTTTTAAATCGGCATGAAAAATAAGTTATTATAGTGTTATCAAGACGGGACTTGATTTTGTCCATTGGGAATTGATTGGATGGTTGTGGTTTGCTATTGGTGGATCTCATGTGAGTGACAGGTTATTGCCCCGCCCTCACACCAGTAAACACATCATCAGAGAAGAGAAGAGATGTTGCTGAGAGAGGGAGGGGATGTTGATTAAAAATGACGAGGACACAAAACTAAAAAAAAAAAACGATGTGCTCGGGTAAATCATGTAAGTTCTAGTAAAGGATGGAATACAATACACTGCACAACTTTTACAATTTGAACATTTAGCGTGCATTAGAGCTGGGTGGTATGAAGATGTTGTGGCGATTTCATAAATATATTTGTAAATATATTAAAAATTGACACTTTAGAGCGAAAAAGAAACATGGATGAAAGAGCAAATAATGAGCGGCAATTCCTTGACATTAAAAAGAGCTAATAAAAGAGCACTTAAACTAGCCTGACAAGCCAGACCCACATCAAGATGTTGGGTCTGGGAACAAACCATTGGCAGGGCTCAATCCGAGGGGCGGGATAAACAGCTGTCTTTCAAATTCCCTCTGCACGCAATAGAATAGCGCTACAACCAACCAGAGCAACGAAGAAGGTGATGTAGTCCAAACACATCTTCCTTTTTTAAGAATGACTTCAGTGCCGTTCTTTGTTCTTTAAGAAAAGCTTAACCCCAAGTCTTCCAGAGTCGCGGCCAGAGCAGCTCTTCTTTGTTTTCAAGTAGCAGACTAGAGTTAGGTTTTTCCAGCTCGCAAGCCAACGGAGAGTTGCTAGACGATCCTGGCTGCAAATTAAATTTGCTGCCGCTAGGGTGTGTCTAGATTTCTAGGCTACAATTAAGCGTGAAAGAGAACACAATTCGCCTTTGGCTAAGCCACGCCCTAGAATGTAGATTGACCAATCACAGCGCAGCCAAGAACGAGCTCCGACAGAGGCTCCGACACTTTTTCACGGCGCTCCATTGACTTCAACGCAGGAGGCTCATATTTTTGGTCTCGGCAGGCTATTACGTCGTCGTTTTATAAAAAATATGGTTAAACGTTGTGCCTGGGGCATTTGTAACACAGATACGCGTTTCCCAGAGAGGTTGGAAGGGGGTGTCCGTTTTTTCCCCTTCCCAAAACCGAAGTTAAATACTGACAAGTGTCGTCTTTGGATTGTGGACGTCCTCAGTCAGCGAAACCCCTCAGGATCAACAAGCTCACCTTTGCTCTAAGATACATTTAGCTTTTAACCTTACTGTGAAGTTATACTAGTTAGACAGTTTTATGCTGGTTTAGGTCATGATTTCGGTTCTTTGCCCTAATTGTTGATACGCGAGCACACGCTGCTAATAAATACAGCTTTATACTCGCGTAGTCCGTTTGCTTTGTAAATAATAACGATTATAGAAGTGAATAGAGACCTACCCAGCTCTGCATGACAGTGTTTCTCCTGATATTGTTAGTCACAGCCTCCGTCTCGATTAGGATATTCGGTGGCTCATTGTTTGACTGTGACCGTTATGCTTTTGCCTGTATTTGGATGCCTTGTTGTTGCTCGCGTTTCACCGTATGTCTTGAATAAAGCCTTCAAACGCATACTGCAGACACTTTTGCCTACTTCTATCGGACACTTTATTTGCTGCTTTATAAAAGTTTGATAAAATTTCAGCAGGAAGAGCTGTCACAGCATAAGCCATGTTGATACCAAACCAGAGCCCAGATGAAGTTGTCGGAGGTAGCAACAGTAACTAAGGGGGGCGGGGCTTAGCCAAAGGTCAATTCGTACTTGTGTGTTGTGCTCTATGTTTGTTTCTCAGAGACGTAGCAGAGCATAGCCTATTTGAAAAACTTGGGTGCGCACCTAAAAGCACGTCCTGACTTTGTCGAGTTTGATGCGTTCCTGGGTCAACACATTTTGATGATCCTGGAACGACATTCCTGTCCGAAAATGTAATTCTAGCCATATTTCTACACCTATACCCAACACTACCCATAAGTTATTAAATGATAGGTGAATAACACTGATGTAGAAGCACCTAACACTGGTTGTAAGCCTAAAGTTGACATAAACTGTAAACTTGTCCCTCAAATCTGATTGGTTGATTGAATGTTTTTCCAGGATCAACAAACCCATAGTGTCCATAAACAAAAGTGTCTGATCAGGGGCTGTGGACACGAATCAGACAGATTAGGACTTCACTTGTCTATTATAAAAATGTGTAATTGTGCTCATCCCAAGTTAGAACGTATAATGTTCACTATAACACAAACTAGCAGATCCACTGCAATGTGAAAACAATACAACACTTGGCAAACTTGCATTGTGCTTGTAATGAATCTTGTGCAAAAATCAAGTTTGCTTAGCAAGACACATTTGCGGTCATATGAGTGTGTTCAGCAACTTACAGATCTGTGAACCAGTTCAGTGTGGCCTATTAATGACAATGCAGAAACATGTAGTGTGTGCATCTATGAGGAATAACTTCATACTGACTTCACGCAGTATTTAGACCTTCATAATTTACATGCGAGTCGCTGTAGGGGGAAAGCGAGGGAGGAAACGTGTCTTTGCTCTGGGTGTTTCTTTGATGAAGCCGCCCACTCGGACCTGAGTCTGAAGCTCACGCTGTTTCCATCTGAATCCTGCTGAATATTATCACACTAATCCCTAATTACAGTCTCTCTCGCCGCGGGGATTACGAGTCTCAGCCATACCTCCATACAAACACAGTGGAATAATTTAGGTGGGAACGCTTTCATACACATGCTAGTCCTCCATAAGCTTCTGGGAGAGGTCAGAGGGGCACAAAGGTCAGGGGTCAAAGATGATCCTCCTACAGCCTCCCGGTTACATCCAATAACAGTGAGAAGTGGAAACATAAACTTGGCAAATATATTGTTTTTCACTCGTGTGAAAAGAACACACTTTAGCATACTTTTATAGAGAGTACTCTATATAGTAAATACTATACCTTAAAATAATATGTTTAAAGTCCCCCTGTAGTCAATAATTGTATCCCTTTAAACTGAAATTACATATTTAAATGGTTTTTCTTTAAAATAGCTTGAATGTAACTCTACACCCTTGCCTCATTTTAGTATTCGCGATTCTATGAAAATGCAAGTGATCCCCGCCTCCACTCACTCACTCAGAGATCCACTCGTTGACGATCACACATTGATCTGATTGGTTACAAGGTAGTTTGTGACGTCAGAAACACCAGCGATTTCAAACCGTGTTTTTAAGACTGTCTTTGGTTCACTGCAGTATTAAGGAGAAAATACTCGGCAATGGTGTCGACTTATGAATTTGCACATGGTTAGTCTTAAAGCATATTATAAAACAACATGAAAAGCTTGATTTTCACCACAGGGGGACTGAATGTAATGTTTTCAGACATGTAACTGCATGTTAAGTGCAAATATACGTTTATCTGAAATGCAGTTAGCTGAACTTGCTTAAGTACATCTTTATATATCATTTCACAATTACTTATATTGTTTTTGAAATATGGTTTAAGTTATTGTCGAATATACTGACAAGCATTTATGGTAAACTAAAATATACTTTAATGTCATTTCTGTTGAAACCTGTATGTCATGTATTTAAATACATGTATGATGATGTAAATTTGAAAATACATTAACTTTAAATGTAATATTAAATAAACTACAGTAAAATTATATTAAATTACTTTACATGTGCTTTAGTATGTTGGTCAACACATCAAAATAAGTGTACTTAAACCATGACAAAATTATAAATTATATAAATTATATGACGATATAAAATGTACTTTAGAATAAAACTTTTAATTTAATATTACAAAGTGCACTTTTAAAAAGAGTGTGCTCTCTTTAAGTACACGTAAGTTGCCTTTAATTTTTATGAATATTATCAATAATATTAATAAGTACAGCTTTTTAAAAATATACTTAGTGGTAGCACTTTATTTTGTAGTCCCGTTTTTCCAAGTACATACTGTACACTAAACCTAACCTTAACCCCTGTAGTTCCCATATATTACCAGTACTTTCTTAGTTAACTACACTGTAAGTACACATAAGTGCACATACTGTGAAATAAAGCAAGAGCACATTCAATACTAAGTGCACTTGTTTTTCACAGGGATAGACAAGAACTGTATGAGAGTAGCTGTCTGTAGTCACTAATGTCATGGCCGATATGTGAATCAACATGTAAATCAGGCATTTTGCATAAAACAAACACCGTCTTCAAGAGTTTCACAATGTAAAATCTACAACACTACATCCTTCATATTAAACCCTCAAACACACACTTTAAATCCCTCTTCCCCGCAGATCATATCATGGTCATTTATCACCATGAGACTGTATTCTGCTGAGTGCAGTTTCTCCACTGTCTCCTCAGCACTAAATTAACTGGACTTTCTCCATGCTCCCCCCATCTTAATACTGTCCTCTTTCAGATACACGGCATGCTGTGCTCTTTTAATGGGGAGGTTGGATTTAAGGTTTCGTTTTTTACATGAGTGTTGCGTAAATGTTGTGATGCTTTTAGTGACCATTGTAGATATGTTTAGATGTTATGTTGTGTTAAGTGCTCATGTTAAAGGAAAACTAACATCCGTTATATCAGTGTGTTTGTTACATTTGTTTTATGTACACTGATGAGCGTTAAACAGCTGTTCATACTGTCAGTCAAACAAATCTATCTCATAATAAATATGGTTAACTATGCGTTTTTATGTTGAATTTGTTCCCTACCTCATGTTGTGAAGACTTTTTCATCAATGATCTCTCTGTACTTCCTGTATACTTATAAGGCCAGTTCACACAAACAACGATAACTATAAAGATAACTATATTTCTTCTAACTATGAAAGCACCCACACCAACCCATGATAACGTTCAGTTCTCTTACGTAGAGTTCTCTCGTACTGCGTCGAAGAACGCTACGGGAAAGATATTTCTTTGTCGAGATTGAAGCCTAAAATTAATCCTTAATTTTGTAATATTGTAAAACGCTTTTCTGAAGCATACAACCTAGGCGGAGCAATACAGCTCACCCATTGGCTGCTCTGCCAGAAAAGCACAGCCTATGCGAGGCCAGAGACGCTGACCAATGAGGACGCTTCGCGCCCTTCTGCGTCACCTCCCGCCCAAACAGGCGTGGCCTAGGCCTATAAATACGAGCATAGCTGTCTAACACGCCGATTTTCTTAAATTCAACGAAGCTGCACGCATCGCTGGATTGATTCGAGCCGCCACAGCCGTTTGGAACAAGCACCTCAGCAGGACGAGCCCTTACCTGAAGCCGCTGGTCATCGCCGCCTTCAGCCGCCGTTCCCTGCTGCGCTTCTCCGGCGTGGAATATCCTTTCAGTTTTGTGTGTGTTTTGTGTGTGTGTTCGCCTACCGCGGCACACATTTTTTCCTCACAAAAGAGCAACGAGTGTCTTTTTAAAGATGTCTCGCGTTTCCTGCGGCTCCTGCCGAGCCGCGCTCATCGACGGGGACCACCACGAACTATGTGTTTCCTGCTTGGGCGAGGAACATGCAGCTCTCGCTCTCGGTGATGGCGGCTGCCATCACTGCGACATGATGCCAATCGCGACTCTGCGGACTCGCCTTGCATCTTTCGCCGAAGCTGCTCAACCGCCCCCTGTAGCGCCGCGCCGTAAGAAGCGCCGCGCTCAGCGGGTCCCGGAACCTCCCTCCACGAGGAGCTCGCCGCCGCCACCGCCGCTAGCTCCTCTCAACGTGTCGCTTGAGTCGCTCACCGACGGACAACAGCCGCAGCACGCCGCTTTGTCCGTTATGGAGGACGACCAGCAAGCCGTATCAGAGGGGGATGACGATTGCTGTTCGCTTCTCGCTTCGGAGAGCGAGGGATGGGCGAGCTCTGTGGACCTCCCCTCCCCCGCCGTTCCGGAACGTCGAGGAGGGAAGATCAGCATCGAAGCAGAGCTGATGCGTCTGCTCACACAGGCCGTATCGAGCCTCGGCCTCGAGTGGTCGACGCCCGAACAACCTGCACTCAACCGGCTGGATGGCCGCTTCCTCTCTGGAGACCGCGCTGCGCCCCCCTCCAGACACGCACCCTTTCTTCCTGAGCTTCACGAAGAGGTAGCGAAATCGTGGAAGGCGCCTTTTTCAGCCAGAGTACGTACTTCTGCCTCGCCAGCATTCTCCGTAGTGGACGGTGCTCGAGACAGAGGCTACCACGCTCTCCCTCCGGTCGAGGAGGCTGTAGCGACTCACCTTTGCCCACCCTCTGCTGGACGGCGGGCTAAGGGAGTCCTACCATCTAAAGCTTGCCGCACATCGTCAGCTCTGAACGGCCGCGTGTATTCCGCCGCCGGACAAGCTGCATCGGCGCTGCACACCATGGCGGTGCTCCAAATCCACCAGGCTAACCTCCTCTGCAAGCTAGACGAGGAAGGCCCGGGCGCGATCAGTGTTCCGGACTTACGTAGCGCCACAGACCTAGCTCTTCGCGCTACAAAGTCCGCCGCACACGCCATCGGCAGGATTATGGCCTCAGCTACTGTTTCCGAGAGACATTTATGGCTGACTCTCTCCGAAATGGCGGAGTCGGAGCGCTCTGCGTTCCTCGACGCTCCCATTTCACCGACTGGCCTCTTCGGATCCTCCGTGAAGGACTTCGCGGACCGATTCGCCGAGGTACAGAAGACTTCGCAGGCCATGAGACATTTCCTGCCAAAGCGCTCCAGTTCCGCAACAGGCCGCCCTAAACAGCCGCCTGCCCGAACTCAGCAGCGCCCCGCGCCCGCCGCACCGGCCCAGCAGCAACAGGCCCGAGAGAGACCACGGTCTCGCTCCGCCGGACGCCGCCCGCCACCGCGTGGTCCTCGGCCCAAGATTTCACTCAAGCCCGAGGCCTCGGCGCCATCCTAGCCCTGCTAGGAAAAAGACGGTGTTCGGGTCCCGCTGCGGCCGGACTTCCACCAAAGATTCCCGCTTGTACAGCCCTAAGTTCCGTGTTTGTACCAGTGTATTTAGCAGCCAACAAACCGGCCGTAAAGCCCGTTTGCCTGCACACAAACGCCGTTTTCACGGCGACCCAGATAAATCTAAAAAAGAGTTTAATTTCTGGTGCCAAGTGCCCACGTTTATTCACAAACATAACGAGCCCCGTAGGGCTCGCCCCGCGTGCTCACTCTCAACTTAGAGAGTCGAGCGTGCGCGGGACGCATACTGTGTTAAACATGTCCCCCGCCTCAGACGCCACGGCGTCCATGTTACAGCACACGGTTGCTCTCGTGTCGCCGCCATTTCGCGACCAGGGCCCAGATTACATTCAACCCCTAGTCACACGTGCACATGCATGGGAAAGACTTCCCGGGGTCTCAGAATGGGTGCTAGAGACTATAAAAAGAGGCTATTCGCTACAGTTTCATCGACGCCCTCCCCGTTTCACGGGAAAAGTCGAAACCACGGTAAAAACAGAAGTAGCACATCTACTTCGAGCCGAAATAGCGAAGCTATTGAGCAAAGGGGCCATAGAGCCTTTATCTCAAGCTCAGAGCGAAGGGGGTCTGTACAGCAGATATTTCCTGGTACCGAAGAAAGACGGGGGTCTCAGACCCATTTTAGATCTAAGGCGTCTGAACAAAACGCTAACAAAGCGGAAGTTCAGAATGCTCACGACCAGAAAAATCCTCGCGCAAATTCGCCGAGGAGACTGGTTTATGGCGATAGATCTGAAAGACGCGTATTTTCACATACAAATTGCGTCACGTCACAGGCGATTTTTGAGATTCGCCTTCGAGGGCCGGGCATATCAGTACACAGTCCTGCCATTCGGCCTGTCTCTAGCACCTCGTACATTTACAGTGTGCATGGACGCGGCGCTGGCACCCCTGAGACTCCGAGGCGTTCGAATTCTGAACTATTTGGACGATTGGCTGATTCTAGCTCAATCGCCGTCAGAACTCGCTCACCACAAGACACTAATACTCGATCACCTCGAGTGCTTAGGTCTGAGAGTCAATTGGGAGAAAAGTTCACTGTTTCCCAGTCAAAGGATCTCCTTTTTAGGACTGGATCTGAACTCACTGTCTATGACAGCACGCCTGTCATCACAGCGCAGGCGAAATACCCTGCAAATGGCGAAATCCTTCCGCAGCGGCCACATAGTGCCGCTCAGGAGATTTCAGAAAATGCTGGGCCTCATGGCCTCAGCCTCTACAGTGCTGCAGTTGGGCCTGCTGCGCATGCGCCCACTACAGTTCTGGTTGAGAACGCGCGTACCGCGCCGAGCATGGTTACACGGTCGTTATCGCCTCAAGGTCACTCAGGAATGCATTTCAGCCCTGACACCATGGAGAGCGTCAGACTGGTACCGGTCAGGTGTAAGCCTGGGGACTTCCTCGAGCCTGAAGGTGGTGTCCACGGACGCGTCCACCTCAGGCTGGGGAGCACTGCTCGACGGCAGACCGCTCTTTGGCCAATGGGCAGAGCGAGCCAAACTACCGCACATAAACTGCCTGGAAATGATGGCGGTGGACTTTGCGCTGAGGCGCTTCTGTCCCCGGATAAAAGGACACCACGTCCTGGTCCGCTCGGATAACATGTCGGTAGTAGCCTACATAAACCGCCAGGGTGGCCTGAGGTCCCGAAACCTATTCAGGTTAGCGGAACGCATACTGGTGTGGGCCCAGCACAACCTGCGCTCGTTAAGAGCAATACACGTGCCAGGCCATTTGAACGTAGGCCCGGACAGACTTTCACGGAACAATGTTCCTACGGGAGAGTGGTCCCTACACACACAGACAGTGCGTCTGCTGTGGAAAACGTTCGGCAGAGCGGAAATAGACCTGTTTGCAAACCAGGAAAACGCTCACTGCCCAGAATTCTTTTCGAAGAGCACGAACGCGCTGGCCAGAGTCTGGCCCCGTCCGCTCTATGCTTTTCCTCCTGTCTCGCTCCTGCCTCAAGTGCTGGAGCGTATCAAGGAGAGCGGATGCTCAGTACTACTAGTTGCTCCATACTGGACGAATCATACCTGGTTCCCAGCTTTGATGCGACTGAAAAGTACTGACCCGTGGCCGATTCCAGTGAGGAGAGACCTCCTCTCACAGGCCAAGGGCGCGATTCTGCATCCTCACCCCGAGCTTTGGTCCCTACACATATGGGCCATAAACGGGTACCCGCTAACCTCCCAAGAGGAGTGTTAGACACGATCGAGCAAGCTAGGGCTCCGTCTACTAGACGGCTCTACGCTTCCAAATGGTCGGTGTTCTCTGGATGGTGTTCAGATCAAGGTCTGTCACCACTTCAGTGTGGAGAACCGGAGATTCTCTCCTTCTTGCAAGAGCTATTGGATAAGGGAAGAACCCCATCCACGCTCAAAGTCTATGTGGCTGCCATATCAGCGTTCGTTAATCCAACGCTTGGCCGTTCACTAGGCAGGAACGACCTGGTGGTCCGCTTCCTTAGAGGCGCCAGGAGGTTGAACCCTCCAAGGCCCCCCTCAGTCCCCGTTTGGGACCTTTCTACAGTGTTGAACGCTATGAAAGGGGCCCCTTTCGAGCCTATTCACTCAGTTGACATGAAACACCTGTCTTTCAAGACCGTGTTTCTTTTGGCTCTCGCTTCAGTGAAGCGTGTGGGAGACTTGCAAGCGCTCTCAGTGAGAGCTTCTTGTATGGAGTTCGGGCCAAACGACTCTGTAGTCGTATTGAAACCGAAGCATGGGTACGTACCTAAGTCCCTCAACACACCGTTCAGGGCTCAGGTCATCTCCCTGTCGGCCCTGCCGGCCTCAGAGGACGGAAATAGCTCCCTTTGCCCGGTCAGGGCATTAAGAGCTTACGTGTCCCGCTCCGCTGTTTTTCGACAGACGGAGCAGCTCTTTGTTTCGTTCAGCGGACGCTCCAAGGGGCGAGCCGCGACGAAACAGAGTCTGTCTCGATGGGTAGTGGACGCCATTGCGCTAGCCTACGCATCTAGAGGTTTGGAATGCCCTTTGGGCATCAGAGCACATTCCACGAGAGGCATGGCCTCTTCATGGGCTTGGTATAGCGGAATCTCGTTACAAGATATCTGTATGGCGGCAGGCTGGGCCTCCCCGTCTACATTTATTAGGTTCTATAACCTAGAGGTTCCTGCGTTGCAGGCTAAACTGCTCTCGGTCTAGAAGACTATGTATTAGTGTCCTGCCCCGCGCTGCGGCCCAGGTCACTTCAATGTTAATATGTATAAGTGTTCCTGCCCCGCGATGCGGCCCAGGTCACTTCAATGTTTAATGTGTATAAGTGTTCCTGCCCCGCGCTGCGGCCCAGGTCACTTCAATGTTTAAGCATCACTCACTGACAATGTGTCCCATGAGCATGCTATTACCCCTCATATATATCTATATTTACATATATATGCTATTATGCCTTAAGAGGCACTACTATAAAGGGATGATGCTAATTTAGCCGCTCTCCCTATACTTCTTGGGGTAGGCACTTGTATACCAGGGCGCGCGCGCCCTTAGGTGTCTGTGTCGGTCCAAGAGCACGCACGGCGTTTTACATGGGGTTCCCGTAGCGTTCTTCGACGCAGTACGAGAGAACTCTACGTAAGAGAACGTACTCGGTTACTAACGTAACCTCGGTTCTCTCTAGAAGAGGGAACGAGTACTGCGTCTCATGGCCGTGCGTGTCCGCGCTGCGTCGCTTCATTGACGAAAATCGGCGTGTTAGACAGCTATGCTCGTATTTATAGGCCTAGGCCACGCCTGTTTGGGCGGGAGGTGACGCAGAAGGGCGCGAAGCGTCCTCATTGGTCAGCGTCTCTGGCCTCGCATAGGCTGTGCTTTTCTGGCAGAGCAGCCAATGGGTGAGCTGTATTGCTCCGCCTAGGTTGTATGCTTCAGAAAAGCGTTTTACAATATTACAAAATTAAGGATTAATTTTAGGCTTCAATCTCGACAAAGAAATATCTTTCCCGTAGCGTTCTTCGACGCAGTACTCATTCCCTCTTCTAGAGAGAACCGAGGTTACGTTAGTAACCGAGTACGTTTACTAGCGCTGTCGCTTCAAATGCGCGCGCTCTTTAAAGTCGAGTGGATTCTGATTGGCTGTCAATGTTTTAACTTAAAATGTATATTTCTGTAACTATTTTGTAATAGTTATCGTACTTGGTGTGAATGGTCCTTACTGTCTTCTTAAAAAGTATCTGTTGAAGGGGTCACATGCTTTTTATGATTTTTATTTTTTATTTTTATTTTTTACTGTAAACCTATAGGCTACTTTATCAGTGTTTCTTTATCCAAAGAGTGTTGTTAAGATTACCGGTAACTAAAACTATTAAAAATCATTTTCAGTAAAATAAAGCTGAAATTAAATATAAATATTAAACAGAAAAACGTATATTAGGCTAAATATTTTTTTCGTTTTTTTTTTTAGCAATTATCAACCCTCAGACGGTCCTCGGTCGGTTCTGACCGAAATATTTTCTGTTTAGAATTTTTAAAAATCACAGCTTCATCTGAATGTTATGAAACTTGGTGACTTTTATGGCATTAGGTATGTGAATACAAAAAAAAAAATTAGGTCATGATCCGAGCATGCTAAGTGGTCGTGAAAAAAATAGTCACACTTGTGGTCTTCGGTCAAAAATGACCGACCCATAGGAAATGAATGGGAAATTTACAAAAATTAAAAAATTCTCCGCATTTTTGTGTGTACAATCTACAAAACGGACACAATCCTAAAAAAAAGTACACCGCTGGAAAGGGGGGAAACTCTACAACATCAAGAGTGCAAAACATACACACCCACCCACACACACACACATACAAACACACTTTTATACACATACACACCAATAAATTCAGATTACAAAAAATATGTTTTGAATTTTTAAAAATCACAGCTTCATCGGAATGTTACGAAACTTGGTGACTTTTATGGCATTATGTATGTGAACACACAAAAAAATTGAGGTCATGATCCGAGCATGCTAAGTGGTCATAAAAAAAATAATCACACTTGTGGTCTTTGGTCAAAAATGACCCCCATAGGAAATGAATGGGATGCTGTGTACTTTTTTTTTTTTTTTTAAGTACACAGCATTAAAGGGGTGACGCTCTAAAACATCTAGAGAAAAAAAAAAAAAAAATATTTTTTCATAATTTTTTTTATTTTTTATATATATATTAAAAAAATATATATTTATATTTATATTAAACATCATTATATCACTAAGCCATGATGACATATTAGGTGGATTGTGTGATTTCCACTCTAGGATCATTTTTCTAGGCTTTCTAACACAATGTTTAGGTTTGACTAATCATAATGCAAAAACTAACACTTTAAATCACTATTTCTAAAAAAAAAAAATATATAAAACTTGATAAGAAATAGTTTTTGAGATTGTTTAAATATATATTCAAATCCACACACAAAAAAAAAAAAGTAAATGTGTCCATTAAACAGCTGGGGAAGTCACATGCCTCTCCATAGAGTGCTGTTTATGCCATCTAGTGGTTACACCATGGTTCTACGCTTTCTCTCCATACTCTCACCAGATGGCGCTAATCTGCTTCAACCATTTTTTTTTGGAGGCCTAGACTCTATATTAAACTAACATACTGCATTAAAAAAAAAAAAAAAAAAAAAAAAAAAATTGTATTTTTTTCAATGGCAAAAATAGACCATAAATATTGCATAAATATTAATAAATTCAATCAAATTCTCTCAAAATACAAAATTAAAAAGAAAAAATATTATAGAACAAAAATAAATTGCATTGGTTTTACTGGGATGGAGAAAATTGAATTTTTAGGTGTCCGGTCACTTCTGACCGGGAAGGCCCAGGAGGTGACTCCGAAACGAAGACCGTCTGAGGGTTAATTTGCTTTTATAAAAGCAAATTAAAGCTAATTGCAAAAAAAAAAACGAAAATATAAAAATACTCTTGCTGTTGAACACTGCTAATTCATTTATCGGCTTTAATATAGGCCTATCGGCCAAATTTTCTCATCGGCTGATGATAACATTAAAAATTAACATATCGTCTGATATATGATACCAATACCTTAAACCATACTCTAAAATGTGATTGGTTGATATCAAGGAAGTTGATCATTATTGGACCACTTGTGGTAAACTTTCAGCTTATAGTTTCAAAAGATTTGTTTTTTTTTTGGACTGTAGGCTACTGTATGTTTCCAAGATCTTTGATTTCAAAATATCAATATGGACGACTCGAGCCCTTTAGCACATCTAATAAGTTGAAATGTAAAGTGTTGATGTCATTAGCATGGATGTGTGTGTGTCTGTGAACGCAGGTGAACAGTAAAGCCCTGTCCCGGCTGTCTCAGGACCCGAGTCTGCCGTCGCTGCGCTGTAAGCGTAACCCGAGGAGGAGAGCCGGTGTTCCTGGAGCTGCTGGCGGGACGGTGCTCGTGACGGACTGTGTGGACAGCGGGACGCAGACAGACATCAGCTTCCAGCACATGGTGACATTAGGCCGAGCCGCTCATCACAACAGACCCGCGTCTCCTCCGTCCCCTCCACTGCCACCCATGCCGGAGCCATACCTCTTCAGACAGCTGTAAGATCACCACAACACACACTGCGGTCGCTGAAGCTGCACTTTTAAAATCAACACTTTATTTTAAGGTGTCATTGTTACAGTGTAATTATATATTTAAGTAGTCAAGCAACTCCATAGCCTACTTACTATAGGGTTAGGGTAGGATTAGGATTTGGTTGCATGTAATTATGCACAATGTACTGTTGTTACTATGATAATGTAACATATGTAACAAGGACATTGTAAAATAAAGTGTTACCAAAATCAATGCTGTTATGATGATGTACATACATTAGGAATATAATAAAATGTGACTAATGACAGTGTCGTTTAAAAGTTTGGTGTTGGTTAGATTTTTAGATGCTTCGAAAAAAGTATTTTCTGCTCCCCAAGGCAGCATTTTTATATGATTAAAATACGGTAAAGCAGTGATATTGTGAAATATTATTATAATTTAAAATAGCCGTGAATATATTTTAAAATGTAATTTATTCCCATGTTCAAAGTTGAATTTTCAGCATCATCACTCCAGTCTTCAGAGTCACATGATCCTTCAGAAATCATTCTGATAGGACGATTTGATGCTTGAAAACATTTGATATTATCAATGTTGAAAACATTTGTGCTGCTTCATATTTGTGTGGAAAACGATAAAAACTTTAGGATTTATCTGAAATAGTAAACATTTGTAACATTATACTTGTCTTTACTTTTTGATCTATTTAATGCATCCTTTAAAACAAATAATACTTACTGACCCCAAACTGTTGAACAGTAGTGTATGTTACACTATTACTTTACCTTACAGAACATACATATTTGACATCAGATGCTTTCACGTGAAAAGTTTATGGACAGGCTATTTTGTTAGGGCTGTTCTTACAATATATTTATTCTAAAGTTTAAAACCATTTGTGACACATTATTTTGCAGTGTCCTTATTACACATGTAGTGATAACAGTAAATTATGCATAACCCTAAACCAAACCCCATAGTAATCTAGTTAATATCACACAGTACATAAATGTAGTTAAGGACACCTTAAAAATTTAAATATTTATTATACTCAGTGAATTGCCAGTTTATAAAATCATGTAAATTATTTGTCTGAATATGTTTTAAAGGGGTGGTTGATTGCGATTTCACTTTTTTCATTTTAAATAGTGTGTAATGTTGCTGTTGGTGCATGAACAGTATCTGCAAAGTTGCTGTGCTGAAAGTTCAACGTAAGCAGAGATATAGTCTTTTAAAAATCAGGAAGTTTAATGCCTACAAAAACGACTCGAATGGGACTACAACGAGATACTTCCCGGGTTTTATACGTAACTAACCCATACATTTACATCAACCCTCCCTCCGGAACATGCAAAAAAGGGGGCGTGGCCATATTTCTGCGGCGTTGTGGAAGAGGAAGAATTATGGTGGAGAGCTGCCATGCCGTCGAAAGTGTGTTATTTTCACCCAGCTGTCAGGTCTTCTGTGTTCGGGCTTCCTATGGACGCTGTAGTTCGTCAACAATGGCTACAATTTCTGTTTTATTATGTTCCTGAAAATTACAATCGTAGCTCTCTGTGCTGCGCATTTTACGGAAGACAGCTTCCAGAATCTCCACGAATTCAATGCCGGATTAAACAAGAAACTGTTACTAAAACATGAAGCAGTTCCAACTTTAAAAACTGAGGCAGCCGTTCTTGGGCCACAACCTGTTAGTAAGACTTAATCATTTTAAATGTTTGCATGTATAATTTCAGACGTAAGTTTATCAAGGACGTAAACAAATGCCAGCGCTCGCGCTAGCCACTTAGTATGCTCGTGTGTCTATGACAAACGCGTACAAACATTTTGAACCTGCAATTTGTAATTATGTACTAATTTTGTAAATGTATTTTCCATGTATACTTTATGAAGTAATTTTTCGATTTGATCAAGAACGTAAACCAATGCCAAAGCTGTTTGTTTATAGTAGCCAGTTAGTTCGATATGCTACTTTGTGTGTAAGACAAACGTGTAAAGTAAAAAAATATATGTAATCGCAACAGCAAACTTCAGCTGCGGTATTACTCAGTCATTTATTCTGGTATATTAAATGTTTAATCAGGAGAAAACCGTATCTCAAAAGCTAACAAGTGTCAGCAGTGGCATTTTCAAGTAACAGCGTATCGAAATTATTATATAATAATAGAATAATAATTTAATAAAAAAAATACCATTCAGAAACGTTTTGTAAGAGCCGTGTTTGGGGAGGTTCTGCTTGACTCTCTTCATTGCCGCTTTCTGGGTCTGACTCTGGCTCAAACTGACGGCAGTATTGACACCATTATTTACATTTGACCGGAGCACATGCAACTTTCGCCCGTAAAGGTGATGGGCGTGAAGTTTCCGGAGAACGTGCACTATGCAGTTTAGCCAATTACAACACACCGGCCCAGCTAACCAATCTGAGCCCATGCCTGTGTCTGAGGGAGTGGTTTCATAGAATCAGGAAGTCAACCGGTCGTTCAAATGACAGAGGAGAAAGCGGCTTACAATAAAGGTCAAATTTATGAAAAATAAGGCTTAAAAAAAAAAGAAAAAGACGAAGACATGTTATATTGCACCCCATAAACACAATCATGCAAAGAAAAAAAGCAGTAAACCACCCCTTTAAATAACAGTGGCACTTACACTGGCTTTTTGTGTGTCACTGTAGTGGTTAGTTATAGATATTTTATTTTTCTCCTCAGCTCTCCTATGGATCACGTGTATTATGACCCAACGGATTACTTTGACATTAGTCAACATGAGGTGGACAGACAAGATGACCTGGAGTACGAGGTCAACATTGTCTCTTAACTTCCTCTACTACAAAATAAGCTTATTTTAGCCTGAAAAACTGCTGAAGGGATCTTATCTCTGTTTGCTTAGCTCTCTCTCTCTCTCTCTCTCTCTCTCTCTCTCTCTCTCTCTCTCTCTCTCTCTCTCTCTCTCTCTCTCTCTCTCTCTCTCTCTCTGTTCTCCTTCAGGAGGTGGAATTGTATAAATCTTGTCAGCAAGATAAACTGGGTTTAACGGTGTGTTATCGCACCGATGATGAAGAGGATCTGGGCATCTACGTGGGAGAGGTGAGAAACGGGGAATAATGGGAATCTGCTGACCGATAAATTATGAATGAAGCCTTAGGGAGGATGGTGAACATTAGATAAATCATTATTTTAAATAAAATGCCATAATAAACCCAGAACACCATTTAATCTCTCAAGAATTAGTGATAATCCTACTTAAGCAGGACAATTACAATGCAATTGCACCTTGTTACTTAATACAGAGGCTTTCAATTTAGCAAACTATATTATTCATTCTTTATATCACGGTCTGTCTGAATACTCAATTCAGATTGGCTGAAAGGTGTGCAATATAACCGTTTAATGCACAGGTAAGTCAGTTTAATCACGGGTCTATATCAATACACTGTTTCTCTCAATGTCTCTCTCTCTCGTGATAATACATTCAAATAAATGCTATAATTCATTAATTGAAATAAATGTTATCTTACGCACTACTTTATCTCTGTCTGATTCAAAGCGGGCAGAATGCTAGATCTAATAACCATCATTTTTATCCTTTCAGGTCAAATATTGCACTGCAAACATTGCCAATACTGGCAAATGACCATGGTATAATCGTGATAATCTACGGCTAGCTGTGCATTCAACGATTTTAATGCACGATGTGGAGGCAAAGAACCTGACGCGAAGCCTAATGCAATGTTACATTTGAAGCATGTCATTTATATTTAGTTTAATATGCAGAGACAAAGGCAAGCCATTTGTAGGGTATTTTCAACATAGGGGAATTCAAAAGATTGAGCATCCCAACCAGAGGCGGGCATCTTGACAGGGTAACGGGAGTGTTTAGGAAACTTGTTTGAAAACGGTCACAATTTTTATACATTTTGTTTGTTGAAGATAAAGCTGTAGAAATTACACGTCACATAATACAGCATATGTTTAGATTGCAGAAATGACCCTTTTCAAGCAAATTTGGAAAGAAAATGTTTAATATCAAATATGTCACAGATGCTGTGCATTTTTTAACTAATTCTGTTTGTGTAAAAATAATACAAATCCTGTGAACAGTAATGAGTCTACAGTAAAAAAGTACAGGGATATTGTGTAGCATCAGAATAAAAAAAAATTAAAAAAAAAGCAGATCAAAGATAAATCCTTTTTGCGACTTATTGCCACTGAAGACCAAAGTGACACATTTCAGAGAAATAATATAAAAATAAAAACTTTGAGCTACCTGCAAAAGTGTGCACCCCCTTTTATAATTGGATATGTGAGTGTGTTCAGAACGAACTAATCATCAAGCTAATGTAAAAACACACACAACCCTGTCTTAAGCTAAAGTGACTGATCAACGTTTTTTCTGATATATCCATTCTCCCAAATGTGTCACTTTGATTTTCAGTGGCATTGCATTAAATATGCTAAAGTTCTGATATGATTTATCTTTGTGTCATTGTTTACATCACAAAACCCGCTATTTTAACAGGGGTGTGTAGAATTAAAATATCCACTTTCATTTTTTTTTTATGTTTTGACTGTTTGGGAGCACTTGCCCCTACAGGGAGATATATAAATTGACACTATGTAAATTTTTGTTTTAAACGTTTATTTGTGTTATATATTTATATAGCAGAAATAGTATTGTTGTATGCAGCAACCATCCCGTCGCCGGCACTGATTCTGTATCATCATTGCAGGTCAACCCCAATAGCATTGCTGCCAAGGACGGCCGAATCCGCGAGGGAGACCGAATACTGCAGGTAACTGAAGCCAAGCGATGTTATTATCCGTCTGAAAACAGATGAACGACAATTCACAAGTGGTCCAATAATGATCAACTTCTTGATATCAATCAAATTTTAGAGTATGGTTTAAGGTTGGTGGCTTAAAAATAGGGATGCACACGATATATCGGCCACTATATCGGTATCGGCCGATACATGTTCATTTTTAACGTTATTATTATCGGCCCGATAAGAAAATTTGGCCGATACATTAAAGCCGATAAATGTATTATTTCCAACAGCTGAGACACTTATCCAACCAATAATGGTTTTGAATAGCTTCAAATATGATTTTTTTCCAAAAATGGAAACTACAGTAAAGTGCAACATTTGCAGCGCAAGTCCTTCATATAGGCGGCATGAAATTATAATAAGAACATCATTATAATTGTGTGTTTGGGATATGGGTTTTAATGATGAGACTTTTGTTTTTGTAATCAGGCTCTCAAAACTTATAAAAATTTGGATTTAGATTTATCTACCAATATATCGGTTATCGGTTAAGAATTATCGGTGTCGGCCAAACTGTTCATATCGGTGCAATCGTTCTTTTGAATAATGAGCAACTAGATGTTGATTCTACTTGGTAAAATCATATTGTTGTATTTTCTGCTTATACATAACCCTTCCAGATTCCATAAGACGTTTATCATTGTTTCTAAAATAAGAGGGATCCTAATAAGATGAATCATACATTCCTGAAGAACCTATTTGACATATTTACTTTTATTCCACAGAAAAATAAATAAAAAAAAAATAAAAACAAACCTGAAATTACATAATCAATGTTCAAAAGATTATATACTGGTTCTTTAGATTTACGAAACAATAATAATAATACAAAATACAGATGCAAGGGTTATGTAAACTCATAAGCACAGAAATCCTCTGTGATGTGAAATGTTGTTAATGTGTATCTGTGTTCAGATAAACGGGATGGATGTCCAGAACCGAGAGGAGGCAGTGGCCATCCTGACCAGAGAGGACAGCACCAACATCTCTCTGCTACTGGCCCGGCCAGACGTCGAGGTGAGACTCGCCGTGCATTCATAAACAGAAGTCAGATATCATCGCTTCATTCAATTAAGTTAATCGCTTTCATACAGAACTTTCTTATTGAAGCAGGAGACGTCCAAAATGAAAAACATGTTGTCTATTTATTATCTTTTGAATAGTTTTGCAGCATTCAGTCTTTATCTCACCAGTCGCCACATTCACATCTAGAGCACAAACTCATAACTCGAGTAAATAGCATTTCTTTTGCTGTAGATTTAGTAGCAGCACATGGCGAATGTTTAGTGAATTACTGAAGCCATTAATGACAACTAATTTGATATTCAGACATTACGTGAAGTGTGGTGTGGTCTGCTCATTCAAGCAGTAACAGACAAATGTGTTATAGTGTACAGGTGAACACATGGCTTCGTTCTGTTCTCCGTTTACAAATGAAAGCAGACAGAAAAGGGCAGAGAAGGACAAAAGACCCAGACGAGGAAATAAATGGAGAGAATGGAAGAGAGAAAAAAACCCAAGGAGAGATTAGGACATGGTTTGGCAGTCTTTTGTTCTACTCAAGGTCACACTTTAGAGAGAGACACACTTACAGGACATCCCATAATACACAAGTGAGTCACAATATCCATTTTATTACACATTTCCAATGGCAGTCTGAGACATCGGCTTTGTTCGGAACGGAAGAGTGTCTATAACTGAACACTAGTATACACTGCCTATAGGCTTTCTTTTTAGTATGTGGAAACGTAGGGATTAGTCCATGATAAACATTTCAAACAATATCACATGACCACATTACATTGCAGATTAAGTGAGTGACATCTAATTATCATTTTGGAAACCGTTATTTTGCAATTTTGTATAAAACATCTTAATATTGGCAGTGTGATCAAATAACGAAACAAAATTAGTTTCATCCAACGCACTGAAATTGAAGGTCAGCTTAAATGTGCGAGAATCAAAATAACGTCTCAATACAGTTTCTTCTTTCTGCGTGTGAGTCTCTTCATTGATTGGTCCCAAACCTCATGGTCTGTCAGCATGCTTTAACAACCAGATTTATCATATTTAGCCCTTGTGGAAGCCATAGCAACAGTCCGTATCCCACTGGTAAATATTTAAATAAAACATAATGCAAACCCCCCCAAGGAATCACCCAGTTCATGAATACAAATAGACCAAACCAGCATTTGAAGTCTGAGGCATGTTTATGAAGTTAATTTACCATGATGCTATTTGACACAAAAGCTGTACAAGTGAACAAGGTAATAAAGATCGCAAAAAAAAAAAAAGCATCTTATTTGCATATAATAATCATGATAAACTGAGGAGGCTGATTTTGAACATACAAGTTTATAGCCAATGAAGATACAAAAAGCTTTTTAATAAAATAAAACTCATTTGGGTCCAGTCCTAAAATTAAACTCCATCTTTAATCAAATTCAATATTTGTCTCTAGAAATCTGTCAGCTGTATCATAGGGTTTGGCACAACGTTCAAATATAATTGAGATCCTTTAAAAACAGAAAATCATTAAAACAAGAGATGAGAAAAAGAACAAATGAACAGTGAATGGTCAATTGGGAAATAGTCACTGATTGTACAGTTTTAGGATTTGGGGTCAGTAGCACACAAGTGTGTGTGTGTGAGTATGGAAGGTCCAGATGGTGTGTGTGAGCCCTTGGGCCAGTGTATTCCCCAGCACAGGTGGCTCATTTGAGAAACCTCTCACATTTAAAGGCCTCCTACAACAGATGGGAAAAGACCCCACAATCAGTTACAGCGTCCAAAGACCAGCTTGCATTGACAAACACTGCCCTCTGCTGTTCAAACAGGGAGTGTCTGCTGTTGACCAATCAGAAGGTTTTTTAAGCAAGTTTCTCTGCATACAGTGCCTACTGTAAAAAAAACAAGTTTTGCTCACAAAAATAAAGTATTGCGAGCACACACTCGACTGAAACGCAGAATAAAAGCAGCGTTGCAAATAACTTAGTAGGTGTGACTGTTAAATATGTTGCAGAGATAAAATAGGATTACAGCCGTCATTGATTTATTATATCTATCTCTTCGCAGTACTTTATTTTATTTTGCAAATCTTTATTTTTGTTTGCAAAACTTATTTTTCCCTCAATACTTTTTTTCACCTTTGCCATTCTTTATTTTTGTGATCAAAACTTCTTTTTTTTGCTCAACACTTTATTTTTGATTTGCAAAACCTTATTTTATTTTGCGAAACTATGTGGCATTATATTGACTCCATACGTTACCCCTGTTGCCGTCTCTTGGTGTTGGTCAGGGTTTATTTTCACTCAAATTCGTGTTTGTCGGTGTCTGTTGTGTCAATGTGAACATTAGTTATTTTATTAAAATCCTAAACCCAACAGCCAACTTGTTTGTTGGTGTTCGTTGGCATTTTTCATTGCAGTGTGAATTTGCCTCAGAACATTTAAGGGTATCATCATTAAACATCTCGTAAACATGCTTTATCACTAGAATTTTTTTAAATAACTTTTAAAAATGTAATTATTATTCAATAATTTAAGAAACTTCTTATATAGAACCTTTTGGCATAAAATTGAGTTAAGAACCCTAGGGTTCAATATAAAGACCCATTGAACCTTTTCTTCTAAGAGTGCAGCGTGAATTATCAAGTATTTTGCTAATTTGATTTATTTCTTCTTGTTTTTTTATATTCAACAATACAAATCTTGGAAGAATGAGGCTGATGATCTGGATCTGGAGTTGAGTGTGGGCCTGGATCTAGAGGACTTGGAAAACGCCTCTAACTTGCCCAGTCCTCAACACCAAAGGAAAGCGAGCTCCTTGCTGAGTGACATCAGTGGGATCCGAGGTGGTCGCCCCAACTTGTGGCACACTGCCCTCAATAACAGCCAGGAGCTGGACAGCGGGGTGGGTCGCACAGATGAGAGCACGCGCTGTGAAGAGTCCTCCGAGCTGGCGGATGATCCCACCAGTGCATGCACCACCAATGCCACCAACACACCCGGCAGTTTGCGCAAGTTTCGCGCTGCTCAGCACGGATGGGAGTTTCACTACAGCAACGACTCGCTGCTAGGGCCGGATGGGGTGGGAGCGGCGGATCACGGGGTCCCCGAAACACTGGGCTCAGTGACCAGCAGAGGGCTCATGCCAGGTTTAACTGAAGAGGAATATGAACGTTACCGAGAGCTACTGGAGATCCGGTGCCTTTACGAGAAGAATGGAAACGCATTTCTTCTTTTGGACGGGAGGAACCATGGCGCAGGAGGAGGCGTTCCTGTAGACATGAATTGTAACGAGAGCCTGATGCAGCACGAGATTTCCCTTCTCGATGAGGAAATACGTCACCTGGAGTTCAAGTGGCGCAATGTTTTGCGGGCTCAAAAGATGAATCAGTTGCGCCAACGCTGCCTGAAGGTCTGGCCAGCTGACGAAGAGGACGATGAAGAGAAAGGAGCAAAGGCGAGGTGTGGAGGTGCAGAGGCGATCCACCATGAACTGTCAGACATCAACGAGATCCCAGAAAGGGAACGCTCTGACAAGGAGAGCACTAGCGCCTATAACACGGGCGGGGAAAGCTGCAGAAGCACACCTCTGGCTAGCGAACGATACCCGTCGCCCTCCGCGGCGGGAGATTCCAGTGCCTCCGCAACCATGCGGCCGCGGACGCCCCGTCACAGGACAAGCAAGAATCCAAACACACCTTCCTCATCAGATGCCAAGAAAAAGAGTGAAGAACTCGGGGACAACAGAGACTCTAATCCCGCAACAAGGCTTCGGTCAGTGTCTCGTAATGGCGGCAGCAGCAGGAAGGGCTTGGATGGAGGACGAAGGGGGTCCCATGCTAATGGGACTCTCACTCCCGGGATAGTGAAAGGGGGAAGGAGTGCGGAAAACAGTCCGTACCTGTCCCGACGCCACTGCAGCACCACGCTGCCTCAACGCTACCAGAGTTGCATGCAGTTGAGGGACATTGACAGTGCAGAGGTTCGGGACACCCCTGAACCGGTCCCTGCTCACTCCAGCACAATAACGTGTGCAAACAGAGAATCCACCGCAGCTTCTTTGATTATACCAGCTACGCTGCCTCCGTCTTCACCTCGGATGGAGTGGAAGGTAAAGATCCGCAGCGACGGCTCACGCTACGTGGCGAAGCGTCCGGTAAGAGACCGTTTGCTAAAGGCTCGCGCCATGAAGATTCGGGAGGAGCGCAGTGGGATGACCACGGACGACGACGCGGTGAGCGAAATGAAGATGGGACGCTATTGGAGCAAGGAGGAACGCAAGCAGCAGCTTCTGAGAGCTCGGGAGCAACGGCGACGCCGCGAGTTCATGATGCAGAGCCGACTGGACTTCCTGCGAGAGAAAGAGAAGGAGCAAGACTCCGGACCGCAGGGACAGGCTTCCATACTCGAGCTGAGCCAGAAAAAGAGTATGAAGAAACGCAGCCGACGCATCCTGGACAACTGGATCACCATTCAGGAGCTCCTGGCTCACGGGACCCGTTCAGTAGATGGGAAGAAAGTGTACAACCCTTTGCTCTCCGTGACCACTGTTTAATAATTGGAGGGCAATGAGATCTTTTCATTAACAAGGAGGGTATTTGGATTACAAAGTTTACCAGTGATTTGCAGCTGACTGATTGAGATGCGTAGCGGTTTAATTGAGAAACAATAATGATGGTTAATATAAAATGTACAGAAAGGAAAAATGTCAAATGAATGTACATGGGACCAGCGCGCATATGTTTGTTTCTATGCTTGAAATTTCAGTTGGATTCAGACTGTTACAATGCAGCGGCGGTCTCGATTTCCAAACCAGATCAATACATTCACTTTATTCATAAACACTTTTCAATCTAAGAACATTTAATGATAAGAGAAAAAGAGCAACCAAAATTAATTTAAGTTAAATTTAGGGTCTGTTGCATAATCACCTTAGAGTAGTATTACAAGTCAGTCATGTTATGACTTTTTTTATTTTTCAAGACTAACTATTTTAAAAATCAGGTTCATAATTATTATTATTTTTTCAACGAAAAGACAGTCATATGTGTTTATATGGCCCCAGATCTCATGAAATTACCAAGTTTAGCCTGGTAAATGGTTATGAATTTGCTGCTGTTTTTTTAAGCACAATATGTGTGGTTTTCTTCACTGGCAAAATGATAAAAATAGCAAAAGCACACAAAAAAAGAAGAAGAATGAGCCATTACTTGTTGCCAATTAGTTGATTTCACAATTTTAGAAGCACATGAATCATTTAACATAAAAACACAACAGACAACAAAAATACAAAAAGCAAAAAAGTTTCAGCACACAAATATTGGCACAGCGGTAATGTCAATTGTCAAAGACTGACATTGTCCAAAGAAAAAATATCTGATTGTATATTTTTGTGGTACATTTGTCAACCCTCAAGGAAACACATCTGACATTATAATCACTCTTAAAACTATTTTGTTGTCAAGCTTGTAAAATCACATTTTCTGATATTGTAAAAATTGTGCATGTTGTTGTCTGGGAAATATTTAAATTGTTGTGTGAAACTGTCGAGTGAAATTGTTTCTGTGTCTTTCTGTAATACAGATCATTAATATACTGTGTCCAAGTGTTCATTTAACACCTTGCAGGTCTAAAAATGGGGGAATTTCTGTCCCTCAATGTTTTTGAATAAAACTTTTGCAACTTGAAGATCTTTGATTTCCGCCTGTTATTTGCAGAAAAACTTAAAATACAGAAAGTAAAGTTAATGTTTGTCCTAAAATAAGATGAGCTGAAGTCCTAATGTCTTGGACATTTGTGCAAGAACCTTCATTTGGTGCTTAAAGTTATGGATAAAAAAAAATGACATGACACTGGATATCATCTCTTCATTTATTGGATGTACAATTATGAAAAATAATAATCATAAAAAAGACTGGAAGCCCAAGATTATTTACAATCGTTCTCTTTGATTCTGTGGCAAGGTCTCTCAGAGATACCATTGTCAGTCTCATGCTCACTTACACCATGATATGTTGAGCTTTAAAAAGACGTTCCTCTCTAGATATGACAAAAACATGACCAAAAAGTAAACAAAGAAAAAAAATACATACAGTACATACATATACATATATATATAGAGAGAGATATCTATAAAAGCATAATCATTCAAGTATCAAAAGACAGACCACCCAGGATTACTTTACAATCCAGTATTGTTTATATTTTAATCATTTAGCCGTGAGTACGATCTGAACTGTCACCATTGTATTCGCTAATGTGATTAGTTGTGCAAACACTGCGGCTGTTACAGGTGCTAGCATTAGCATCTGTTTGTATTTAGCACTGTACCCATTTTTAACGTACCATGTTAAAAATGAAGATTCAAAATAAATCAAACTAAAAAGTACCAGACTTAAAAATCCTTGTAAACTAGGGCTAAATGCATATGGGAATATTTCCCATCTAAACCTCATATTTATGCATTATTATCTACACAAAATATAAGCACAGGTTTGTCTACGACGGATGAATATGCAAATTCAAACCTTTTCATCGGTTTCATTATTATTTTTTTAAACATACCCTGCTTTCTGCAACTTAATCATTAAAAGGAAAGAGACAAACGGTTCCATTAAGAAACTCTACACATAAAAACAACTCGCTGCTGTTTGTAGTGTCACAATAACGCCATCATTTTGTATTAGAAATCACAGTATACGTGTAAAAGTCACTACAAGTACCAAGATCTGGACTGTACCAATCTCATGCCATCATAAAGTTATTAACTAATCATAATAGTGTACCGTAAGACGTCACAACACAGAGTATCTCCCATTAAACTGGCATCGAGTTTCTGTCAAACCTTTCCTATTGAAACTCGTCCCATAGTTCACATTCCTGATGTTTGAATGGTCTTGCCCGTATCGTTTAGCTTGACAGACGTTTGTACTAAAGACTTGAAATACTGACAGTAAGAATCAAACATCTCAACTTACGGATGGATTGATCTAAATTAGACATCAAAAGACAAGACTGAACTCTCTAGCCAGTGTTTTGGTGAACTAGAATCAGTGTTTTTAACTGGTTTTATCTTCAAAGTTATCAGACAAAATAAAAGCATCTACACTTTGTGAGTTGAAAGACCATCAGTTTAGACGACAAAATCACAGATAAAACAGGAGTGTGTGAGACTGTCGCTTCACAAAGAAAGTAAAACAAAACTCGGCTGAAATCAAAGCAAAGCAAACGTCAACACTGGCTCTTGTTATCGCGTGAGGATACAGCGACGGCTGCCTCTGAACACGTCTGAAGCCGGATAAAAGCAAGATGTTTTTCAAAGGAAGAGGTTTGGTTAAGTGTGGGAGAGTTAAAATAGTGTGCAGGCGGAGCAGCGGACGGGACGTTGTATAGTCTGTCTTTGGCTCGTGTGTTTAACGGGATGGGAGGAAATCACTGCAGGTGCGAGTAGTCTTCACACACTTACATATAACTATATAAACACGCGAACACACACATGAAATACAAGTGATGCTTCATCCACAGTCATGCTGTCATTGTCATCCCAACTTTCCTTTCTGTTTGGCATCAGACACACTGGTCAGCTACGGGGAGACACACACACACAGGGATTAAAACAAATCAAACAAATAAAGTGTGGGATCTGGTTAACATGCTAATACCATTTACAACAGATATGAGGAAAGAGAAAAGAAGGTGTAGAAAAGAAAGATGCTGTAGTACCAATAATTTCCCTCACACAATCTCCTCCCCTGTGGACCCTAAAGAGCTCAACACTTGTCTTGATATTTTAGCCTGACTGGAAATCATACATTACCAATGCTGACGCATGTTCAGACAACTGAATAATCTACAATATTCGTGCTGAATATCCCGTTTCACTCAGAAATGCATCCGATTAAAATGGGATAGAAATGACATTTCACGGTGACTTCGATTACGCATTAAATATTATGTGATATAACCAGGGCTGGACATTCACTTTTTTGCTCACCAGCCGGCTAGTTGTTTTCCAAAGTCACTCGCCACTCAAGCATTTCCACTGGCCACAATTTTGACATCGATACCATGAGGAAAAATTGCCATATAGATACTTTTTAATATGATCCAATAATTTGGCAGCAGGTTTATTAGGCTGCTGTCACTTTAAGACCTGACGCACGGATCCATTACACTGTGACACGTGCGTTTACTTTCCTATACGTTCACTTAAAACATGTTTACACATTTTGACATTATTTTGTGTGTATTTGACTGTTTAAGTGCAATAAGCAGCAGCAAAAAAAACAAAACAACATTTTTTTTAGTGCTGAGAGGCTTTATGTGCCTCAGTTTGGGTGCGAGAACAAAATCTGCGGGAATGAGTCAAATTATGGCCAATACGTGGAATCCCACGGCGAAATCCAAGCCCCGTGAAACAAGTGAGTGAGTGAGTGGAGGCGGGTTTGTGTGTCACTCGCTGTCGGAGAAGAGAGAGGGTATATCTATATTTTTGACAACTATATTGCCAAAGTTTATTATTTCAGATGCATTTTTAAAAGACTACAATTGAAAAATGTATATATTATATGTGGGAGTGACTGTGTTAGACGCCCACTGTCCACATTTGGCAGGTGTTAGTGTCAAGCCCTGGACATAACTACATCAATTATACTGTATATATGGTTCTCTGTGTGTGTTTTTCAGTTAGCACGCTAACCGATTAGACCTTTAAGACTGGAATAGACCACAACTTTTGCACAGATGTTGTCTTATAAAAATATTTCCTGCTAGTTTCGTGCGTCTCCGTGCCCACTTTCTCAGATGACTATTGTACATACCGGTAATTAATATTTAATGTCTATGTATTTATCTATGGTCATTCCCACATCAGGCTTTAATTTGGGATAATGACCAGGAGGACTATAATGGATGCGTGTCAATCAGCTCGTGAATCATTATATCGTATATTATATATATTATATCCACATTGAGTATTAGGCATTATAACGGCTGGGTCTTGGGGTCCGAAGGGAGAGGACTGAGGAGAGAGATGAATAACGCACAGCACAAGCAGCGGACCGGCGTGTTTCAGGATGAAGAGAGCGCAGCAGGCGATATGGAGATGTTACACGGGATGAGATGCGGATCAGAGGTCAACAAACACAACTTCATCCTTCGATACTGAACTAATTCTGTCATCACTGTACAACTGTCCCGACTGTAAAAGATGCAACTCATAAAACTGGCTGCCAGTGTGTCGTCATATGAAAGCCACACAAACAACATAATGCTTGGGTGAATCATAATTATGACATAAAACGTTGAATTTATGAGGTCATAATTGTAAAATAATTAAGAGGTTAAAATAAAATTATGAGATAAAAGGTCGTAACCGAGATATAAAGTCATAATTTTGACAAAAAGTAAGACATTATGACTTCTGTCCTATGACTTTTTGACTGGTCAATTTCAGCTTTTTGAGATTTTAAATCTCACAATTTCATCTTTTTACATAATTTATGATTTAGTAAGTCAATATAATTATGAGAAGTAAAAGTCAATTTCATCTTTTTATATCATATTCATGATTTAGTATGTCACTTTAAACTTAGTCTGACATTAAAAAGTCAATTATGACAATTTTGACTTCTCATAATTATGGCATACTACCTCATAAACACGATATAAAAGCTGAAATTATGAGATATGTCAGGTATGATTTACCAAAGCAGGTTTTTTTGTTTCTTATGTGGCGGATGGGCTTCCATATCATCATGATATTCTGAACGTGAGTTTTTCCCCTGATAAGTGGTCTGTATTTGTGAATGCACCCATATTTTACATGATCGCATGAAAATTTTTAAGGCTTGTGAAGAATACATGAACATAAATCCCAAAGTAAAACAGCTTTTCTAAACCACGATGGCATTTGATCTTGTACGAACCCATGTTTGCTACAACACTGTTTTTAGTCTGCTAGTGCGCGTACCACCTGACCTGATTACCTATATCAAGCAGTCCATGTTACATTTGACGTCAGACACATTGTGAGCTGGCGATCTGCTCAGACGCCTCTGTGTGATTTGGTTCAGACATTTAGGCCCAGCCTGGTCTGCGAACTCAGACTTAAGACAACACATCATATCACAGTGCTAAACGCAAATCCATATACTGGCAGCAAAATAACATTTACAGTTCAACTCAATTGAAGGAAGCTTCTGCCAGTGTGTTCGGATGGACAGAATGTATAGCATCAATTAGATGTGCATAGAAACATAACAGGACTCATAATAATCCATCTAGCCCTCACAGTCCATCATAATATTTTTAGACGTCAGTCAGTGAGCTAAAAGAACACAAACAATGCTTAACATCGGATCATTTACTCGCACTTTCCATGAAAAAAGGTACACAATGGGGCCAAACATGACATTTGTGTCAATTACTCTCCCTCATGTCATTCCAAACACAGGTCATCAAGCTAAATATTAGAAGATTATTATACAAATATGATTATTTTTATATGAATTCCTAAATGTTTGGACATGTTTGAATACTGTTAAAAAAAAAAATTATGTGACGTGTGCTAAATTATTATTTTTTTTTTTAAATACATTACATTTATAAAAAAAATTAAATTAAATGGAGAATAAAACTAAATAAAGATTCAGTTTAATTAAGCCTCACTCAGTATGTGCTGGCTAGTTTTTGGTTCGTGGTTGTTCATAAACTTACCCCAAGTTAAATAAATATATTCGTTTGATCCTTTTTGTCTTACAATAACTTTGGTAACGGGGTTGAACAGCTGACACATGCAGTCAATGATAATTTGCTTAAAAAATAGAAAATGAAATTAGATTATTTGTAAGGTCCAAATGATTTAACGAAAAAATTATAGTAAAAGAGTACATACAGTGTTGAGAGACCGCAATTATGAGAGACCGCAAAATATAGTTTTGGTAATTATTTAACCAATTAATTATTCATTCAAGTCAAATACAACACTTCTGCACTATTTTGACTGTACATGCGATCATGTTATCTTTACGTTAGATAATGGCTCATCTAACATGTTTATTAGTTCTAATAAACTTTACAATAAGGTTCATTAGTTAATATTAGTTAATGTATTAACTAACATGAACTAACAATGAACAATACATTTGTAACAGTATTTATTAATCTTGGTTAGTGTTAGCTAATAATGTTAGTAATGTTTAATAATGTTAATTAGTGTTAGCTAATCCAGCCGTTCATTGTTAGTTCACAGTGCATTAACTAATGTTAACAAATACAACCTTTGATTTTAATAACGTATTAGTAAATGTTGAAATTAATATGAACTAAGATTAATTATTGCTGCAGAAGTATTGTTCATGTTAACTAAGGTAGTTAACTAATGAACCTTATGCAAAGTCGTACCGTTCTAATTTGAAATATTATGTGAATTGTGCCTTTATTGCTCAAAAATAATAATAATACAGGACAGAACACCAAAATGTGCCATATTCATGGAAAGTGCCTTTGACGTAATCCTTGGCTGTGTTTTTTTGATTGGACGCTACGTGTTTAGTGAAGTCCAGGTGTTTAAGCTGAAACTGAAGAGGAAGAGGAGCAGAGTCTTCATCATTGCGGTCGACGCCTGGTAGAGACGAGCACCACAGAAAGGAGGAAAAGAAAGAGAAACTAGTTAAGAGAAAGGAAAGCGGTCAGTGTGAGGGATGGAGGTAGAGTCCTTTGAGCAGAGCGGAGTAGGAAATGTTAGTTTCTTGACGTTTGAAACCGGAAGGTCACATGACGGTACTGATGAGATGTTCTGGTCCTCAGCACTCATACTTTGGTTTCGGGACGGTTGCGATACGACTACAGGCTCCTAAAGCTATAGGGCTACGTCAGGACAGAGAGTCACGAGGACGGCGGGGAATGTGTTTGTTCGAGTGAGACCGGAGGCCTCGGGAAAGGGTTGCCGGACAGCCAGAGCAGAACTAGGCGTCAGGACCGTGCGAGACCGACGGAGAAGTGAAAGGTGTCTTCCGTGTGGAGGAGGGAGTTCGGTCGGGTCTATCTAGAGAGTGAAGGCACAGAGCAAAAGGAAAAGGTGTGAGGGGGGAGCGGTGGGGGGGGGGCGTCCAATCAGAATATGGTGGTCTCGTACTTGGTGCTGACGGTGCGCTTGGGATCTTTGGAGTCCATGATCCAGGACGCACTGCTCTGACCGTGAGCGTCCGCATCCAGCGCCTCCACCTGAAAGAGCAGAGCATCGAGAGCCGTCAACACCAGCCCGTCACTGACCTCAGGTTTCCTTCACAGGAGCATCACTGCCTCTGAATGAGACCTGAAGCTTTTAAACCAATGTTCATGGTTAACAACAACAACTTTTGAATTAGTCAAAAGGTTGCACTTTATTACCTAAGGCCTCATCCACACTACTGAGTTTTAGTTTAGAAACGGAGAATTAAAACGAATACGATCTCCGTCCACACCAGCGTTTTTGCTGCGTATTAGAATTGATCTCAGTCCACATTAAAACGACTGAAAACGCGGATCACGTGACCACTCACCAACACTGGGCATGCGCGTGCCGGTGTAAACAGGCGCATGTAGGCAGTTGTAACATTGTAAAATGCAGAATTTATTTGCACAACAGCTGCTAGCAAAGACAGTAACGCTTGTAATTCGTTATCCATGTTGCAGTCACTAACGTTACGTTGTCCAGGCTGTTTTTGTTTTCTTCCCGGGGACGGGTCATGTGATGGGTGGCTGACGAATCAGGGAAGGATACGCCATGACTAATGACTTCCAATCATAGAGCCAGTCGTGAGCTTCTGCGTCATCGTTTGTAAAGTCCTCCGTTTGACCCGTCTCCACTAAAACGCCCTCCGGAGATTCAAAACGGGGTCGGCAGCGGTTCTAAACTTCTCCGTTTTAGGTCTTCGTTTTTGCCATTGTAGTCTGGACGGGAGGTGCAAACGTAGCAAAAGGTCTCCGTTTCTAAACGAAAACGCAGTAGTGTGGATGGGGCCTCAGAAAGTACTGGTACTATAAGGTTAAACTACATGGGTTAAGGTTAGGTTTAGGTGTAGGTTCAGGTAGGGCTGTAAACGATTAATCGCGATTAATCGAATCCAAAAAAATAAAAGTTTGTGTTTACATAATATATGTGTGTGTATTGTGTATAATCATTTTGTATATATAAATACACACACGTTCATGTATATATTTGAGAAATATTTGCATTTATATACTGCATATATATTTTTTATGATTTATATTATATATAAATAGAACTATTTTATATATAAACAACACATTTTTCTTAAATATATACATGCATGTGTGTGTATTTATATATACAAAATTCTACACAATACACACACATATATTATGTAAACACAAACTTTTATTTTGGATTCGATTAATCGCGATTAATCGTTTACAGCCCTAGGTTCAGGGTTATTACCTAGTTTTTAGACAGTTATTGTCATTACTATAGTATGTACATGGGGAATAGGACTGTAAAATCAAGTTTTTGAAGTGTATGTAACCCAGAGTATTCATTGAATTGTAAAGGAACCCCATATTGCGTCTAAATACAGTTGAAAGGCTTTTCATGTTTTTGAAAAAAGTCTCTTCTGCTCACCAAAGCTGCATTTATTTGATAAAAAAATACAGTAAAAACTGTGATATTGTGGAAAAAAAATGTACACTTTAAAATAACTTTCTATGTGAATATATTGTAAAATGTAATTTATTCATGTGACAGTAAAACTGGATTTTCAGCATCATCACTCCAGTCTTCAGTGTCACATGATCCTTCAGAAATCATTCTAATATGATGATTTGATGCTCAAGAAACTTTTATTATAAAACAGTTGTGCTGCTTAATATTTCTCTAGAAACAGTGATACTTTTTTCAGGATTCTTTGATGAATAGAAACTTATGGAAGATATACAAGAATATATTTTTTTAAAAGATACCGTAATTGCGACTTTTTATCTCACAATTGTGAGTTTACTTTACATCTCGCAATTCTGACTTTATATGTCACAATTGTGACTTTATTTCATGCAATTCTGAGACGGATACTCGCAATTGTGAGAGAAAAAAAAGTCGCAATTACGTTTTTTTTATTTTTATTCTGTGGCGCAAACAAGCTTCCATAGAAACTTTAAAATAACAGCATTTATTTGAAATAAAAAGTCATTTATGGTCTCTAAACTAACCTAATGATAAAAAGTATGTAATCTAGTGCTCACAGCCTCATTTGAATATGTGCTTCCTCACAGCACCAGCAGGGGGCTCCACAGGACTATACGCATTATCAAAGCGCTGGCAAAAAAGATTGGTTACACCACAGCACAAGTGGACTAGATATGGATCTGCCAGTAAGTCATAGAAAGAGAGGAACCATGGAAATTGGGGCTATTGAAGTGGCAATATGAATAAAGGACCAGCTAGATGAAGGAAATATGGAAACTGAGCAATGGAAAGTGTAAAGAATAATTAGAACAAGAATACAGCAAGGTGAAGCTGAACTGAGAGGATGAAACCAAGGAAACATTCAGCTCTGACTGGACTATAAATGCAGACACACAGATGGACTTTGGGAGGATCGTTGAGCTCTAGGACTCAGTGGGTTAATATGTTTTCTGTTGTTATGAGTGATCAGCATTTGAAAGCAGGCGTCGATCAGTGGATACATCAGGGATCTGCTGATAGACTCCTGCTTTTAAACGCTCCCGTCCCGTGTGTATCTGTGTAAGTGCTCGGTTTACAACATGTTTTGGAAGCGTTTATCATTGTAGCCAATCAGAGACATATGTTGTCCGTATTTTTGACAACACTACATCTAACTTTCAAATATAGAACAAATTATATTAGTCGAACACTTACAATAATAATTAGTAGAGTTAGCTTTTAATCTTTGCGTGTGTTTATGTAGCTCATGTATTGGCAGCGTATTCTGGCTAAAAATTTCCACAAATCGATTACATTCCCATTCAGATTTGATTCAGTTTTATATTGATTCGTTTATACAGGTGAAACTCGAAAAATTTGAATAAAAGTTCATTTATTTCAGTAATTCAACTTAAAGGTAGGGTTGGTAATCCTGTTCAGAAACATTTTTTTTTATACTGGGTGAAATGGTCCTTCCATTCTGATAGTAGTCAATACATTATGTGTTCAGAAAAAGGAATGAAACAAATCTGACCTCTGTAGCAGCTGTAGGACAGTAAAAACTCTGACCAATCACTGCCATTCGGTGCGAATGTAAAGAACCAATCAGATGCCTTCATGTCTCGTGCCCGAGCACCACTGCGTGCACAGCAGTGATGCGCGGGTCAATGTATAAACAACCCGCACCCGACCGACGTTTTCAACTAACCCGCCCGCAACTCGGACCGCAAAAAAAAAGAAAGAAAATTTGTACCCGACCCGCGTTTTTTAAAGTAGCAATAGTAAATGCTCATCGCGTCATGGGCCATAGACGGAGGAACTAGGGGTGCGCATTTTTCAGAATGCTGTATGATATAGCCTAGTGTTTTGTAATAAAGGCTTGATTTATTCATTTATTTCGTTTCATTTTCTTAACAATTAAGATGCTGCATGTGTTTATCCAGCCTAATCGACGTGTGCGGCGTCTCTCCCCGGACTTTCCCAACAAAAATCCCGCCCCCTCTCAGCAAATAGGTTACATAAAACTGACATTACTGAGCTATATGCGTTTAAAAGTAGCCTATTAAAATGGCACAATGGCATTGCTCAGTTTAACGTGTTGGGAAATCGGGCATTTTGTCCCGCGTCAGCTTTTATTTGAAAAGTTAATAACGCGCTCAACATTCAAAAGGTAAATAAGGATTTCCCACTGTCATCTCTGCAGACT
Source organism: Phoxinus phoxinus (assembly GCF_949152265.1). Taxonomy (NCBI): domain Eukaryota; kingdom Metazoa; phylum Chordata; class Actinopteri; order Cypriniformes; family Leuciscidae; genus Phoxinus; species Phoxinus phoxinus. The sequence goes on along the minus strand of NC_136893.1, from coordinate 24,278,520 downwards.
GCTCGTGCGTCATCCTCGAGCATTCAGCCAATAAAGTGTAGACCTATGTATTTCATTGAACATTGTGTCTAGTACTATATAAATTACAAAGGTAAACGACCCGACCGACCGCGACCCGAATATCATTAAAAATATTTTTGGATGACTCGTAACCGCGGGCGCAGGCACCCGCTCATTTTGGATCAACCCGCGCATCACTGGTAGGTACATGCAGCTGCCAGCTGACTCCAAATGTGGATGCGCGTTCATGTTTGTGGGGGGGGCGTAGCTTTGGACGGAGCACTGACAGGAGGGGGCGGAGCTTAGAAGAGGTGCCACTTTCAAATCTGGCTAGCTCTCCAACATTACCTACTCTAGCTTTAAAAGGTGAAACTAATATATTATATAGACTCATTACATGCAAAGTGAGATATTTCAAGACTTTATTTGTTATAATTTTGATGATTATGGATTACAGCTTATGAAAACCTTTTCACAACATAATTTTTTTTTTCTTTTCATAAACTGTGAGCCATAATCATCAAAATTATAACAAATAAAGGCTTGCAATATCTCACTTTGCATATAATGAGTCTGTATAATATATTAGTTTCACCTTTTAAGTTGAAATGCTCCAAAACATCGACTCTTTTGTGCAACCGGTAAAAACCTGTGCAGCCTGACTGGCGGATGCGGTGTAGGAACCGAACCGGTGGGTTGATTCAGGGCTCAGGATGTGTGTGTGTGTGTGTGTGTGCGCGCGCTCACCCCTGACTTGCGCATGCTCCCCCGTGGTTTGGGCGTGGGTCTGCTGCTCTTGGTCTCGATGATCTCGGTGTTCTGCTGCTGTCTGGTCCTCTGGGCCTGCAGTGCCAGCTGATAGGCCACTTCAAACGCCTGCCCCAGCGTCAGGATGATCTCGTAGGTCAGGTTCTGGCGGGAGAGACACACGCAGCGGTTAACGATGATGATGACGGAGTGCTTAAACGGCTATTAAGAAATTATCAAAGAGCTCAAATGACCTCGATCCATCTTCAGAGGTTTCTTAAATAGCCTCATTAACAGTCATACATCAATACATCTCTACAAGCCTCCACCATTATACTGCGCTTAAGAGGCAGTTTAACTCAAAGTGTGTAATGGCACGCTTAGTTATGTCAAGTAGTGTAATGAAGAGCAGCTTTTCATATAATTGCACATTAGACATCATTGAGTCTCTGAAAAGCGACATAAGCGGCAGTTCTTAGTGCATCTATGAGTGTGACGTGCATTTTTTTTCTACAGATTATGAGTTTGTATCTCACAATTCAGATTGTATAACTCTCAGTTGTGAGTTTATATCTCATTGTGACTAAAAAAAAAAGTTAGAATTGCCTTTATTTTTTTTATTGTGTGGCAGAAACAAGCTTCCATTGTATTCTATTGTAATATATTTTAAAATGTAATTTATTCCTGTGATCAAAGCTGCATTTCAGCATCATCACTTCAGTGTCACATGATCCCTCAGAAATCATTCTAATATGCTGATGTGATAAAGAAACATTTATTATTATTATCATCAATGTTGAAAACAGCAGTGCTGCTTCATATTTTGTGTGGATACTGTGATTTTCAGGATTCTTTGATGAATATAAAGTTCAAAAGAACATTTGGTAACACTTTACAATAAGGCTTATTTTTTTTGCATTAGTTAATGTATTAACGAACATGAACTGACAATGAGCAATATATTACTGCATTAATCTTTGTTAATGTTGGTTAATAAAAAAATGTTTATTGTTTGTTCGTGTTAGTTCACAGTGCATTAACTAATGTTAACAAATGCATTTGATTTTATTAACGTATTAGTACATTTTGAAATTAATATGAACTCAAATTAATAAATGCTGTAGAAGTATTGTTCATTCTTAGTTCATGTTAACTAATGAAACCTCATTGTGAAGTGTTACCGAACAAATATTTCAATTGTCTTTAACTTAAAAACTTAATCGCACTTTTCATGTTAAAAAAGAAACTGTATTTTCAAAAGATGGGTTTGTTGTCTTTATTGTTATTTATTGGAAACCTAATATAACCTCTTAACTCAAAAGTAAAAGCTATTTATGAATCACCTGAATAGTCAATTATCAGTTGTAATAATGGGTTGATTTGTGAATCATTAATCGCAGCTCTACTAGAGTCTGGCTGCGAGTCTTCAAGGTCTAGTGTCTGTATCGTTCAGGAAGCTGTATGATCAATGGCGCTTTAATGGGCTGTTGCTCACAAACTCTCCTATAAAACTCTTTGTGATACTATCAGAGTCCTGGCACACGGCCCATGGCGCTCTGCACACCACAGAGAGAGAGAGAGAGAGACACTCGCGATGTCCAGAAAAATGATTATGAGCAGTGCTCCTCAAATGGGTCATGAGAGACAGCTTTTTTTGCAGAAGTCAGATCTGAAACCGAAGCCCAACAGTTGAGAACCCCTGAAGCGCTGGTCGTGTTCGTCTCACCACGTCTACGGTGCTGAACACATGGCAGTAATGGTGGCTGCTCTGCAGATCTTTCGTGATGTAGGCGAAGGTGCAGAGGTCCTCTGGGTCCTGAGCCGCACACGAGATGTTCCGGATCTCATGTTCTGCGATGATGTTCTGCACACACAAAACCAAGACCAGATTAGGAGACAGAGCCTCAACAGCAATCACAGCAATATATATATATATACACACACACACACACACAGGTATATATGACATCAACACCTGCCACAAGCGTGTGTATTTCAGCAGTGGCGTGTAACGCAGTCATTTCTAGCCATTTTTACGGGTTGAATTTTATATGTAATATACATTTTTCAATTGTAGTCTTTTAAACAGGCAGCTGATTGATTTTTCAATATTGATACTGAAATATCTGAAAGGTTTCCAATACTAATTTTCCACAGAATAGATACAGGAGACCAGCTGCTCTTTCTCTCTCTCTCTTCTCTCCGACAGCGAGCGACACACAAACCCGCCTCCTCACTCACTCACTCACTCACTCACTCACTCACTCACTCACTCACTCAGTCACACACTCACTCACTCACACACTCACTCACTCACACACTCACTCACTCACTCACTCACTCACTCACTCACTCACTCACTCACTCACTCACACACACACTCACACACTCACTCACTCACACACACACTCACACACTCACACACTCACTCACTCACTCAAAATATTGTTGATGTTACAGGGCTTGAATTTTGCAGAGGCACACTCACTCACACACTCACTCACTCACACACACACTCACTCACTCACTCACTCACACACACACACACACTCACTCACTCACTCACTCACACTCACACACTCACTCACTCACTCACTCACACACTCACACACTCACTCACTCACTCACTCACTCACTCACTCACTCACTCACTCACTCACTCACTCACTCACTCACTCACACTCACTCACACACTCACTCACTCACTCACTCACTCACTCAAACACTCTCACTCACTCACTCACTCACTCACTCACTCAAACACTCACTCACACACTCACTCACTCACTCACTCACTCAAACACTCACTCACTCACTCACTCACACACTCACTCACTCACTCACACTCACACACTCACACACTCACTCACTCACACACACACTCACTCACTCACTCACTCACTCACTCACTCACTCACACACTCACTCACTCACTCACTCACTCACTCACTCTCACACTCACACACTCACTCACTCACTCACTCACACACTCACACTCACACACTCACACACTCACTCACTCACACACACACTCACTCACTCACACTCACACACTCACTCACTCACTCACACACTCACTCACTCACTCACTCACACTCACACACTCACACACTCACTCACTCACACACACACTCACTCACTCACTCACTCACTCACTCACTCACACTCACACTCACACACTCACACACTCACTCACTCACACACTCACTCACACACTCACTCACACACTCACTCACTCACACTCACACACTCACACACTCACTCACTCACACACTCACTCACTCACTCACTCACTCACACTCACACACTCACTCACTCACACTCACTCACTCACTCACTCACTCACTCACTCACTCACTCACTCACTCACTCACTCACTCACTCACTCACTCACTCACTCACTCACACACTCACACACTCACTCACTCACTCACTCACACACACACTCACTCACACACTCACTCACACACTCACTCACTCACTCACTCACTCACTCACTCACTCACTCACTCACTCACTCACTCACTCACACACTCACTCACACACTCACTCACTCACTCACTCACTCACTCACTCAAAATATTGTTGATGTTACAGGGCTTGAATTTTGCAGAGGCACACTCACTCACACACTCACTCACTCACTCACTCACTCACTCACTCACTCACTCACTCACTCACTCACTCACTCACTCACTCACTCACTCACTCACTCACTCACTCACTCACTCACTCACTCACTCACTCACTCACAATATTGTTGATGTTACAGGGCTTGAATTTTGCAGAGGGATTGCGTGTATTGCACATAATTTTACTAATTTCTGAAAATGTTGTCCTCACACCCAAACTGTGGCACATAAAGCGCCTCTCAGCACTAAATTGAGTTATTTTTTGCTGCTTATTGCACTTAAACAGTCAAATACACACAAAATAATGTCAAAATGTTCTGGTCAGTATTCACGTAAACACAGTCAGTTATGTTTTAAGTGAATGTAAACAGTTGAGAAAGAAAACATGTGTAACAGTGTAATGGATCTGTGCGTCAGGTCTTAAAGTGACAGCAGCCTAATAAACCTGCTGACAAATTATGAGATCATATTAAAAATATCTATATGGCAGTTTTTCCCCATCTATAGGATCCTCCAGGAGTCACTCAATAAGTCAAATGAGTTTATCACTCATGTGACGCGATGAGAACACCCCCCACCCAACCCAACCCGACAGAGATGTCCCATGAGCCAGAGGGGTTTCAGTTTCATTCGGCGAACGACAAAAGGATGAAGTCATCACCTTGTTGGCAGCATCGATGAATTTCACACCCTTGTACGTAATGGAGAGGACGGACGATGGTGGGGATCTTCCTCATCTGTTCTGTCGACCTCTGAGAGAGAGAGAGAGAGCGAGAGCGAGAGAGAGAGGAAATTATAGAAGAGTTGTGAATATAATGCCCCAAATATTTCACCACAACATATTTTATTACCATTTTGCTATAACACTGTAACCGGCAGGACACTCAGTAATCTGGAAAATTTGTGCACTGGGAATCATATTTTTTCAAATAAAGACACTAATTTTACACGCAGCACACAGTGAAAATGACATGAATATGACAAGGTGGGTAACTGGGAAAAGTGCAGCGTAGTTTGAAATAAAGTTTGTCGACCGTGCGTCTCCAGTGACCGCAGAACTCTCTTGCTTCTGCTTCTGACACAGCGGCCAAAACTAAACGCTTAGCGGCCAATATTGTCCGATATATCGGTCGACAATTCATTTTGTCCCACAGTTCATGACTCATGACCAAAACAGTAGTTCTTGATCAAAAGCTCATTCGGGTTCATTAGCAAACATCCAAGCGGCCTGAACGATGACTTTACAGTATTTAAATTAGGGATGACCCGAGTCAACCTCAAGGATCGATATCGGGGCCGATTTAGCATTGGCCATCCTAAGCCCGATCCTTTACTCCACGTCTGCGGTCACGCAGGGGTCGAGCAGCAGGGGGCGAGCGCTCCGTCAGCCGCCATTAAAAAGAGAAGCTCAAACGTACGTGCGCGAAGGAGGTCAACTTTTATTATTATTAACGTTTTATTATTAATATTACTATGTAAAATGAGGATATTTTCTCTTCTTTTATATATTAATATATTTTATATTCATTTATTTATTTTTAAGATTGAAATCTGACCAGTTTCATTGTAATATTCACCAATAGCCAGTGCTAATATTTAAAGGACATACATTTAATGCCCTTCTTTTATCATTTACTTAGTACAGAAAAAAACAAAATTCTCTGGCTGGCTCTCTTGATTAAAAGCATCACTCTGGCCCGACTACATCTCTGCAGTGACCGGCTGAGCAAACAGTTCTGCTGAATTATTTAACCATTTAAACCCCAACGTACATGAGTGCTTATCAAAAACAGCCCTTAAAGTGCAAATCTGCAGTCTGCCACACACACTTTCATTTTCCACTTTCTGGACAGACCTCTGTATCTATTATGAAACGGTCTTTTTTTGCGCTAGTGTCCTGTAGAGGACTCGCATGGGTGGCAGTTTTCCCTGACACGGCTGCCCGTTCCAAAATATAATGATGATCTCAGTGTCCTGGCGAGACGCTCACAGGAGACCTTGAGCTCTCTCTGGCTGAAGAACACCTGAGTGAACACCTACCCTCATTTTAGCACAGGCGTCCTGCGTCGACTCCGTTCCTCTCAGTTCTTTAATGAGCATCGAGCCCAGATACTGCAGAACGAGAGAGAGAGAGAGAGAGAGAGAGAGAGAGAGAGAGAGAGAGAGAGAGAGAGAGAGAGAGAGAGAGAGAGAGAGAGAGAGAGAGAGAGAGAGAGAGAGAGAGAGAGAGAGAGAGAGAGAGAGAGAGAGAGAGAGAGAGAGAGAGAGAGAGAGAGAGAGAGAGAGAGAGAGAGAGAGAGAGAGAGAGAGAGAGAGAGAGAGAGATTTCAGTTGGTCTGGTAAAATCACATCTAAACACCATCAAGGGAAGAAATATGATTACATTGGCCTCGTAACCGCACGATTCGAAGATGAGCTTCTCGGGCTGGTGGTGCCAGTTCTGGACCGGTGTGTACGGAGCCGCCAGACTCGGGGGTCGTAAGGTCAGACGAGGTTCCCGCTGACGCTCCTCATATTTCTCCTTCAGGGCGGAAGAGAACTCTTTTAGGATAAACCGACCAAAATGTGCCTCATCTGAGCAGAAGCGGAAAGGAATCGGTGAGTTTGACTCACTTGTGGTTGTGTTCTGTCGTTGGGCCGCTGTCGGGTGAACACGTCATACTCGGAGTCGGGTCCTCTCCTCCTCCCAGAATCCCCTGCGGGCAACAGCGGATCCATAGAACGAGTGTAGGAGTCTGAGTGACTGAGAGGAGACGAGGTCTGGGACACGAGATCCTGACACTGCAAAAGAAGTGTTCAATGAGGGCGATCAGCCAACAGGGAAGATGTGCTTCCTCATAAATGAGAGCGAGAGAGAGAGAGAGAGAGAGAGAGAGAGAGAGAGTCATTGCAAACATCTTCCCGCAAATTTATAGCGGACAAAGAGATTTTTTTCATTATATTTATTATATTTTATTTTTAAATGTTAAATTAAATTCTTTTTAATTTATTTTTAATTGTTTTAAATAAAAATATTTAAATTAATTTCAAATAAGTTTTATTTTACTTTATTTTAAAAATGATATGCGTTAAATTGTGAGAGAAAATAAAAATTCATAAATTCTTAAAGGTCCTTAAAATGTGCTTCTGTTTTTATTCAAGAAAAATATAATCTATAGTTGTTTTTGTTTTTTTGGGGTGAGATATGACCAATTTGATTGTGAGACTCAGCCAATATCCTTCAGTAAGGGACAGTCAAGCTGCTGTTGTAGCAAGTCAACAGAGGAAACAAAAAACACACATCTGGACATCAAAATACATCGACAAAAACTCTGAAAGGCATGGTTCGTGAAAAATAAATGGATTAAAAAAGGCATGGTTTGTATTAATCTATTAAATGCAATAACTGACAAATTTATTTAATTTCTTAATTTTTTTGTCATTGATGAAGAAGACCAGATGAAAGATGAATCATGCCAATAAACTTCTGTAAAAATATGAAAACAACACTGCAAAATAACAATGAAACAAACATGCAAACAAAACGTTTAAATGTTTGACATTTAAATTAATACATTTATAGATCAAAGTTAGATAATTCGACACATTTTTCATTAGTTAACTAAAATCGCATTAATTGCAAATCAGTTAAATGAATCAATGTCATGACAAAAAAAAAAAAAACCCTGCAATGCAATACTGAACAAAGTGCAACGCTGTCCCTCAGATTACTGAGGAGATCTGTATACCGGGCCATGTGATTCTCCACCGCAGCACTTACTCTGATCTGAGAGAGGCGGGGGGGTTTAACCGGCGGCTCCTCATAGGGCCGTTCAGCTAGCGACGCGATGATCCTTTTCCTGTGGCCCAACAACGTGATCTTCAGCACCTACATGTACACAAAACACACAGACACACACATCAGACTCCAGAAAGCAACGTAAATACCCTGAATAGGCCCATTCACACCAAGGACGATAACTTAAAAAATAACGATAAATACATTAGCGTCCACACCAGCGTCCACTATTATTCTGTTTATTATAAGCGCACGCCGCAGTGTTGTCAGCAGGATGGATTCTGATTGGCTGTCCATGTTTTTATCGTTCATCAGCTGGATAAACATCCTTCTAAGGTGAATGCAATGATATTGTTCTTGTGTGCCGTTATATATAAAGAGCTATATCTTTATTGTTATATTTATAGTTATCGACCTTGGTGTGAACGGGCCTTTATTCAGAAACAAGTAATTGAATTACTTTAACAAATAAAAGAAAAGCCAATTGACTATGTAAATAATAACACTTTTGTAACACTTTCACCGTAAAAAAAAAAAAGTTGGTTTAACTTAAAAAAGCAAGTTGCCTTAAAAATTTGGAGTTCGTTGTAATTAAAAATTTGAGTTAATACAAAGAAGAATGGTTTAATAAGCAGAAACTCAAAATAGTATGTTATCTTCACACATTAGTTATCGAAGTTGATTTGACAAAAGATAAAAAGTTGTGATAACAAATCATTAAAATATTTTTTACAGTGTTACAATAAGGTCACATTACAATGTTAAGTAATGTAGTGAAGTAAGCTTAAACGGAGCCGCACAGTAAAGTGTAACCGATACTCTACAGAAAAGCAGTGTTTACTGATGACTGCAAGTATGACGTTGTCCTCACATTAACGATCTCCAGCTCCCACAGGTTCTTCACACACTCTAGCGTGCGGTAGCCGCTGGACATGAAGTTGTGCAGGTATTCCTGAAGACCCAGGACGTCCAGCCACGAGGAGAGCGACGTGCTGCCGTCACAGCCCAGCGCTCTCACCTGCACAAAACCAGTACAGATAAACCCCCAGCGGACTCACGACAGAGACTACTACAGTGATGGGCATCTCACAGGATGATCCTGATAGAGTCATGAGTGCTAAAAGACCATCTTAGCGTGTAACGAATGATTTTAGACCCGACACACACCTTTGGTAAAGAACGCGCAGCGCTGACGATCTTCCTGCGATGTCCCGGATCCGTGATGCCGATTTCTCTCAGATCTTGCTCTTCCATTACATCATTTCCCTACACAAACACAACCATTACACATACGGCAAATGATAGCTTCCTTTCTTGGTGTTAAAAAAATAAAAAACCTTAAAATGAGATTGCATTATTATATTGCATACACCTAACAACATTTAATGAGGTTTACGCTAGTGAAGGTAATGTATAAACCATGGAAAAAAGAAAAATAAACTTATAAAATTTTAGAAAAAAAGTATTATTTTGCTTCTCACGTAAGTTGATCTTGTTTAGTTTAGTTTAGATGAAAATATACACAACACCACATCAATACTGAAGGGCAACAGCGCTCCACTCGGTCAATGTGTCTTTTGTCTGAAGAAACACAAGGTTTAATGCGACGTACTGCAGAGCACCATTGAGAACGGCAGCTACAATCTTAATCACTAAACCACCTTTACTTTCAGCAACAATGATACGGTATGTCTCCACTGTATGGATAAAGGACACAATATATTATCAGGTTGGACAGAGACGGCACACATCTCACACTGTTTGTATGAGTGTGTGCGTGTTTCATGTTTCTTTATTGATCAGTGTCATATACTCTAAACGCAGTGCATCAAACACAGCAGCATGAGCGATCGATGCAAGACGGCGCAGAGAGCAATCTGAGGTGCTGATCTTACAACGAGACCACACACACACACACACACACACACACACACACACACGCGCACACGCACCAGTTTTATATACACAATTAAAGCATTTAAAGAGGAAACACTGTGTACAACCCGTCCTGCACCTGAAGGGTCACTGTATTAAATTGCCTTGAAACTCTGTCTAAAATATGATAAACATGACAAACAGACGATGATAATAATTTATGGCAAGTGGAGTGGTAGCGTTTTGAGATCTACAATGAAGTGAACTGTGATTTAGAGTGAACTGGCAAATGTAGTGTCCCACACGCAGTGCTTCAGTGTGTGCTGTGAAGCACCGGCTGTCGTTATGTGCCGAGAGTCCATGCTAGCAAATATAAACAATGCAATGCAATACTTCAGTCGCAATCCGTGAAACAATAGCATCAAACCATAACATACCAAATCAAACAAAGTAAAAACAAACAAAAAGCAAAAGACAAAAACAAAAACTCTGAACAATAAATCAAAACCAATAATACAAACAACTAAAAACAAAACCTCCAAACAAGCACAAAAAACAAATCAATAATACCGTACTAAAAAGGCAAAACACAAAACGAAACCAATAAATAATACAAACCCTACAACACAAATCAAAAAAACTCCAAACAAAATAAAAAAAAAACTATAAAACAAACAAGCTCCAAACAAACAAAACAGAACCAATAAAATGCTAACAAAAGGCAAAACACAAAATTAAACCAATAATACAAACAACCAAAAACAAACGACAAAGCAAACCTCAAAAAACACACAAAAAAAAAACATTTAAAAAAAACTGTAAACCACAAACAAAACAAAAACTCCAAACATACACAAAACAGAACCAATAAAACACAAAAAAGTCACAAAAAAAACGCCAAACCAAACTAAATCAATAAAACAATAAAAAAGGCTAAACAACATGTTCTGATCGGCCGTGGTTCTGTCTCTACACTTCGCTGGACAGACTAAATGGAAACGTGTTGCTGCACACCTGGTGAAGACGTGAAAAAATTCAAAACAAAATCAATAAAATACTTAAGACAAAACGAAACCAATAAATAAAAACCCCAAAAGCACAAATCAAAAACTACAAACTAAATAAAACCAATAAAACACAAACAAGCCACAAACAACTCCAAACAAACAAAACAAAACCAACACAATGCTAACAAAAGGCAAAACACAAAATTAAACCAATAATACAAACAACCACAAAGCAAACCTCAAAACACACACAAAAACCTATTAAAACGAACAGTAAACCACAAACAAAACAAACTCCAAACATACACAAAACAAAACCAATAAAACAAACAAGCAAGCCACAAAAAACTCCACACAAAACAAAATCAATAAAACATGAATAAAGCTGAACATGTTCTGATCGGCTGTGATCGTCTCTTCACAGAGGAGATGGACACGTGTCGCTGCTAGGGGTGTAAATATCAATCGATTCGTATCGATACATCGATTATACAGCCGGCGATTCGATGCATCGTTGCGTCCGCAAGAATATCGATTAATGTCCTTTTTTTGCCGCCTGTCATTTTTCAGCATCCACTCCGACATATGCGTGCAACCTACTCCTAAGCTGCGGGTGGCGATATCCTCATTATTGTCTTCTACGTCACACTGCTTCACGCGCCGCGCGCATTACGTTTATGTTCACAGTTCACACACTGTTGAGTCTGACTTTCAAGAGCGATGGAACCGTCAGAGCGAGCTGGCAATGAAAGTGAAACGTTACACACTCCAGTCGGCGTCAAGTCATGGGTGTGGAAGTATTTTGGCTTCAGGAAAATAGATGGAGCCCTCGTAAGAGATGTTGCCGTTTGTAAAGAGAAAGACTGTCAGTGTGAGATAAGATACTGCAGCAACACGTCGAATCTCTCCAGTCCGCACATCTGAAAAGGCGCCATGGTATTTGTTCTTATTACAAATTATCTGATTGCACTTTATTGTAACTGTAGTAGATGCAGTAACTGTTCTATTTTCTGTTCATTTGCAGTGCATTGAGCACAAATGCTATAGTGTAACATACACATTATTATGTGAATAGATAGAATACTGTTTCTGTATTCTCAATAAAAGGCTAATTAAATGATTTATTTTTGTTGATTTATTTTGAAACTTAATAGATATCATCATGTAAAAATATCGAGCATTGAATCGTATCGAATCGAATCGAATCGTATCGCAGGGAATTCTGAAGTATCGAAAATAATCGAATCGTTGGCTTAAGAAATCGGTATCGTATCGAATCGTCATGAAGGCCCCGATTTACACCCCTAGTCGCTGCACAGCTGGTGAAGACGTGGAGTAACGTCCAGCGTTGTGTCTGGAGAGGGGAAGCGGTGCAGTGTGTGTCTTCATCACAGACGTCCTGTGCAGATCTGAAGCAAATATGAGACATCTAACGCTCTGATGAACATCACACATCCCTGTCTGTCACCACTCAAACAGCACGAGCGACCTGAACCACTGCACGTCTCCTCGGCTCAGGCCGTGATGAAGTGATGAAGTGAGGGAGGCGGATGGGGAAGAGGTTCCAGTAAAACTGCCCAGATCATTTCGAGTGAAGAACCGGCAGCTGAATGCAGAAAGGTTACGGTGGATCCATCGGTCTCGTCCTCTTTTCATCTCTCTCTCTAATCCTCTTCTTCTCTCAGTATCTGCCTTTAGTATAGACTGAAATCTGAGTACAGCACAGAGATGTGGTCCATTTATTTCTACAAATGCGATTATGCGAGAACTGAATATGAAACAAATGGAGGATGTTCATTCAGTGGCTCCAAAAGTATTTGGAAACTGGCCTGACTATCAAACTGGATGGCATCAGCAAACAAACGCTACAGATTTATCTCGCTAACTAATGTCACTTTTCTGAACCTTTTTTCATCATTTCAACCGATTTTGCCGATTGAGAGAGTTAATTCTTACAAAAGATTCACACTGCAACAATCCTTCAGTCACAATCCCCACTTCAACAACATTTCTAAAATAAAAATTTTAAATCAAACAATAGCCATACCAAACACCACACAAAATCGATAAAACACTAGCAACTAAAAGCAAACTCCAAACAAACAAAACCGAACAACCCCACCCAAATAAAACAAAAAGACCCAAACATAAAAAAAACACTAACAAGAAAAAGCAAACCACAAAACAAAAACTCCAAACTAATAAACAAACAAAACAGAACCAAACAACCCCATTCAAATAAAGCACAAAAAGACAAATCAAAAACACCAAACAAACACACAAAAAACAATAAAATACCAACAACAAACAATAAAATACCAACAACAAACAATAAAATACCAACAACAAACAATAAAATACAACAAACAATAAAATACCAACAACAAACAATAAAATACCAACAACTAACAATAAAAAGCAAACCACAAAACAAACACTCCAAACAAACACACACAACCCAAACAAACATACACAACCCAAACAAACACACACAACCCAAACAAACACACACAACCCAAACAAACACACACAACCCAAACAAACACACAACCCAAACAAACAAACTCCACCCATACAAACACGCACAACCCAAACAAACACACAAACAAACAAACACACACAACCCAAACAAACACACACAACCCAAACAAACAAACAAACACACAACCCAAACAAACAAACACAACCCAAACAAACACACACAACCCAAACAAACACACACAACCCAAACAAACAAACACAACCCAAACAAACAAACACAACCCAAACAAACACACACAACCCAAACAAACAAACACAACCCAAACAAACACACACAACCCAAACAAACAAACACTCCAAACAAACACACAACCCAAACAAACAAACCAAACAAACAAACACACCTCAAACAAACACACACAACCCAAACAAATAACCCAAACAAACAAACACACAGACAATAAAAAGCAAACCACAAAACAAACACTCCAAACAAACACACACAACCCAAACAAACATACACAACACAAACAAACACACACAACCCAAACAAACACACACAACCCAAACAAACACACACAACCCAAACAAACACACAACCCAAACAAACAAACTCCACCCATACAAACACACACAACCCAAACAAACACACAAACAAACACACACAACCCAAACAAACAAACACAACCCAAACAAACAAACAAACACACACAACCCAAACAAACACACACAACCCAAACAAACAAACACACACAACCCAAACAAACAAACACACACAACCCAAACAAACACACACAACCCAAACAAACACACACAACCCAAACAAACACACACAACCCAAACAAACACACACAACCCAAACAAACACACACAACCCAAACAAACAAACACAACCCAAACAAACACACACAACCCAAACAAACAAACACAACCCAAACAAACAAACACAACCCAAACAAACAAACACACACAACCCAAACAAACACAACCAACCAAACAAACAAACACACCTCAAACAAACACACACAACCCAAACAAATAACCCAAACAAACACATACAACTCAAACAAACAAACACACACAACTCAAACAAACACACACAACCCAAACAAACAAACACTCCAAACAAACACACAACCCAAACAAACACAACCAACCAAACAAACAAACACACCTCAAACAAACACACACAACCCAAACAAATAACCCAAACAAACAAACACATACAACTCAAACAAACAAACACACACAACTCAAACAAACACACACAACCCAAACAAACAAACAACCCAAACAAACATCAAAATGACTGTAGGTATCGTTCAAGTCTGTACCACAAACAATGAAGGACGAGGCACACTTTTATAGGCTTTGCATTATAGTATATAACAGTGGCATTCTCCTTTGCTAATACAAGCTTGTATGACTCACAGCTCTAGAGACTCTGTCAGTAGACTTTGCGAACTTTGCAAAGTAATGCTTTTTTAGAGCTATCCAATTTCACAAAGACATCTGAGAATAAAACTTGGATTCCAGTTGTGGAGAGGCTCCTCACGACGGCAGAGACTCAGACACTAATAAGGGCGGTCCACCAAACAACAGCAAAAGTGTTTGAAATCTAAAGAAATCAGTGCGCGTTGGAAAACCTCTGAGGAAATCTCTCTAATGCAGAGGAATTTGAATGAACTTTGAGGAACGATGCGGATGCTTTATGACTACAGAGGAATTTGTAATTATTTGCACACAAGCAATCATGTCACTGACATCAAGAGATGCTTTTTCAGAAGCACCAATTAGACGCTCGCTAGTTCAGAGCACCTGCGCTTCTGTCACACACACATAATGCACATACATCAACAGGTGTGGCGTGAATGTGTCCTGCAAAGCTCACTGACACATTTTAGATATGGTCGTACTGATACAAAAGCTGTGAGGCAAACATTCAATTATTAAAAACAAAATGTACTGATAGTTTGGTGGTTGTTTTGAAAAATAAAGTGCTATGAAAATGTATATGATAGATATATGTAAACCAATAGACTACCACAATTAACAATAATAAACTACAAATTTTTTTTATATATATATTAACCATATAAATATTTTATCACAAAAGTGAGTACACCCCTCACATTTCAGCAAACATTTTAGTGTATCTTCTCATGGGACAATACTATAGAAATGAAACTTGGATATGTTTTAATGTAGTCGATGTGCTGCTTGTATAGCAGATTATATTTACGGTCCTCTGAAAAGAACTCAACATACAGCTGTTATTGTCAAAACAGCTGGCAACAAAAGTGAGCACACACACACACACAC
This sequence comes from Phoxinus phoxinus, assembly GCF_949152265.1. Taxonomy (NCBI): domain Eukaryota; kingdom Metazoa; phylum Chordata; class Actinopteri; order Cypriniformes; family Leuciscidae; genus Phoxinus; species Phoxinus phoxinus. The sequence continues at coordinate 24,262,678 of NC_136893.1, read as the reverse complement.
ACACACACACCAAAATAGTGGCCAACAAAAGTGAGTACACCCTAAGTCACACACACACGTCAAAATAGCTGCCAACAAAACTGAGTACACCCCAAGTCTCAGACACACACACTTGTCAAAACAGCTGGCAACAAAACTGAGTACACCCCAAGTCACAAACACACACAACAACAACATATAGCCGTTATTGTAAAAAAAAAAATAGCTGGCAACAAAAGTGAGTACACCACAAGTCACACACACACACGTCAAAACAGCTGGCAAATAAGTGAGCACACACACACACACGTCAAAATAGCTGGCAACAAAAGTGAGTACACCCTAAGTCAGTCACACACACGTCAAAACAGCTGGCAACAAAAGTGAGTACACCCTAAGTCAGTCACACACACGTCAAAACAGCTGGCAACAAAAGTGAGTACGACCTAAGTCTCACACACACACGTCAAAACAGCTGGCAACAAAAGTGAGTACGACCTAAGTCTCACACACACACACACACACACACACACACACACACACACACACACACACACACACACACACACACACACACACACACACACACACACACACACACACACACACACACACACACACACACACACACACACACACACACACACACACACACACACACACACACACACACACACACACACACACACACACACACACACACACACACACACACACACACACACACACACACACAGTGTTGATATCTGATCGTGACACCAGCTCTTTTCTGTGGCCGGTCACTGGGTTCACTGACCCGAACGTGAAGCTAATTCCACTTCTCACCTGTGTGCCTTGATGACTGTGAGCTGTGTGCAGACGGAGAATGCTAACATCCTCCGGCCCTAAACGGACCACATTTCAGGCTGTTGCAGCATTTTATATATAAAAAAATTTAATAAATTTTTTGTGCGTCTATTTTCCCACTTTCTCTTATAAACCAATGTAAGATGTCTCTGATTGACTAACCTTGTTGTATGAAAATACTGATGTAGTTCAAACTGTATATTCTCAAAAGGCTGAGAAATATTGAGCAGACGCATCTCATTTATTTAAACTTCTTTCCAATGACACTGAACACATCACAGCGTTCTCACAGGTATGACACAGCCAGCGCTTTACACCGCTCGGAGGAAACTAATGGATGTAATAAACACTCGTAATGAACTGCTTAACTGGATACATCATGCGTCTACACATCACTTCTGACAGCGCAAAATTACATGTCCCATAATGCACCTCATGAAATCCACTTTGTGATTTTCCTTCAATTTTACATGCCTTTTAATACTCAAGCACAAGTAAAAATAGCAACATATTAAAGTCAAATCGGAGACGGTTCCTTAATGCAAGACCTAAATACACGGCAGACAAGCTCATTTTAATTATTGATCAAATATCTCCGGCGAGATCAAAGGCGGTGGGCTTCTTTGGGGTGAATTATGGAGAAGTGGAGTGCAGAGATGAGGACGGGATGGGAAGGAGGAATGGAGATGCGGAAGGTAAGATGTAAGACGAACTCACCCCAGGTGTCTGAATGAAAGCGAGACCTTTGAGTCGTACTCCTGCACTCAATCTCCAATGCATTCGGAATTAGTTGGGAAAGTAAGAGCAATGTTTTGGCCTCTATCTAGTATCGCCCGCGCGTGTGTGTGTGTGTGTGTGTGTCAAGCTCGGACTTTCAGAAGGTCTTTAATATGCATGAAACCACACTAGTTAAAAAAGAGATGTGAATGCTTTTACAAAATCACATCCCGTCTTCTAATGCGTGTTCACCACACACGCAGAGTAACAATTCCTTGCATCGGGTCATTAGGCAAATTTCAAATAAGTATTTTAACTATAGTGTAAACGGATGTGTTAACAGCTAGCCTGGAAATCCAGACCCAAATCCGAAAGATTAAAGGTCTGGCGTCGACTAATGAAAATGGGCCAGCTCGAGGGGCGGCACCAAGCATGCATTTGAAAATCTCACTGCACGCAATTGACGGTTCGCAAAGACCCGCCCCCCTTAGTTACTGTCGCTATGTCCGACAAGCTACGCCGCTCTCACGCCACACCATGTTCTCACGCAGTGACAAAAACATTGCGGAACAGAGAGGACACTGACAACACACTGACAGACAGGACACACCAGGTTACTTTTGATATTAAACAAAGTCTCGCCTTTCAAATTTGGTCATTTTTTAAAAGAAATTTAAACAATAAATACCATTTTGTGGCTCTTTAATGTGTGTGACAGATGATGTAGAGCATCAGTTAAAGCTGCTCGTGAACCGATCATCTCTTCCTTCTAGTTCATTTATAGCATCAAATAAACATGAATGAACATCAGAAGGAATGTTGTTTTAACCGCGGAAAGGCGTCAGTACACTCCGCTTCTCAAGCTCAAATCCTCCCATGTTAATCTACTAACTTTCCTGACTGCTTTGTCAGACAAAATGGTGGGTGGCGAAGTATGATTGGTCAGATCACCTGTCAATCAAGCTCCATGCGAAGGGTCAATTGGATAACACTACGACCAATCACAACAATACACCGCCTAAGCCGCATTCGCTTAGCTACCAGCGGAGCTGACTGGGAGATTAGACTCTTGCCGTATCCGGGCGGCAAAACAGCAAAAACGTCTTTCTTGCAAAGGAACGATTCGAGCGCCGTCTTCTGTTCCTCTTTTAGATAAGTCGAACTCGTTCATTGTAGCGGCCAAAGCCGTTTCAAACAACTGGTGTTCATCCATAGCCATCTTCCAATGTTTACTAATGACTTCAACGTCGCAGTGCTGTCGTCATCTGTTTAGCTCGCCTCTGGCCCGCCTATATCAGATAACCCGATGTGATTGGTGCAGCTCGGCTACAAGGGCATAGTTAATGAGCATCATTACTCAATACCAGAGTGACTCGCTGAGCAAATTCAACATGTGGTCTCGCGAGGACTCTGGATTTCCAAAATAGTAAACAGCTTTATGGCACTTAAACTACCTTTCAAAATTTGGGGTTTGGTAAGATTTTTTGGTGGTTTTTATAAAGTGTCTTCTGCTCATCAAGGCTGCTTTCATTTGATAAAAAATACAATAAAAACTCTCATTCCGGCGTAAGAATCAAGGAACTGTGCGGCCGTAGCATGGGTGCAGCAGGCGTAATGATATGACGAAGCACTTGCCGTCAACAAACCAACGTGACAACCTGCTTGCACAGGGAGCGTGCCTTGTAGCATGGAGACATTTGTGAGAGACGATTTAGATGACATTTACTTTGTTGCTGATCCCGAACCGTATTTATTTGGAAACCTAATTTGCCGCCTAAAAACTACACAAACTTAGTCCCGGCCATGTTGGAAGTTACCGAGCTGGGGACTATTTTCAGGTGCTTCGTCATATCATTACGCCTGCTGCCCATGATACGGCCGCACAGTTCCTTGATTCTTACGCCGGAATGAGAGTAGTTCCTAGCCATATAGGCTAGGAAAATCGCAACTTTTCATTTTCCGTCGATCTTAGTACACGGTTTAACTACAGAAGAGTCAAGTTTTAAATAGGAAAAATATTGAAACTCGTTGGTCATTTTGAAAGAAATGCTACTGGACTCATCAGAATCAATGATCTATGCTAAGCTATGCTAAAAGTGGTACCGCCAGACCCGGAGTTCGGCTGAATGGAATCGAAAACAGTAAAACTCAACTGTTTAACTCTGGGGGAGTTGTAAAATGAGCCTATTTCCAAAAAAAGTGGAGTATCCCTTTAGCGTAACACATTAACAGTTATTCAGCTACACAATAGCATAAAGAACATATACCTGGGAGGCTGAATATGCTAAATTAACATTAGCCTGCAAGTCCAACAAGTTACCGGTAAGCAAGTTCACCAAGCTCCCGATCTCATTCCTCAACACTGAATACATTGAGTTCTTCCTCGGTGTCGCTTCTGAACAACTCCGCTAACTAGAGCGCCCTCTCGCGGCTGTAGATGGTAATGTTTTCTCTTGGTTCATCAGTATGAATTAATTTTGATATATAAGTCGCAAGACCAGCCAAACTATGAAAAAAAGTGCGAAAAAGTCCAATTCTACTGACTAAGGGGCTGTTTACACGACACCAGTTTCAACTAAAAATTTTAAACTTTTCATATGTTTTGGCCGTTTGTTTACACGACAACGCCGTTTTGGGTGCCTGAAAACTCAAAGTTTTGAAAACTGGTTTCAAAGTGCAAGTTTTGAAAACAATCTCCCTGTAAACAACAAAAACGCAAACCTCTGAAGACGATGACGTCATGCACATGTGTATTACGCGTTCAGTCTATAGTGTTCTAAAGGTCTGGCAGCAGAATACAGGGGTTTAGTCGTTTTCGGTGTCGCCTGTACGCGGAAAACTCAAAGGAAAAACTTTAAGGAAAAAAAATGCTTATTGTCGTGTAAAAGTACCCTGAATTATAAAATATATCTGATTATTTTTTTTCTTTTCTAGTTGCCCCTGTTCTCTTTTAAATATAGCGAGGAGAACTCTGGTAAACTAAGATGAAAGAGAAGAGAGAGGAAAGGAAATGCTAAAAAAAAAAGAAAAAAAAGTGTTTATCCATGTAAAAAAAAGCCCAAGCTTTCTGCACCAGTATTATCTTAGAGAGAACGGATCGTCAATCCTACAGTCTGCCATGAAACACAGAGTGTGAGCAGAGGAAGATGAAGTCTTCGTCTCCAAAAAGCACTGGGGAGACAAAGACGACGAGCAGCTTTACAGTGATGTTCAAAGCATTCTGCAGATATTAAACGCATCGAAGATGCTAAACCCGCTGAGCTGCTAAAACAGTCATGTGAAAATGCCTCTTTCCAATCAGCTCAGTGTTCAAAATGACCTTTCTGCAGTCTCAATGTATGGAGATGAAATTGAGCGTTTTCTTAAGAAGCTCAAAGTGTCTGGGCTACAGTATGATGAGGTACAGACCAGCATATAAACATATCCAAGCCGAATTCATTTCTTACCCGTCTCCACTGTGACATTCAGAGTTAAGCATGTAAGAGAGCACAGCTGTACGGTCCGGCTAAGATTTATTTATCCGGCATATATAAATCAGCACAAGTCCACAAATGCATTCAGGCAAGGCAATCTGAACACAGCAGAGACTGGCCTGCTGTATCGGTGTTATAGTGGACTTCAGCTGAACGCATTATGTGATTGTGTGACCGCATCACGCCACGCCACTGACTTTGAGCACAGCATTATGAGCTGGATGACTGAATAAAAAGAGCTGAAACTGCATATATGCTACCGTTCAAACGGTCTCTTGCTTACCACTGCGGCATTTATGTGATCAAAACAGTAAAAATACAGTGAAATATTACAAAATCTTTAAAATATTTGTTTCCTATTAGAATGTATTTTAAAATGTAATTTAATCCTGTGATGGCAGAAATCATGATGATTTGATGCTCAAGAAACATTTCTGATTATTATCAATGTTGTAAACAAGGTGTACTGAATAATATTTCTGTGGAAGCTGTGATACATTTTTTTTTTAAGATTCTTTGATGAAAGTAAAAAAAACAGCATGGTTTTGACTTTTGTAACATTGACTGAATTAAAAAAAATGTTTTAACTTGAGCAAAACAAACTTCTGAATGGTACCGTATGCTGAAAAGTATGACAGAAATGATACCAACTGTTTAATCGAAAATTATAAATGGTGAATTTTGTGAGAAATAATTATAATTGTTGGTAATGGTGTAACTTTTTTATTTATAATAAGTTGTATTTATTTTATTTAATGTTGGAAGTAAATGAGTGCATGCAATAGCAAATCGGGTATCAAAGTTGCTATAAAAATTATAATTATTAATGTATAACTGTGACTACCCTCGATTGGACATCAGTGTCATTAATGGCTAAATGAGAACATTAATGTAATTTAACCTCTTACTCAGATCTTTCTATCTACGCAACACCTAGCATAGCAGACCTAACAGAGATGGCCCAATGCATTGACACACACACACACACACACACACACACACACACACACACACACACACACACACACACACACACACACACACACACACACTAAAACCTTCATTACTTCTGCAATGAGGTGGCTCTCAGAGTAGAACAGAGGGCATCCAGGGGCCCGTCTCTGTTTTGATTTACAACACGCACATCGCCTCCCTCGGCCAGCTGAGGCTTTCAACCGCATCACCATCAATCCTCATTACCTCACATGGTAAAAACAACACAGCCCCTTATAAGGAGTCCGGCTTCTTTCATACAGCATCTTATGGGCTTCTCAATCTGGCGAAGAACATGTTTGTGGGCCGTGTCCCTATACATGAATCCTCAAAAACATGTGAATCGACAGCCAAAAAGAGAAGCGCTTTTTGTGTGTGTGACGAATTCCAACTATATTTATACACTTTCTGAAGAAACTGAGTGATAAAATGTTGTGTGATCTTGTTGCTAGCATGGTCTGGAATCACGATTTGGCTGTCTGAGACAAATTTTGGGAATCCTAAAATATTCCCTAGAAGAATATATATATTATTTTTGCTATATAAATAAGCGTTAAGTTTCAAGACAAGACCAAAATTAACGCAATAGATTGTTTTCGTTTGCTAACCACCTTTGCTAATCCCGCACTTAATGCGGTTCACAGTCATCGAACGCGTCACGGCTTGATGTAAAACGATGGGTCTTCTTGCGCGCGTCCATTTTTAACGAGTCTTGACTGTCGTTAAGTCTGACATTAAAGAAAACTGAGATCCTACAGAGTGACATAGATTACAGCGGGGATCATGTTCATTCGGTCTGACAAGCAACAATCGTAAATGACTATTAACAAACGTGCAGTGTCTGTGCGCCCAGATTTACAATAGTAATAGCTCACCTCAGTTTAAAAAAAATGCATGATTTGAGGTACAGTTCTTGGTGATGATAATTTAAGCCTTAGCAAACACCACTGAAAAGTACTCTTTATTAATTGGGCTGGTAGAAACCTATTTTCCAGAGGCTAGTGTTTTATAAACCTTATTGTCTACAGTCTGCAGTTATTAGACGTAACTGAGCTCTGCCTTCATAGAAATTCCACTTAGCATCCAATCTCGCAGCAATGTCCTAATTAGGTTGTTAATGATTGATCATTCAGGCCCTGGATAAAGACCGGGGCTTCCGCCTTGAATAAGTGCCTATTTTTGCTATAGCAAATCATGTTAAACCAAAGAACACTCACTGTTCATTTGACCTCCCAGTTTAAACCGAATGTGGACTGTCCCGCTGCTGTTACAGAAGTCTGCTTGGCTGCAAGTCCACTCGACTTCGAAACACTTATTTATTCAGGGTACAAGAAAAGCCTCTCTTTTTCTGAGTGTGTGCTTGAAGGTGATTACTCTGCAACATCAGAGTTACTAGCCTAGATCCATAACCACCAGACTATAAAAACTGTGATATAAAAATATATAAGCTCTTTGATGACAAGCATTTTGTAAAGATGTGAAGAAAAAATGGCAATCTGATCAGTAAAAAAGACAAGGCATAGAAAGACACCAATGGCAAATCCAAATGGCAAAGTAAAATGTAAACAGTTTAGACAATCATAACAGAGTACATTCACATACAGAAGTATTAAAGGCACAGTAGCGATAAAAGTGAGATGCTTTTACAAAATACAAACAAGGCATGTGTTACTCACCATGAACCGCAGGTCATCGAAGCCGTTGAGCAGAAGCTTGCTCTCATACTGTGGAAGGCCTATATGCTCCAACCAATCACCGACCGGCTGCTCAAGTAGCCTCCCGGATGCACCTGTGGACAGAGGAAGGCGCTTGAGCAGAGAGAAACCGTTGAGACGGTAGCATCGGCACTCGGAGGAAGAGACGTGGCACTGCCACATCATCCTCGGCCAGCAGTGCCGAGAGCACAAGCACCAAGAAGGCAGAGGCGACAGGATCCCGGCCGAGAGGTGTGGTCGCTCCCGCAGCAGGGGCGAACCACGCTTGCTAAGAATGAAGTTCGTGTTTCCGAATTTGGGATGAAGATGGGCCCAACGCTGAGGTTGATCACAGATTTAGACTCCACATTACCTTCCAATTTATATTTAAGAAGTTGTAACAAGTTGATATGAAATATGCACACAGAAAACAACTGGGGACCAAGACCAGCAATTATCGAAGTTTCCATTTGAGTCCAAAATCACTCTATGAATCAAAGGTTTGATTTCACAATCCAAACAGTGAGAGAAGACTGTGTGCATCCCTAGAAACATCATTGTGATAAAAAACAATTTCTTTAGAAACCCAGCAAAGCTAGTTTCTGAAAATGCGAGCTTGCAGATCCATCTTTGCACACGCTAATTGACTGAGCTGTTTAATGAGGAAGAGCACAGCAGGGGATCAGGAAAAACATCTCACAACTGTAAGTTGTAATTTCCCTCCTGGGGTGTCCACGTGGAGGTAGGTGCGCAAATAAACTTCCCACCTTTAACTAACACAAGCAGACGTGTTGTCCGTGCAACTCTAATTATGCCCAAGCAATGTCTACCAATCCCATGCCGAGTGACTCTTACTAATAACTCTCAAAACGTCACAATCTCCTAATCTCCTAAGAGTGACTAAAAATTGCTATGAGCCTGGAAACTCTTAACTTGTGAATACTGCGCTCTTCATCCTCATTCAAATTAACTTCTAATCCAATCTCTATGATAGTGGTACTTAAAAGTCAGGCAGGACTGCATGACTTGCATTGTACAAAGTCACTCTGTGGTTCTCAGGATCAAAGGTACATGAGATCAAGCACTGGTGTTTGGTAGGCAAACAGAAAAAAAGCTATCACAGCTCTTTGCTCCGATAAAACTCTTGATATCATCTTTGTTCTACAACAAATATGCCTGCCTATGATTAAATTTAGTTGCAGAAGAAGCTAACGGAAAAGAGGGCACCAAACACATGCCTCACTAATAAACCTAGACTTGAAGAAGTCGGTCTAATCAAAGAGGAATTAAAAGCAAAAGTGAACAGAAAACCAATGATCCAATGAGAACTAGTAACTGCCGGAGTTATTCAACTTAATCAGAGACTCCCAACCGCAAAAGTACAAGACTCGCTTTTCCAACACAACAAAGTCTTCGCAGAATCATAGAAGTCCAAACAGAGAAAGTGGGTGCACTTCCCACATCATCAGTCAATCCTCCGAGTATGTTGCAGACGTCTAGATATCCCTCTAGTTCCTCGAGACATCACGGCAGCTGCTCAATTAGAAATGCAAGGTCAGTGGGATGTTTGTCAACCCTGCTCCACAGAATGACGCTCAAACTTGACACACTTTGCAGGGCGAGCGGTGCAGACGAGTCTGGATGTTGTAAGAAATGCAGCAGTAATCCCTTCGGCACAGAAGGTGCGGTCTCCTTGTTCAACCGGACACTGTCAATTCTGCTCTGCAACACTCCTGCTCCGTCTCCTCCTTTCTTTCCCTCACTCCTGCTCTCCCCTCCCTCTCCCTGCCTCCTCCCCTCCCTGCCTCGCTCGCTCGCTCTTCCCCTCAAAGAAACTGCGGGCCTGCTGTCCATTGTCTAATATAAGGACTCATCAAACCTTTGTCCCATCCATTGACCTGACCAAGACCATTCCTCTTTTGGCAGTGTAGTCGACTATGGTAACAATATGAGAGGCATTGATTCAAAAGACAAAGAAAGGAACAAGGTGTAATGATAAATAGTGCTTACACAGAAAGCAAAGCACAAACACAGAGGCATATGCAGAGCTCTAGCCTGGAGGGTGTAGATCTGCGTTTATTGCCAAGCTGCAGGGCAGTTCTTCTTCTAATTCCCCTGACACTCATGCATGTTAATATTTTAGTAACTTTATCCACATAGACAGAAACAAAATGAAACAATCTGCCAACAATTCTGGTGCAGGAGTTTGTAAATGAAATATGGTATTCTTGATGTGACAGGTGCCTTTATTAGGCTTGATATTAGGAAAGGTGGGCCAAGTCAAAGTCAAAGAAGTTCACTTTAGTAAAAAAGTATTGCTACCATCTAAAAATGGTACAAGTGAACCAAGATTGTTCTGGGAGGTACCTAGGTTGTGGCTTTCTAGACTAGTCAAAAGAGCCCACTCACTATGATATTCTGGTCCCTAGATTTATTTGTCCATTTTATTGCTTATCCAAAAATCTGAAGTTTGATTTCATAAAAATGTAATAGCACAACTCAATAAGCTGCATGATTTGAGGTATCAAACAGTGCAGGACAAGCAACACTTTAAAGTCTTACGGTTATGGGTTTGTTCAAATTCATATCGTCAAGGGCGCAAAAGTAATAAATGCTGGCTTTAGTAAGCAAAATTAAAAACCAGGAATCATGTCCAAGTAGGATGCCCGCAGGAAACAGGAAATGAGGTCAGTGCCAGTGCCATGTGACAAAAGGACAGTGGAAGGACTGGTCCTCTAGCTAGTTATATGGCTAGTTATATAGCACTTATATGGGCCAATGAACCCAGTTGGAATACAAAGGCCCCTTGCAGAGACACAAACCACTTGAAACGGTGTCTACAGGCTTTAAGATAAACTGATGTGAGGACGGTGATTTATTCAAGGCTTAAACTTAAGAACAGAATCTTCCCCGTCCGTTTTTGCAGGAGTTGCCAAACCGTGATAACAGGAGCGAGTGGTACAGCAAGCGTGACAGTCTCTCTGGTCTCGATTGCTGTAGTTTGGTTAATTCCAGAGGAAGGTCAATAAACTGCCTCCATACAGAACAAGGTCATGCATCACACCAAGGCTGAATCGTCAAGCATCTCAGCGTCCATTGATTTAACTCTCAAGTGTCCCCTCGTCCTTCAACGGCACACTGGGATTTCTCATTCTCCATTTAAAGGGCCAGCTAACCCCATATCCTTTATTCACTAAAGTAACTCTTCTGGACTTGGCCTTTGTCCTCCTCTTGCCCATCAAGAGGTTATTGGGTTTCATTGCTGGTCTGCTCAGTCGGGTCTCATTTCATAGGGGAGCTGATGCAAAGGCAGATCCTCATTCAAACATACAATCCTCAAAGACACTGGATGCTCAGTTACCATCAGGAGACCAAACCACCAGCTAACTTTGGCTACAGTGAGTAGTGATTGAAAAAAGAAAAAAACATCTCCCCTCTCAATTAAATACAATAAATTAGCATCACGTGAGAAACTCTCGCGCCTTTCAGCTGAATAATGAAACAGGACAGCAGTGTTTAGACACAGTTGAAAGGGTAACGGCATCACATACCTGTGGCGGAGCAATCCTGGTCTTTGGAGAAGTCAATGCCGGCACCAATCAAAGTCATGATCTTCTCAATCTGCAAGAGAGAAAAAAAAACACAATGAGACAACCACATGAAGACACTAGCCATAGCGCAATTTGGAAAAAAACAGCTGTAATTTATGTTAAAACTTTGCATTAATGATTTCCCAGCAGAGCAGATGAAGCGGTAAACAGCGACCATTGCGACTGAGAAAAACACCATCTATCATCCCAAGGTTATAAAGATCATGCACAAGGCAAATAAGAAGTGTCTTAATGTTGGGACAGAGAAATATCTGGTCACACCAGCCCTGACCAATAGAGTCACAAGTGAACTGAGGGCATGTCACTCACCCCCGGTTACACATGGAAGACAATCCACAGTTCAAATACTCAAGAAAGTAAACACAAGACATTCAGGTAAACTCAAAAACATGCAGGAGAACAACATGTCATTTCATATATTCACCATCATCAATCACAAGTCCAACTTCTTAAATGTCTGAGTAGAAGAAACCGTCTGAGGGTAAAAGTAGTTCTGTCTTGTATTTGATTATATCAATGTTTAGTTAAGTAGGATGTTTCTAGAAGTTGGTAAAGTCAAGCGACATGTAAGCGACTCTTCTCTTGGACGTCATTGGAATCGGCATTCATTGATCATGACGTCCACACCCTTCAGTGATTGACAGAATGGTGCAGTAACTGAAAAACACTGATTACATCAGCATAGTCTGATCGTCATTTCAATAGGATAAATCATTCAATCGTGAAAAGAATTCAAATCACTTCAAAAACAGGCCGTATCCGAGTCAGAGCTTTAGCGGTTTATGAATCTACTGATGTGTGGAAGCAGCTCATAATTATTCAGTACAGCGGTGGAGTTAAGTAATAAAAAGACAACAGAGGAGGAGGTGACGAGGCTTTTACAAATGACGCACAAATTATTTTGATTGTCTGTGCGACTGATATTAAACACTGGCAGAATTGGGAAAACAAATAAATAATAGGAGTTAGTAAAAGAAAAGTGACAGCAAAGCTGCCGAGCAATAGCTTATCAAAAGTAGTGAGGTCAACAAGAGAGCAGTAGACTGAGAAAGGGAGAGAGAGAGCTTGAATCCTGCCACCGCTGCCAGGAAAAGCTGGCCCATGGAGGTCTGCGAGAAGACAAGGTTTCCAAACGTCTTGTGACAGTCACACATTTAAAGGAATAGATAAAAAAAAATACATTAAAGTTCAGTCCTGATTCACTCATCCTCAAGTTGTTCCAAACCTATATGACTTTCTCGTGTGGAAAAACAAATGAAGATAGTTTGAAGAATTGTAATGCTGCTCTCTTACATGCATGAAAGCATTATGTGCAATTGAAATTTTGACTTCAAACTTTGGTCTCTTTCTCATGCAAAACTATTAGGCCTATATTACCTCCAACGAATCACATTAGCAACTTTTTTTATATCGTTCTTTTTGTCGTGCATTTGCATTAATTTAATTAAAAGAACAGCATGAACATTCTGAAAAATATCTCCTTTTGTGTTACATAGAAGAAAAAGACATTGGTATGGAACATCAGTGCTATTTTAGTATTATTTATATAATATTCATTAAGATTATGAATTAGTTTATAGTTCTTATATTTTGAGTCTTAAAGTATTTTTTTATGCGGTTTTGTCATTTTTATTATTATTTTTTATTTCTAATTGCTTTTATTTATTTGTATTATCTTATTTCAGCTAGTTGCCAAGTCAACATTTATAATAAATGTATTTTTAAATCAAATTTTTGTATTTTATTTCAGCATAAATTAAATAATTTTAGTTAATGAATATCCCAAAAACGATCTTCTTCTAGAGCATATTTAAACAAATGTTGCTAACCACACAGTTTTGGTGATCATTGACTTACACCATATTATGCTTAAAAATATATAATGGAAGTCAATGGGAAAATTAAAATGAACTGCTACAAAATATGCTCTTTAAATGTTCCACAGAAGAAAGTAAGTCACACAAGTTTGGGAACAACATGAGGGTGAGTAAATGATGACAGAATATTCATTTTTGGGTGAACTATCCCTTTAACTTTAACAACACTGGAACATCATGAGGAGGAGTAAAGAATCATTCATTTACAAAATAAGAACACCTCCATTTAACTTTTCTACATCCATCAAGAAAGCTTGGTTGTGCACGAGTGTCGTAGCGCTTGCGAGCAGCAGTGAAGAGCAGAGGGACAGAAGAGGTGCACAGGAAGACAGAGGGACGTGTGGAGGATCTTACTCTGTGGGACGGCCGACGTCTCCATGGAATAGAGAGAGAATGCCTCTGTCTCTGCAGGGAGAAAACCAACTTGTGTTCAAATGCTATTTTGGGAGAACAGTGTTTGAGTCTTGACAATGGCACAATTGAGGAACCCTTGATGGGATTTAAATATAAACGTGACATCCAGGTGGGTTTGTCACCTCAGAGGCCATGTTTCCAGAAATAAACCCTTTTGAATGACACACAAACACTCGAATGGCTGTCAAAAAACAAACAAACTGAACAGTCTGGGAATGAGGAAAAGGGGAATGCTTTGATCCCGAAGATAACGCCAGTTTGGCTCCTTCACCAACAGGGGAGTACGTTTGATTTAAAGATAAGCTGTTTGAAGTTTTCTCATTCCAGTCTCATCCAGAATCCATCAGGAGGAAGACGAGTCATCAGTTATGTCTGACATCCCTCCGTCCCACAGCGGTTTTCTCATTTTCAATAGACCGCGCATCTGTTAGAGCGCTCACAGCGCATGAATGGCAGATTGTACAGCTATTCACTTTTCTTTTACACATTTTCACAATGTTATAGCAAGTGGTCAATGCATATGACTTTGTCAATGATTGCAGATGTAATGTTAGTATAAATGGCAAGGGATTGTGGGTATTGCGCATTATTCTCTCTCTCTCTCTCTAGAAAAACTATGCACTATTAAAGATGTCCTTGATTTAAGTACTGTGTAATGATAACTAAGAACATATACTTACTATAGGGTTTAGGATTAGGGTTAGTTACAAGTAATTATGCATAATTTATATGTATTACTATATTAACTGCATGAAACGTGTAACAAGGACACTGTAAATGAAGTGTTACCGAAACGATATAACTTATTTGACTTAAAAATGCAACGTCTCTCATATTTTCTGTACATCAGTATTCTTCAATATGATCAGTGTGTCTGCTGACCTTATCACACAATTGGAAAATAAATTACGATGAATAATGAACTGATGTCTGTGTCAATATTTCACTGCAGACAAATGCACAAGTATAGTTAAACAGAGCAAACATTACAAGAACACTTGCGTAACTGGGCGAATCTCACGAAGCCTGTCAAGAAATAGATTTTGCATTAAGAAAATGACCAATATTAGGACCATTAAGTTGTATGACATTTACCCCTGGTTTCACAGACGAGGCTTAAGCTAGTCCCGGACTAAAATGCATGTTTGAGATGTTTTAACTGAAAGTATCTTGCACTGAAATACATTAAAATATATCAGTGCCATTGTTTTGTCTCAAGATGCACATTTATAAAAGCTACTTAAATGTCCTACTTTAACTAAGGCCTGACCCTGGCTTAATCTAAGCCCTGTCTGTGAAACCAGACCTTAGACATATTTACCCATAAAATCTCATCTGATGTTTGTTGAAGGGTCTCATTTATGTTTCACCAAACAGAAATCATAATAAAAGCCGTGATCAAGGAAACAAAATAAGCTAAATAATAACGTTACTGTACATAGAGCCATCTAGAGGCAATTCGATACCAGGCCAAGTGTGATATATGTTTATAAAAAAAAAAAAATAAAAAAAAATCTCCCTCTTAAAGTTTAGCTTTGGAAAACAAACCTGAGCTTATTGAGCTTCCTCAAGCATCTCGGACTGCCATTATATCTGAGTCTCTAACTAGAGCTGAGATCTCCAGAGGACGACTCTACAGGCTCACAGGTTCAAACTCAGTCCAGACGAACAGCGCTGCATGCAAATAAGCAAACGCGTGCTATAATCACACACACATTATGCACGGCTCAATTAATGAACCAAACTGAGAAATATTGCATGCAAAGGAAATAAATGAGTGAATAAATGCTAAATAATTAAATGTTTTCTGCATCAGCAAGAGAGCTTGCATCATACAGTACACTGCATGTGTTTGCAAAACACACACACACACACACCTAAAAACAACAATGTCAGCTTTAAAGAATATAACAATAGCAGCGCATTGTAAAAGAAAACTTCTGTGGGACAATGCGAATGAGGAAAAAGTTTAAATCTGCAAAATTCTGTGCAATGGGATCAAACATGCTCAATCATACCATAACAATTTGGTAAAATATTTGATAAACATGCAAATAACAGGTGGGAAAGTGTAGAACTTGTGAATGACGGCTGTTTAAATTCTACAGAAATCTGCAAATATGGCACTAAAATATTAATAAATTCTAGCTCTGACTGGTAACCAGATTTAAGCAACAGACCCAAACCAATAGTTAATATTATTATTATTGTAGTAGTAACCCGGAAGACTAATTCACCACTGGTTCCTTCGAGACTTTCCTATGGGGATTTATAATGGGGTTTTTCAATTACTGAGTCAAATAAAGCCTGTGGTAAACATAACTGAGTTAGTCTTCCGGGTTCTGACGTCAAACCTAAAGCAATCTATTGATAGGGATAGAAGAAATTACAGGAAATTATGGAATAAAGATGGGGGAATATGCAGAATGATATAATACAAGCCAGATTCAAACCATTTTGCCCATATGAGCAACATGACTCAACACTAGACCATGAGATATGCTCAAATTTATTTTATAAAAAAAGCTATTGAGAGAGTTCAAAAGAAAAAAAACTTTTGGGCCCTATCTTGCACCCAGCGCAAATGACTTTGTACACCGACGCATGTATCATTCCTATTTTGCACCCGACGCACAGCGGACTTTTCCCTCCACAGACGCACGTCGGTAAATTAGGGAATGAACTTGCGCTAATTACTGCTAATTGCAGTAATGACGTATCAAACCTGTTTGATCAATAGTGGCAAGACACATCGGTATATAAGGACATCTGACAAAGTGGGTTGTCCGTCAAGAACCAGGAAACAAAATTCTGAAGACTGCGAAATCATCTTTACCATCATGCAAGTCATCATTGGTGCGCTGGCAAATCCACCGTTATAATAGCAATCTGGCATGGAACAAGCGCGTCTGCTCTTAAAGGGAATGTGAGAGGACGCTCTGATTGGTTTATTTCACGTTACGCCCAAACCACACCTATGAGAAATGAAGCTACTTCAGACCAACACATTTTAGATTCGCGTCGGGCGCAAGAGTCATTTATCCCGCCGGTATAATAGCAACAGCGCTATCACCGAGATCCGCCCACAAAATTACTTGCGTTTCAGAAGATCGTTAAAATAGGGGCCCTAACTGTTTCTATGACAAAAGTTTTTTTGACGCCAGTGGTGGTGTGCGATATATATTATCTACGGAAATGTAATTGTTGTTTTGGCGATATGCGATCTGACATTACCGAGTATATCCCTCACTTTACAAAAACACATTTAGAGAGCGCACGCATGCATGCAGTTTGTGATGTAGTCTAGTAGGTTAGTTAGACTAGTGTGTGTGTGTGTGTGTGTGTGTGTGCATTTAGAGTGCACACTTTCACTACGTAATTTAGTCTATTAAAATGCATTTGGAGTGCACCCAATATTCAAGATAAGGGACAAAAATGAATCAACTTGTTGAATGAATGATTCAATGACTCACTCATTTAGACAGCTGATTCATTCAGGAACTAAGCATTTGACTGTTTAAATGAATCAGTTGAAACTCAATGACCCACTCATTAACAGTGACTTGCTGCCACCTACTGGTGGTTTTAATTTCATATTTAAAAAAAAAAAAATTATGTCAATATTCAATGTTTTATGTTTAAAACATCAACACACATACATTTGTACCTGCAGGTTAAATGCATTCAGGCTTTCCTGTATCTCAGTGGTAAGAGCATTGCGTTAACAACGCAAGGTTGTGGGTTCGATACCAGTGGATTGCACATACCTATGTATAAATGTATAGGATAATGCAATGTAAGTCGAGCGTCTGCCAAATGCATAAATGTAAATGTCTGTCTGCATTAATCAGTCTGTGTAATGCATCTAAATGCCACTTCAGAAGCAGCTTCTGTGTTTCCTCTGCATTGCAAAGATGCATTTTGTTGATCGTGATTTCGTTTGATTGTAATTTTTGCCAGCATCACACACCCCCGGTTGACAGTTATTTCCTGACAGTTTTGTTGGAAATATTAGGCTGAGAACAAGAGACAGAAGCAGAACCGAAGCGAGCAACAAAATACTCAAACTCAGATTCAATGAACCATATCATATTGCGTCTGCTGGAAACATTAATTGGGATTCGGTCTCAGAAAAGTGATGTTATTAAGTGTAATGAGAGTTCGTAGGTGAAGCTGCCTGCAGTTGTCAATAGCGCTGTTGTAAGGACCAGAAGTGACAGACACTGGTTGAGGGGTATTAGTTTAGTGAAGCGCTCGGCGGTCTACATTAATCAAATGTTTCGTTGGATATTCAGTGTGACGCATTAGATTTCGGCTCATTGACATGCAAGAAGAAGCTTGTGTGGTTATCCTATAAAACAACACTGACTTCATTCAATGACCCACTTCAAACCCAAAGGGCGTAACAGGAAATACATAATTGAAAACATAACAGATTTTGCTCAGCCTTTGAGCAAGCAGTACACACACACACACACAATTGTAATGAAAACACAGATTCCCATCAGTAGGCAACATTAATGCACCTCAGTAGAGAAGATAAACTCAAACCTGTCCAGCCACACACACACACACACACACACACACACACACAACAAAACAATGTTATTGATTCTCAGGGCCAGAGAGAGAGAGAGAGAGAGAGAGAGATTCAGTGTGAGGGCCTCTTAATGGTAAACCGCTCAAACAATAGTCGAGTCAAAGGCCGCGGTGGAGTCACAGGTCGACAGCTGAAGTATAGCTGAGCCGTGAGGTTCATACGGGGAGGATTGTGTGTTTGTAGTGTGGCACAGCAGTTATCTTTTCTGAAGACGAACACAAAGACCCCAGGCATCTGGCAAGGCTGGCATTGGCGAACAAAAGGGCAAAAACCAGTCACAAAAGAGCCAAGCTGCCACCCATTCATCAAGTCCAAACTCAGAAAGACTCCTGCCAAGACATGTGCCAGTCCACCCAGAGATCCGAGACTCGGATCAGATCGGTCCAGAAGAGCCGCTCTCTGTTAACAAAGTTACATCACAAACACTGGCAAAAAAAAAGAGTGTTCTGGAACAAGCAGAAATCTTGTTTACGGAAGTCTGTTTCAGATGCTAATTGCTTAAACATGCCATATTGGTCAGTTTAGGGAAATTAAAAATCACAGAAAGAAATTGAGAACAAGTCATATTTCGTATATATTAAACCATTACAATTTTTTACGGTTTATAGAAATATATCAAACACTGGCAAAAAAAAAAGAAGTGTATTTATTTAAGAATATCTATAATATGCTAATCATTTAAGTCTGCAAAATTGGTCTTACAATTTGTAGCATCTTTAAGAATATGAACTGAAAGCAAATCAAACACTGGTGAACATGTGTCACAACAACTGGAAACTCTTACTCACGAAAGATATCTTTACATCTCATCTCAAGTTTTAGAAAGTTTAAGGACATCAAAATCATAGTAATCAAAGTTTTGGCACAACAAACGGAAAAAAAAACGTATTTTACGTAAATCTATTATGTATGCTAATCTTAAAGCATGCAAATGATCACATCAAACAGGAGAAAAACTGTTCATGCGGGAAAATCTTCACTAAAAATCTGTTTTGTTTGCTAATCATCACAGCATGCGGATCAGATCTGTCCTGAAAAGCCTCCGTAAACAATGTTACATCTGGCAAAAAACATGTTCTGGCGCAACACACTGATAATCTTGTTTACGGAAGTCTGTTTCGTATGCTAATCGCTTAAACGTGCCAAATGGGTCAGTTTACGGTCATTATAATCGCAGCAAGCATTGGCGGACATGTTCTGGCACAACAAATGGCCATTTTTAACGAAAGTTCATTGGGTAATCTAAGCCGCTGAAACTTTAAAAAGTTAAAAAGCACATGGAAAACACTTATTTAAAAAAATATACATTTTGTATGCTAATCATTAATGCAAACAAAATTTGGTTTAGGAATATGAATTCAAATCATAGATAAAAACCCTTGTTTTTGTTTGACCAAAAAACTGTAAATGTTACATCTTCATGAACAAACGGTAAATCTTACGAAAGTCCATTTCATTTTTTTAAAAGTTGAAACTTTAGAGAAATATGAAACATTGTGTTTTGTCAGAATACAAAAGAAACCTTTAAATTTACTAAAGTTTCGTATGCTAATCACTGAAATGTGTGAGATTCATCAAACTACAAAGTTCATTTTATTACAGAAGTCTATTTAGTTTGATAATCATTCAAATTCAAAAGTTTTTATTTTTTAAGTAAAAAATAAAGGGTTTTAAAGATTGACAAACTTTGAAATAATTACGTAATAGACCAAAATTGAAAGAGAAAAGACGTCAATGACATCAATCTTTCTGCGTTTTCAAGCAAATACTACATCCATCTCTATAGCGCCGAATATATTCCTGGATCCTCCCAAGACTTGCACCAGAGAGAAAGTTGTGGACGTCAGCTTTAAATCCCACGCACCTGCCAACTGTTTTAAACAACGTCACCGCGCGAGCAGAGCAGCCGATAGGTAGAAAACAAACCGCACTCACAAACGCTGGTCGGGTGGCAGCCATTCGGCCTGAACGGGACGCCGGGCGGACCAGCGCGCAGACGCGACTCCCTCGTTTAACTCCCTCGGGCTGACTGCATCTCCACATTCAGAGCAGACCTCCTTCCTAAACCCGCCGGCCCCTACAGAGAGCTTCCCACACTGTCCCGTTCAGGCTAATCCTGAGACGGCCTGTATTAGCATGAGCTGCCTTCCCTCACAACCCCCTGCCACACACACACACACACACCCTCATGCAAGTCAAAATCTCCTTTGTATGAAAAATTAGACTTTGTGTGAGATTGTGTGCGCGAGTGTGAAGAGGAAGAACACACACACACACACACACAGAGGGAAAGTGATGGGTGTTGTGCGTTCCTGCACCCACACGCTGTCACTCAGGGCAGCGAAGTGTCCCGGGCCAGCCAGCCGTGACCGCTGGGGGAGGAGGAGGAGGGAAACCGACAGAAAACACACAACAGAGATGATGGCAGACTGCTGTTCGGACATTTGATGCGCAGGAGAGACTGTTCAAACAGAGACAACATATGGATATAAATCCTGCTGCTACAGACAGACGGCAGAGAAGATGCTTCCGTTGATTTAACGTCAACATTGAACATTTGCATTCATGTTGCATCTGATATTTGACACATTTCTGAGTGAAATAAGATATCCGATGACGCATTTGTAGAGTGGAGAGAGAGCTGTTTTTACCCATTAAAAATCGTTTGGATTATGAAAAACTATTTGATTTCAGGTTTAAACCAATTTTTCAATGTTTACTCAGACTTTGGATACTCCATGTATTCAGAGAGTGAATAGAGTGGATTTTGATTTCACGAAGACTCGGTTCAGTTGATTCCACCGTTTGAAACTATCAAGCAATTGCTGAGGCTCTTCAATAAAAGCATGTTGATTAAGATTCACACCGATCCAAAGGGAGAAAAGTGAATCAAGCTTCATCATTGGCTCGGAGCGGTTTGATGGCTGAAGTTTTCAGAAGCTGTAGGACCTTCATCCACGGCTGTTATAGTTTCCCTTTACATGGACATCATCAAGTACTGCCGTCAGAAAACACTATTTCTGTTTCTTCACAAGTCCCGCTTTCCTAATAATATTCTGAAACGCTATTGAACAAAAAATATGATTGATTTCAGACAGACAGAAAGATATATAAATATAGAGAGATAGATGAGACAGAGACAGAGACAGAGACAGAGACAGAGACAGAGACAGAGACAGAGACAGAGACAGAGACAGAGACAGAGACAGATAGATAGATAGATAGATAGATAGATAGATAGATAGATAGATAGATAGATAGATAGATAGATAGATAGATAGATAGATAGATAGATAGATAGATAGATAGATAGATAGATAGATAGATAGATAGATAGATAGATAGATAGATAGATAGATAGATGTTTCCAGCAGAGGGCAGGAGAGAGTAACAAACATGGACACAGAGTTGGAAAGCAATAGAGTGTGTGTGTGTTTTACGACTCTAAACACTGGAGAAATTCCACACAAATCTCAAATGCTTGGCAACAGAAACATGCCGATCAGGGCGAGAGACGGAAAGGCAGAAGAAGAGAAAACAGAAAACAAGTCAACGGACAAAGCACAGGTGGACAGTTGTTGTTATCAGCAGGAGTTTTCTCGTAGTTTCACATCAGAAGTCTCAAATGGAGACACCCCACAGGTGATGCTTCAATACACCAGATTAGGCTGTTATTGTACAGAGGGCACGTCTCCTGACCCACAGAGCAAGGTTATCGTCATGGTGATAAGGTCACGATAAAAACAGAAAAACTATTAGAAAATTTGAAAAACTATCATTATGAAACCCTATATTCTAGCAGATCCAAAAACTGTTTAAAGCTATAATAAAATTCTGCCTGAGCTTTGTAACACACTAGGAGAAAACAAAATTTTTAATTTTTAATTTTTAAATCAAAATGTCATAACTTGATCTTCCAGTGAAGAGACAGACTTCTCTCTGTCAATATCTGCAGGATTTCTCCAATCAATTATTAGTCCATGATTTCTTACAATCATCTGTAAGATCGCATTCAAAACTGCCTCCATCCATCAGAAACTAATGGATTGAACGAGTACCATCCTACATTTCCTTTTTCGATAATCCATTTCACTCGGATGTACGTCACAATACGCCTCATGAAGCCAAAAAACATATCTGGTACCGTTACCGAAATCTGGGACATCTGTGAAAAACGTTTAAAACCCTGATTGTGTGATTTTGCCATTTCTGACAAATAACACAGTCAACTTTTAAAATTAAACCGAAATCACTTGGTAACAGAGTTGTGTACAAAATGTGGCACACCGTTAAATTCGTCTTCACTAACAATAAAAAATAAATAACAAAATAGTAGTAATGCCATTGAATATTTCACCAGATTATCAAATATAGACATTTGATGCATTTCAACTACTTTTCATACTAGGACCATTTTATAGACAGTCAAACAGAGCACCTCACAGGCCTCACTACAAAAACATGGCGTTTGTGCCTCTGATATTTCTCAGCTGTTCATTTGCACTAGGGACGCACCGATATGAACATTTTGACTGATACCGATAAACGGAAATTAATTTTATCTTATTTGAAAATAAGATAAATCGAAATCGAAATTTTATATAATTTTTGAGAGCCTGATTACAAAAACAAAAGTCTCACCAATAAAAGCCATGTCCCAAACACACAATTATAATGTTCTTATGTAGCCGATATGACAGACTTGCACTGCACATGTTGCACTGAACTGTAATTTCCTTTTTAAGTGATTCCAATCATATTTCAAGCAATTCAAACAGTGCGCATCTGAAGGAAATTATACATTATTTATCGGCTTTAATATATAGGCCAGATTTTCTTATCAGGCCGATAGCGATAACATTAAAAATGAACATCTATCAGCCGATACCGATATGGTGGCCGATATATCGTACATCCCTAATTTGCACACTCGAGTGTAACTAGAGCGTGTTTGGCAACAGTCTCGTGTTACCTGTGACCGTCTCTTCTGTAAGAGTGTAAGACCAGGTGATGGAAACTGTGCATGAGTCCCTCAGTGTTTGTATCCAATGTCTAGATCTTCAGATTGAAGCCAAAGCTTGATTCTGGTTGGATTAAACTTTAATCATATAATTAATTATATGTTTGCATATCATATATGTTCCAGATCGCTCAGGGAGGTTTGGTTATTTCGATCCTCACTGCAGAAGCATATATGGAATGCCTGAATAAAATGAAACCACAGGTACGGCCGTGATGTTGACCTTCTTCCGTTTAGAAGACCTGATCGAGAGGCTGATGCTATTGTTTCAAGGGTGTTTCGAATTGAGAGACCAGCAACAATTTGATCTGCTGCCTGTATCGTTCATTAACCGGATAACTGAAAACAGTGTATGCACTGAAGTCTCCCTGAACTGCTGTGAGCTTGAACGTGATGTACAACCATCCACCTCTTTTGAGAACAAGGCTCTGTCAAACAATGAACAATGCAGGTCTGCTGATGTCTCACAACAGTGTGTCCAAGATCCAGTTCAACAACCATCTGAGACTAACGTTACTGGAGCCACTTCAACTAATGATCAAGCCCACTTGACTTGTCAAGATGAAATGGACATTCTAACTACCGTCAGTCAGAATCAAGACAGTAATAAAAATGTGTCATTCAGTGAACTATCTCATGGCATGCTGTCACAAGATCAATTGCCATTGTCAGCTGCAAATCACCAATATTCACAATCGACAATCAAGCAGACAAAAAAACTGAACAAGTAATTAAACATTAAACTTTAATCATTAAAGACATTTCCTTTCGCATTCCTCTTAAAGAAATGGCCAAACAGGACATGCAATCTTTAAAGGAATGGTCCGTTAAGCTCAATCAACAGAGCAACAGACGTGAACATTGTACACTTTCATTGTGTTTAGGTAGATATCATTTTATTAAAACACTTACATGAATAAAAAAAAAGAAGTGTGTTATTACCCAAACAGTCATGTTTTGCAGTGACTACTGTGTGGACGAGGCTTATCGTGCACCTAGTGTCAGGTACAAACATAGCAGATGTCTTTTGTTTAGACTGCTGTTGGCCGTTTTTCATCGTTCGACAGTGAACATATGCAGACCACTGGAAAGAGACAAATTTATGTTCTTCTGCCGATTCAAGACAATGGTCTGGCGAACTATCTGCTTAGCTCCGTGTAAACAAGGAATTTACAACACCTCCTTTCTCGGAAGTATCCACGCTTGAACACTGTGTGAAACTTACCTGGAAAGACTGGAAACAACTTCAATAACAAAGATGAGGGGCACTGAAGCCAGAGCATTCCTGTAACACCACTAGAAATGTACAATACTGTGTTCCACGGAGAGACATAATCCAGCTTTAAATTCCTCAAAAGCTGTCAGACAGCATCAGACATTACACTGGAAGAGAGCCTGGCTTGCATGAACCCAATTCTGCATTTACATTTCCCTTCAAGTCATTGCGCAAAGAGAAATTATAGACCGAAAAGGTCACCATTTACCATTCATTCCCTGCATCTCATACATACTTCCCAACGGACTTCAGCGACTAACAATTATCAGTGCCATTAACTCTTTACCCGCCAGTATTTTTGAAAAAAAGTTGCCAGCCACTACCAGCATTTTTGATAATTTTCACAAAAGTTTCAAGGCAACCAGAATATTTTATTGTATGAATATCTAAAATATGCAATATATCAAAAGAAAGAACAGAGAAAATCGTGTTTCAGATTCAGATTCAGAATGATGATCAAAACAGAGATGCAGTAGATCGAGTCCACCAAAGCTTCACAGTCCTAGAGCTCGTCCTGGGTCGACTCATTCAGTAACATTAGGCCGTTTGGATTTATAGTACATTTATATATACACCCAAATGAAAACTGAAACTGAAAATACTACTTTTAAATTAGGAATAACTCTAAATTATATATATATTGGTAAAAAGTGATCACAACACATTCTTCCTCCAACTGGACTCACAAGCATACTATTTACGCTAAAACTAATAAAATGTTTGAATAAACTAAACTGAAACAACTAGAATAATGACATAACATTTCATATTCCAAGCTGAAACTACATTTAAAGTATTAAATATTATTTTCATAATAGCTGTATAAACCTAAAAATGTACTTCAATCAAACTCTTTCCCGAAACAAATGTTCCTAAAACTAATGAAAAACTAATGATGTTTAAGTGAATCTCAAACTGGCTTTTGTCTATTGTAAATTCTTCTTGAACAAATTCATTTTAAATCTTTCAGCCAAAATTTGAAAATGGCACTCAATAGAATTTCTTGCAAAAATGTTGGCGTCTGAAATTATGATTATTTCCCATTTTTTGTGTGTCGTATAGCATGCAAGAAAGACAGTACATCCAGGCCACTTGGGGGAGCTCTTACCTCGTCCCATTCTGAAGTGAACGAAGGCGATTTCTCCAGCCTTCTCTTGGCGGTGCTGCAGTTGGACACGGACTCACTTCTCCCACCTAATCCCGTCTCTTCCTCACCCGGCGGGGACACCAACAGGTCGGAGTCGGACTTGGAAAGGCTACGCGCTAGCTTGAGATCCCCTGGCGGAGGCATCCTTCTCGTCAACGGAGGATCGCGGGCCGGCGAGTTGCGTTTCTGTGAATCTCGCGGCTCTTTGTGGACCGTGGCGTAGATAGCTTTGGGGTCAGTGTCCTGGAGAATGGTTTCCACGGTGACCGCTGATTTGGGATGGGGAGCGGAGCTCGCAGATGTGGAAGTGTTGGAAGCCTCACCGGACTTCCCTGCAGAGGACGGCAGTCTGAACGCTTCCTCCCGACAGTCGACCACCGGCGAGGAACCGTGAAGCAGACCAGTGAACTGCTCAGGAACAGCAGCGCTTATATCCTGACCATGCGATGAGCTCTCTGTGAGAGAGAGAGAGAGAGAGAGAGAGAGAGAGAGAGAGAGAGAGAGAGAGAGAGAGAGAGAGAGAGAGAGAGAGAGAGAGAGAGAGAGAGAGAGAGAGGAGTGTGTTACAGACAGATTGTGGAGCAATATCTAGTCCAGATAACATGAATCCACCCACTCCACTACCGTCCAGTGCCTGAAACAGATCTGTTATTGTTTTCTGACTGGAAAAGAGAGAGAAAGACATGCAGAAAGAAAGAAAGTTTGGCTCACCAATTCCAAAGTGCCAGAGTTACAGAATTCCAAGCGCAGTCTATAAGCAGCTGACATTTCTCCATAGAGATCTGTTAGTGACTTGCTTGTTCTATTCCCCCCCCCCCCCCCCCCTCTCTCTCTCTCTCTCTCTCTCTCTCTCTCGCTGTCTCTCTCTCGTACTGCTAACAAGCAGACAGCTTTATAAGGCTTGCTTCCAGAGAAGTTATGCCTCACTAAGGATTCCCTTCATTATGAGTGGCAAGCCTGAAACAGGATCCCACAGAGATGACTGTGAAAGAAACACACTCGCGCTTTCCCACAAACACCTCTTTACCACACCGCTCTGCGTTGGGTTCTTATAAAAATTAAATCCCTGCTTTGTGATTGTAAAAAATCCTTGTCCCGGAGTTGCACTCTCTTTTTGCACTCTCCCTCTCTCTGGCCTGAAACATACTACAGGCAGGGACATGAACACTTCTTTGCTAGCTTGATTTCAAGAGAGAGTTGCATTCTCAGCATCACCACAGGGAGCACTATAGCGTACGTTAGTGCAAATCGCCTTCTTCCATAGTCAGTTCAACTACTGTTATGCTAGCTAGAGCAAAGATCTTGCTGAATTAGTTAGAAAAAGTTATTTTTATAGATCCAAAGATGCCATCCCTACTACATAGTAAGGGGAAACGGTATGTTAAATGAGTAGTATGTCCGAATTCATACATAAACTGTTGGGTTTGAGTCCCCGCATGACGTACTACTTCCACTGAGATTCTGAAGTGTGCATCTGATGGACACTTTACTTTCCCCCCTTACATGTAAAGTGCTTTGAGTGCCGAGAAAAGCACTATATAAATGTAATGAATTATTATTATTATTATTATTATCCCATGAGGCCACGGGAGAGTATTTGTGAGTGGCATTGACGCGACACAACTGACCCATTCAACTCAAATGACAAATGACAACATGGCGGATGTAGTACGTCTATTCTACACACGTTCATACTATATAGAATATATGTTTTTAATTATCGCACATTTTTCATCAAATATAGTAGCTACTCAGACTGTATGCCATTTTGGATGCAGCTAGACAGACATTTCAAGGAAACTATCGCCTCCTTACAAAAAATGCAAGTATGGGAATGTACAATTGCAATTTGTAGGCCAACATTCCCATCTGTGCTTGTACTCTTGCGTAGACTCAGTTTCTGGTCTAAACAGAACACTGGAAACACACAAACACAGACCATGAGATAAATCCAACCCTAGGATTCAGATATGACCCAGAGAGATATCCTGGTGTTGCTTGTGGTGTTTGGTGACCAGAAAACCAAGTCAGCCATGTCAGAGCCTAAGGTCAGAAACATTCTGTAAGCTAGAATACAAACATACAGCAAACACACATGAATCTTTCAATACTGGAAGTAACAAACCTCAATTAAACAGGATTTATTATTATTCCAGCAGCTAGTGTAACTAGTCCTCCCACTCCGAGTGGGATTCAAACCAGCATCAAGCAAGTGTGCCTCTTATAGGCAGGGAAGTAGGGTTAACTTACTAGCAGGCAAATGTAACACAAACCCACCTAACCCTAATTTCCATCCGGGTCACGGCACCAATATAAATGGTCTTACTCATACTTCTCAGAGCGGGATTTGAACCAGGGTCAACCAACATGGGAGGCAGACGGTCTAACAAGGACTCTAAAGAGCACAGCCTCCAGTGCAAGAGTTTAACTTCAACTGTAATCAGACACTTCTGAACCACCTAATTACGGTGCTCGGATTACTTGAAAACAATAGCCAATCGGTTTGGCTACCGATGCTCTAGCGTCAACCTCGAGTGTGCCACTTAAGGCCAGGGGAGTGAAGTTCACCTGCACAGCTCTTACTAGCTGGCCTCCATTACACTAGCTATAAACATGTCGACAGTTAAACCAAAATCCCCTTTCAAGGCAAGTCATTTCACTGTGTGGACATCTTGGGAAAAAACTATTTCCAGTCATTCAAGTACAGCAGCTGTCGAACGGAATGGGAAAATATCTAGATTTTAAACATTTTGCCCAACCATCCAAGTACAATTACAAGAGAAAACTTGGACAGTTTATGCTAATGCCAGCTTTGGTGCAGTTGATAAGGCACATGTGATAATTGTGAAATGTTAATACAATGCAACTATCCATATAATATAATCGCAAATGGTTTGTGTAAAAAACAAACAAAAACAAGTTGGAAATGTTCCACCTATCTCAAGTTGTTAATGACAATGAAATAACAATCAAACACAAATGCATCTGTCATATGGTAGAAGCCACTAAATTTGGCAGATATTGACCTGAATAAGTTCTATAACATTCTCACACCATCAAAAATTATAAATACGACCAAGACTATTTTAGGGTCACCTTTTGATTACCAACGTAAAATGTGGATCTTGAAGCAAAACCAAGTCCGTTAAGTTTGGCAATGCGAGTTTCTGTTAAAGTTAAATCAACTCAGCGCTAATGTTTGGTTTACAATAAACTACAACTTAGCAACTCTCTCCTCCTGAGAGCTTAATATTTCAAGCTATCCAAGGAATTGTGAGTGAATAAACCTCCCACTCTGTGAGGGACTGGCGTGTGCCGAGGGACATTCAGACACACAAGACCAGAACCATGAGTCTAATCACTTTCTCATGCAACACACCCAAACACACAGATTGGGCCTTCAGTCTTTGTATGCATTTGTGACGTCATTTTAAATCAATAAGACCCTCTGGAGAAGATGAAGTCAGTGCTGTTCTCCATCCAAACCCAAGGCTTTAGCGTTAACACAACACATTGACAGCATTTTTCCATGTTTACTCTAACAACATGTCCGTTTCCAGGAACTACATGCATGCAGTGGTTAAATCATCCAATGTTCAATGAAATAAAAGCACTGACACCGTTCAAGCCAAAGAACACCATAGCTTGGTTTCTAAACCTAGCGCCTCGGAATCTGCCGTCTACGTAACATTTTATGGTCAGGTTAGCGACAATTCTGTGAAATTTCATAAGAAAAATATGAAGCACTGCTCACACAGGAGTCACTTTCAAACCAAGCAGCTTTCTGTAGGTCGCATAACTAACTTCATGAGTGAAATCTGTCTGGACATTTTTATCCCTCCCAGGAAACTGTAGATTGTGCAGATTCTTATTGAAATGACTGGAGAAGTTTCACAAAATTTCACCTAGCAACAACAAATGTACATTTTAAGCAGCCTACTAACTGAGCCGAACCTGATCTGAAACCCTTTAAATACACACCACACAAATAGCGGTCCCATGTGAATAGCACAAGTCTAACACTTAGTCAATTCCAACAGAGTTTCAAGTTAGCATCTTGCCAACAATGCCATACTGTAACATGTTTAAAAGTGAATAGCACAGATCATAAGACAATTTAGGCTAGTTTAATAACAAAACATTTGAACCAGCCTAAGATGATTTACTGGTCTTTGTTGTTCTCCAAGCTCAGGCTGGTCTGGAAGATTTTTCCAAACCAATCAGCTTAAGCGGATTTTTTCTAGAAGCGTTTTTTTTCCGGTGGAATTTTCCCACACGTTAATTCTGACCAATCGAAGTGCAGTTATGAAAATGCGTTCAAGACACATCTGGCCAACGAGTGATGTGGATGTTGTCACGTGACTGCATTTGGTTCGTTTCATCAACTGATTCGGACCAGAGCAATCAGTGTGGCGTGAAAAGGAAACAAAACGCCTGAAAAATGCTAAAAAGTATAATTTTTCGCCCTTGATCCGGACCAAATGAACCGAACTACAGATGTGAAAGCACCCAAACGTCATCACGCCGAACAAGTAAACTCAGTCCGCCTCATTATGCTTATTATACTCTTATAAACTATTCTAACTCTGGGAAAGAGTTTTTAGGTAAAAACTGAAAGAGTTGTGGGAAGCTTAGTGACGGTTGACGTTGAAGTCATGTGACCATGGTGTAGTTCGTATATAGCCTACCTTTAGCTTTTTACTTCTGGCGACTGCATTTAGGCTTCAAAAGCCGATGGAAAAATCCTATTGGGTTTTTCTCGAGGGAGCCAGTGCGATCCGAACTGCCGGCTGTCCTACAAAAAGACGTCATACCCGCACGACACTACTACTAGGAATAATGTCCATTATTTCACCATTTTTTTTTTTTTAAATAGAAGGCTGTGCACTCTGTATATAGTGTTGTACTGAGCACATTGAACACATCCAAGCACACTTGAGCAGTGCTGACATCTGATGAGCTGAAGTAATGTCACCCGTCAGAAAGTTCTAGGGTAACATGCTCAGTCCTCAGCTGTTGCATCTCCTCAGCTAAGTGCTAAGAGCTTCGGCGGTGCGTGCCAACGGTGAGAAGCGTTTATTAAAAGAGGGAAGGGACGTCTAAAACACACATGCTTTTGCACTCAGGATGAAGCTTTCATCTCCAAAGCACTGAGGTCAGAACCTCCTTCAAGTCCTCGATACATCAACGCATCGCTCCCGCTGTGAGAGCCAGACATGGGAAATATGACAAGCTTACACCCTGTTATTTGGGTGTGTGCTGGTGTGTGTCTACAGACTGATTTCCTGCAGGGTAATTGACAGGTGCGGAGCGCAGTACGGCGGTGGAGGTGGCAGCTGAGGTCTATGAAGCTTAAGGGACGAGAAGGGCAACGAGACGAGAGACGCTCTGCTGTTTGTTTTGAAACATGAGGAGAGTGCAGGGGCTTTTATATATCTTCCACTGGCATTTATCACTCGCACCAATGCTATGAAACTCCAACCATATTAGAACAAGAACTTTATACCATGCTACAATATAATGGCTTTATATGTGCGCAAGTTTCACCTTTAGAGTGAAACTAAGCCGTAATGGCATTTCTCTTGGCCAGTAATGCTAACTAGAGTCGTGTTACACTGAGTAAACATTGTTCTAAGTTATGCAAGGATTTCTGAGTGACGACTTTAGGAAGATCAGAGAGGGACAGAGAGACAAATGCACTGGATAAATGTCCACTTTTGCGTTACCATCATATCAATATTCTTGCTCCAAAACTGTTGACAATTGGGAATATATTTTGGAATAGTTCACCCAAAAATCACAATTTTGAAAACTTTTATTGCGTTTTAATAGTGATGAGGAGGTTTTTTTTTTGTAGTTGGAGCTTGATGGCGTCACTACTACCAGAGTCTTTGGAAAGGGGCAGCGTGAACATTCTTCAAAATGTCTGATTTTGCGTTCCACAGTAAAAAAAATAATAATAATACAGCATACAGAATTTGAAAGACCTGTGTGGATTTTTTTTTTCTTCTCCTATCTCATTATTTCCATCACAACAGTTGATGCGAGTAAATGCCAAGATTTGTAAGAGAAAGCTTAAGTTTAGCAAACAAATGCAAAAAGTTTTTATTTTTTCCCCATGTCCCTTTAGGGGCTCCGTAGGAATGACATACAGATGAAACTTGAAAAATTTGAATATCGTGCAAAAGTCCATGTATTTCAGTAATTCAACTTAAAAAGTGAAACTAATATATTATATAGACTCATTACATGCAAAGTGAGATATTTCAAGCCTTTATTTGTTATAATTATGATGATTATGGCTTAATTATTATCATTAGGATGATTATGCCAATGAAAACCTTTTCACAATATTCTAATTTTGAATTTGGGGTTTTCATAAGCTGTAAGCCATAATCATCACAATTATAACAAATAAAGGCTTGAAATATCTCACTTCTGCATGTAATGAGTCTATATAATATATTAGTTTCACATTTTAAGTTGAATTACTGAAATAAATGAACTTTTGCACGATATTCTCATTTTTCAAGTTTCACCTGTATATAAATACATAAAATAATTTTTTCCTTTAAATACAGCCCAAAAGCACAAGTGTCAGACAGAAAGCAAGCATTTCAAAGAGTAAAGATCATGTAGTCGAATTAGTCTGATCCATTATTGGTTGTTAAATCGTAGTTTAACTCAATGGCAGCAACGTTGTAAAGGCCAGTTCTTAGTGTTTACGGTGTCATTAGGAAGTGAGCGGTGATATATGCACACACTTACCTCCAGACGTCTGGCCTGTGCTAAAAAGAGGAGCAGGCGGCTGCAGAGTGTTTGTGTTGGACGCTGGAGGTCGTAGGTCAATGTGTGCGGCGGTCTTTCGCTGCAACAATAACACCAAGTCACATATTAAGGAATGTCTAGCTTTTATCAGATGTGCAATCACACACACACACACACGATAATTGACT
>NC_136893.1:24037875-24229875 GCF_949152265.1 Phoxinus phoxinus | reverse complement strand
ATCATCGTTCATTTCACAATTTTCACTTGATACTGTTTCAGCAACCACTTTCTCATTTTGACCGTTATCCATAACGCTTTCAGCCGGTTCAACAACTTGCGCGTCCCGCTCCTCCACAACAACAACGGGAGGCAGCGCGTCCTCTGAGGCCTTCGCCATCACCGCAGCACTCGGCCCGGCGCTCGCCACACTAGTCCCACTAGTCCCACTACTCCCAGCTTTATGTGGGCATGCTAGTCTCTTGTGACCAACATCCCCACACTCAAAGCATTTCATGCTTCCCGTGTTAGCATAAATCATATATGCCTTTCCTTCATACATCACTCTAAAAGACACGTCTAAATTTGGTTCACTCAAAAACATGAACACCTGTCTTCTGAAAGACATTACATGTTTTAACGCTTCATTTTTACAGCCGAGTGGAAGCGTTTTTATCGCGCTAGCAAATTTTCCGTAACGTGAAAGCCCTCGCTCAATTTCATCATTTGGAATAAATGGAGGCACGTTAGATACGGTTACTTTAGTAGTTGGCGCAACCAGCGGTGAAACAACAACATACTCTCCACTTACCACAATTCCATTCGTTATCAGGCGGCTAACTTGAACCTCTTCCTTCACAAAAACGACCACAGCTTTGTTCATGCGAGAAGCCGATGCAATATTCTCGTGCCCAATCTCCTCTCCAACAGCCATTAGCACATCCTCCACAGTCACACCGGTCACAGGAACACACCTGACGCCGTGACGAAGGGAAACAGGTGGCGCAGCCCCTACGAACAGGGACGCCATCCTGATCCCAAACAAAACTCCACAAGTACCTCACACAAACTTTTTTTTTTTTTTTTTTTTTTAATTTAATACATTTATTTTGTGTTATTATAGAAACCGAAAAAAGAGTAAAGTATAAAATTAGACAGAAAAAGCCCAATAAGTCACCCTCTCCGCGTGGGAACCCTCAGACGCCCAAACCTCTCAGAGAGAGAGAGAGAGAGAGAGAGAGAGGGAGAGAGAGAGAGAGAGAGAGAGAGAGAGATTCATGCAGAAGACGGGAGAACAAAACTACACCTGTCGTTTCCCTCCACAGACGGGAAAACAAAAACACAGCAAGCCCTTTATTCTGCAAAATGAAAAAAGGAAAACCACACACACACACAAGAATCAGATCCCTCAACATCAGCTCTCACATCTTTCGAGTGACATTGAACGCAGGGATCTCGACCAGCAGAAGCAGATCTCCGTGAGGAAACAGCTGGACTCAACTACCTCATCTCTCTCTCTCTCTCTCTCTCTCTCTCTCTCTCTCTCTGGTGAGGAACTGGACAAACTCCACGAACACAAGAGATTCATTTTCATGTTCATTCCGGTCCACCGCTGACCGACTGACTGTCAGGAGTGAGCTCTCGCTGTGTTATTAAAATAGAAAGTGCTGATTTCTCTGTGACATTTCAAAACAATACGTGTTCAACAGACACACCACACACTGAGTGTGTGTTTGAGCTGAGCATTGCAGCGCTCACAGGCCCACAGCCAACTCTACACACATTTTAGTTCACATGATGTATTCAGCATCAATACTAGTTAAAAATGAAACAATTAAAATCGGTTTAGTTTTTTAAAACACCTCTATAAAATAAAATATTAGTATTAGCCTACATGAAAAACCCAAACTTGCAAAACTTAATTTAAAGAAAAAATTACTTTTATAAAAAATTTGCCTTACCAACTAACATAAATAAATCAAGTTTACTTATTTTAATATTAAAATTGAAACAAAAATAAAGCTAAATAACAATATTAAGAAAATAGAAATGACAAAAGTGCACAAAACGTCTAGAGCAAACTACAAGAAAATAAATGAAGATAGTTTTAATGAGATCTGACAGGCTACGCAACGACCACTTTCAAGCCCCAGAGCGGTAGTAAAGACATCATGAAAGTGATCATGTGACTCCAGTGGGTTAAACTCAGTCATGAAGTGCTTTGTTTGCACAACAAATATTACAACATGAATCTTCATCGTCTGTGTTCTGAAGATGAAGGAAGGCCTTCTGGGTTTGTAACGGCATGAGGATGTGTGAACGTTGATGTTTGTGAGTCTTGAAGTCTGACGTCTCGCAGCGATGGCCTTTCCTGAGCTCTGGACTACACATGATGAACCGAGCTTATCTTTCTGCTCACGCTCCCTCTCTCTCTCTCTCTCTCTCTCTCTGGGTTTAATAAGCCCGATGACTCCTGTCATCCCTCATCCGATCACATGACTCCATATGCGAACGCATGTGCCCTTCCTGAGGGAGCGAGCACACTAACACAAGTCTCACATGTGTGCGGCCTGACTGTACGGGGCCGCGGGTCTGGATGTGAACGCAGGCTGACGGGCCGGGCCTACGCTGGGATTACTCCAGAAGGGTTATGATGATATGCGTGTCGGGTCAGCGCACATGCGCGCGGGTGAGGATAATCGCAGCTGAAAGCTGACCTACCACGTGACGTCACGCTGATTACATCATCAGCACATAACCTGTGCGGAGCGGGAGGAGTGATTACATCATCAGTGTGTGCCCTGGGGGGGGGGGGGGACAGATGCTACCGCTGCCGCCACCAGAGGACTGACACACACTGACACGTTTCCTTTTTTTATTATTACATTACTTTACATAAAATCTTAACTAATGCTATATATTTTTCATATACACACACACTATGTAAACTATCCCTTTAAGATTAATATATGCTGTATGTATTAATCATTAGTTCATGCTAACTAATGTAGTTAACTAATGTTAACAAGGTGCAGTATTTTTTATTTTTTTTTATTTAATTGTATGTTTTTACAAGCATTACTTTTTTTGGCATTGTTACCTTAATATTAGTTAATTATTTCAATATTGAATAATGGCAATTTAATGTACATTTAATTTAACGTAAATTACATTCAGTTATTTTTACAGTATATAAAAAAAGTAAAAATACTGCATTTTATTTAAATCATAATAAAGTCAGTAAAACAAATATAATTTTTTATAATAATCTTTTACATTACTGTACTAATATTAGTAAAAAAAAAATGTTTTTTGCTTATGCGATTACAACTAGTGTTGTTATTGATAACTAATATTATTTAAAATAAAGCTGAAATGAAAGAAAATATAAAACAATAATAATAAAAAAATAGAATAAAAAAAATATTTGATGTAAAACAAATACTTTGAAATGTTGCCTTGGCAATAAACTGAAATAAAATACGTTTTAGTTGAGATATTAAAATGACTAAAAGTAAAACTGGAATAATAACAAATATTTAAAATCAAAACTAATAAAGTTTACAGTTACATTACAAAATTGCAAAAATTTAAATGAAAACTAAAAAAACTAAATCTATTTAATTGTCATTAATAAATACTACAATATTATCTAAATAATACTAAAATAACACAATATTATCTAAATAATATTAAAATAACACATTAATATTGTAGGAAATTAAGCCCTTATTTGCCATTGAGAAAAACAATCTCTTTATTTTAGAGTGAAATATGACCAGGACGTGTTCTCGACAGGTTTCTTTACATTCAGGCACAGTTGCCAAAATCAACCAGACTGACAGAACTGAAGCTCTCTCTGTGTTTCTGTCACTCACACACACACACACACACACACACACACACACACACACACACACACACACACACACACACACTCTAACAGATGTGTCGTCTCTCTGGAGGGAGCGCAATGCAAGGCTTTCCACATTACCAACTCACTGGGAAGAGAGCACAGCATTTCTCATTTCTCAAAGAGTCCGAGGGACGTTTGGTACCCACACATAAAAGCTTTTAGAGAGAGAGAGAGAGAGAGAGAGAGAGAGAGAAACAAGTTCCCGCTACACAACTGATGTGATTTTACACAATTAATGTCACGAAGAGATCACGGGTTGTGAGCGCCATTGCTGGAATACACTGGGAACCTCAGCCAACATGACGGATGAGGAAATCTCTCTCACACAGGACTAGATTCCTACGAATGATGGAAGGTCAAGAAACATGAATGAGGCTTCATTCAAAACCAGAGCATTTTAAGGCATCACAGACACAAAGCCTGTTGACAAAAGGTAGGCAGCAACACTAAAATGGCCGAATTGTGCATTTATCCTTTACAGATTATTACATTTGTATTGCAACTATCTCAAGGGCGGTTTACACGACACCGGGTTCAACTGAACACAGAAAACTTCACGAGTGTCGGCCGTTCATTTACACGACAACAGCGTTTTGGGGGATTGAAAACGGGTTTCGAAGTGTGCGTTTTTGAAAATGAGACCTTTATCGTCTCCTTGTAAACTACATCATGCACGTGTGTGTGTTACGTTTTACAATTTAAACGTACCCTCAGTGACACATTCACCCAGGATGGCGGATGAGTTGATAGAAATGGTTTACTCCATTTTAAACAATATTTAAATATTATTATATATATTTATATATATTATTATATTATTATAAATATATATTATTGTTTCACACAATATTTTTGAGTATTTTATGCTTATTATAGTAGCACACCATTTATCAACATAACATACTATAGTAACCCAAACTCTACCGCTTAAAAGTCAAAGTTTTTGTTTTTGTTTTTGTTTTTTGAGAAATTAAAAAAAATTGTATTCAGCAAGGATGCATTATGACGACACATTTTTACAATTGCTACAAAGGATTTATATTTCAAATAAATGTTTTTTTTTTTTTCAAATTTATATTCATCAAATACTCATCTATCAACAAAAAAATCTATTACGGTTTCCAAAAAATATGAAGCAAAGCAGCACAACTGTTTTCAACATTGATAATACCGGTAATCAGAAATGTTTCTTGATCATCACATTATAATGATTTCTGAAGGGTCATGTGACACTGAAGACTGGAGTAATGATGCTGAAAAAACAGCTTTGATCACAGGAATACATTACATTATATATTCCAAATATAAAAATAGCCATTTTAAATTAGAATACAATTTTACTTTTTTTTTTTTTTTATCAAATAGATGCAGCCTTGGTGAGCACAAGAGACTTCTTTCAAAAACTTTGTAAAAATCGTACAGAAAGTAGTGTAATTTTTAAGGTCAAAGGTTTTAAGTCAAAACCAGAATCTAGAATTACAATTCGAGTTTGAATTAAAGGAAGCAGAATTGCAATTCAATAAAAATTCAAAGAAATTAATATACATATGTGTTTAACAAGGAAGCTTTACAGGATATGTCAGATATGATTGCATTATGCACTTTGTGTTATTTGATTACTTTGAAATGAAAATAACATTGGAACAAAACTAATTAAACAACATTGAGGGGGTGATTTATTTCAAGAATTTGATCATTATCTATATTTTAGAAGAAAAAAATGATGCAGGGTTGAGGAGTGACTAGCTATGTGTAATGAAATTATGTTAATTAAATTACAAAATTAATGTAATTGTATTTAGTTGTATTACTGAGGTAAAATGTGTAATTCAATTAGTTACTAATCAGATTAAAAGGAAATAGCTTTGCATTGATAAAGTAATCCAAACCACAGTTATAGTCAGCAATTACATTTCCAGAGTAACCTTCCTAACACTGAATGTGTGTGAGATTCAACACATTCTTGTGTTATATGTGTGACTGTGGGGAATTTCTTTGAATTGCCATGAATTTAATTCCACTTCCTGTGGGGCGGAGTCAATTCAATTCAAATTCCACTTCCTGTGGGGCGGAGTCAATTCAATTCAAATTCCACTTCCTGTGGGGCGGAGTCAATTCATGAATTGAATGGAGGCCAATTCTGAAATCCTGAATTTTGCACGAGCCTGATATTTAGACAGTAGACTATAGGTTTGTTTCAAAACCTAGCGAGTTGCCTCAGTGTTCATTGGGAATTATGATGACAAGGCAATAATGCGTGTGGATTTTCATGCTAACTAGGTCACCTGAGCGAGAGGTTCCCCACAGACCCCATCAGGGGAAGCGCTGACGAATGCACTCTCGAAATACGGCTCTCCTGAAATAAACTCATAGTCGGCAGGTGAACCCAGCGAGTGTGATAGATACTGTGTGTGTGATCTTCTGTCATGATCGTGTGTTCATTCAGAAGGGGGAATCTTTTTTAGATGAACTGTTCAAACCGCGAGCTATGTGTGCTAGCATGTCCACGATGGCAGTAACTGGTGGTAAAAGTGGCTCATTCAGTTTTCACCGAAACAGACGAATGTGAATATGTCAACGGTTTCTAACGTTTTTTGTTGTACGTATCGCAGCAGTGTGGAAATTAAATCTCCAGTGAGTGACGCAAAAAGTTTACTGGACTCGCAACCGAGCGCTTTGCATCTCGAGTGTAACGCTGTACCAGACGAGCTATCGGCCAAGTTTACTACGTCTGAAAATAGCAACAAATATGGAGCCGGTTATGCAACGCAAACATCAAAACATAAACAAAAAATTAGCTTACAAATGATGCACTATGGTAAAATTGTTTTTATAACACTATAAATAGGATTGTGCAAGGAATTGATAATCTGCCCCCGTAATCATAATTTGTATTTGCAAGTATGTTTTTTGAAGTTTTTCAAAAATTAAGGTAGAGGCACCAATGAGCCTAGATTGCTTATTCGTACATTTTTACATTTTTATTTCAGTAATTTATGCATTTTTGTGATTTGTATTGTAGGGAAGCACGATATATCGGCCACCATATCGGTATCGGCCGATGTATTTTCATAATGTTATCGGTATCGGCCCGATAAGAAAATTGGACCGATGCATTAAAGCCGATAAATAATGGATTACTTCCTTCAGCGGAGACACTTCAGGTGTGCACGGTTCGCCATGATGGTTTTAAACTGCTTGAAATATGATAGGAATCACTTCAATACAGTTCAGTGCAACATGTGCAGCGCAAGTCTGTCATATAGACTGCATAACGTTATAGTGGTGTGCTTGGGACACGGCTTTTAATGGAGAATTTTGTGTTTTTGTAATCAGGCTCTCAAATTATATAACATTTCGGATTTAGATTTATTGGCCGATATATCGGTTATCAGCTTTTAAATATAAAGAATTAACGGCTTTATTTTATTTAAAGGACAAGTTCGGTATTTTACACTTAAAGCCCTGTTTACAGATCGTATCTGATGAAATAGAACGGTTAAGATTAAACTTTGGACACATGCTGCTGTCCCGAGAATTTTAGGTTTATATCGCTTTCCCCCCCCCACCCCCACAATGGTTGTATATGTGCACTGGCAGATTCATTCCTAAAACACATTAAACTTTAGTTTACAAAGACGTGAAACTCACCGAGTGGTCAGGGGTGTTCACTGATACGGTCCCAAAAAAAATCGCTGAAAAAGATGCTTTCCAACAGGTTTTATCGTAGTTTTTGTCCAACTCCATGACTTGTATTGAATGTGCTGTGTGAGGTGCGGTATTACTCCGCCGCTGGAGTGTCTATTATTCAAGCTCTCAACGGAAGAATCACGGGTGTGACACGTTTGGCAAAATAGGTCCACAAAAGCTAAATAAACCTAAAATTCTCGGGACAGCAGCATGTGTCCAAATTTTAATCTTAACCGTTCTATTTCATCAGAT
Organism: Phoxinus phoxinus; assembly: GCF_949152265.1. Classification (NCBI taxonomy): domain Eukaryota; kingdom Metazoa; phylum Chordata; class Actinopteri; order Cypriniformes; family Leuciscidae; genus Phoxinus; species Phoxinus phoxinus. The sequence goes on along the minus strand of NC_136893.1, from coordinate 24,222,258 downwards.
ACGATCTGTAAACAGGGCTTTAAGTGTAAAATACCGAACTTGTCCTTTAAGTTTTAGCCATTTTAGTTCAACTTAGGTTTTATATGTTTAAAGCTACACTGTGTAACTTTTTTAGTTTATTCTTAGCTAAAAACTCTTAGTTCTTTCAAAAATATATGTGCTCATTAATGTATATTTACTTCGTTCAAGTAATAAAGTATTCTCGTGAGTGTATAATATGCCATTGAAAATACATACGGGTGAGGGATTTGAATGTCGGTCGCCATGTTGCCCCTCCATCTTGAAAGTACATTAGCCAAAGAGGGACATACCGTTAATTCAAGCTTCGCCTTTCGCAATTCACTGGCACCGGCCCTGTTTTTATTTTTTCCTTTCCCTCTCCCTCTCCCTCTCCCTCGCACCTCCGTCACATCAGCTGATCTCTGCTCACGGAGAAAATGATATAGCCTACATGTAAACGTTGCCTTACGCTAGTGATGTCGTACAATATACAGAATAACGATAGCACTGATAAAAGTTACTTTACTAAGATTAGCTTGCATTCGTCTGGGACTGATAGCTGATGTTAGCAATGAAATGGTAAAAAAATAACGAAAAAATAAAACTATTATTCATTTTACATAGATGTCATAACCTATATGTTATCTGACAAATTAAATTACTGCAAATTATAATAGTTTTCTAAAGTAACCTCATCACTTGAAGGAACACTCATGGACGAGGTCGAACTGGAAGCCATGTTAATCTTGGACTACATTGGCCACCGTAGGAGTTCAAACGAAATCGGAATTGAGAGGAACAGAAACTAATATTCACTGGATGGTCATATACCTTTTCACTGCTAGATGGGGGTAAAAATCACACTGTGTAGCTTTAAGGTTTTTCATCAGCTTTATTTCTATTTGACTAAACCAAAATTTTAAAATTACCCATTACTGTGTCTTTAATAGTTTCAGTTAATAACACTGGAACTCGTCTACTCTCATGTTTTTTTTTTTTCTTCTTCAAAGACTAAAAGACTAAAAAAAGAGACCATAAAATGTTTTATTACTGCAGATCTATTTTATTATTATTACTATTATTATTTTGCACCTGCAGAACATCAAAACCCATAGTGAATGAACAGCTTCTCTTCCATTCACCATTCTGTTTTTTCTTCCTTTCATTTCTCTCTCGATGCACTACAGGGTCGACCCTCAGCTATCCAGCCGTTTCCATGACTACACCCCACCTCTCTCTGCCACCACACACACACACACACTTTGACACTGATTCAAGCCGACGGCTACACAGAAAAGCTTCTCGACTCTGCATGCGTGTGTGTGTGGCACAGCAAGTATTCTAGAAATACCATTTAACAATCACAAAACACACACTTCCTGTCAGCTCATGAATTATTCATTTCCACTTCAGTCTGTTCAGTTGTAACCTGCCTGACACACACACACACAGGTTCACACGCCGCTTGTACGAGAGGCTGATCTAAAGCTCGAGTGAAACCCCTCTGTGCGAGATGAGGATCCTCTGAGCTTCAGCAGAAGAGCAGCTTTAAAAGACTCAATGTGCAACATTTCTCAAAGTGCAAATATTTTCTTCTATCCCGTTTTAAACAGCAAAGAAATAACATTCACTAATTACTGTATTTTATACAAATTTCAAAAAAAAAATGTAATTGTGGAGTCGCACCGCATGATATTTTACTACCTGAACTAACCTTATCTTCTCTTAAAAAGTATCAAATTATCAGATTTTTTTGCGATATTTAGGGCCCAAGCCTTGAAAAGGCGAAGGCCCTATTGTTTTCCTTCGGATTATTCTTCTTTATTATTATTTATTATTATTATTAGGGCCCAAGCCTTGAAAAGGCGAAGGCCCTATTGTTTTCCATGGGATTATTATTAGGGCCCAAGCCTTGAAAAGGCGAAGGCCCTATTGTTTTCCAAAGGATTATTATTTATTATTATTGTTCTTCAAGGGTTTGGGGGCTTTTGGGGCCCTTAACATACTCAAAAACTCTTGAAACTTTGCACACTGGTCAGAACCCGCGGCCATTAGAGCCGGACTGAAGCTGGTACCCGGGCGTGGCAGGGGGGCTCGACAGCGCCCCCTGGAACGGGGTCCGAAAACTTGGTCCATAAATCAAACACGCTTGCATGAAATAATATGAAACTCGGTACACTTATAGATCTCACCGGTTCATATATCCTTCGTGCTCTGACTTTTTACCCCAGCCCAACAGGAAGTCGGCTATTTGGCGTAGTTAGAAAAACGCATTCAATGGAATTTAAAATACTCCTCTTAGACGATTCAACCAATTGCCACGAAACTCGGTGTGCATGAAGTCAAGACATTGAGGATGAAAACTTGCGAGGGGATTTTTGATATCTCGAACGGTTTGGCCGTGGCGAGGAAACGAATTTATGGCGAATATTGGAAACAGGAAGTGTGTTATAACTTCTGCATACATTAACTGATCTTGATGAAACTTCAGCAGTGTGTTCGTTGTAAGAAGCCGATCACATGGATGTGACTATTGTGAGTCAAAGTTATAGCGCCACCAACTGGCAGCAGGAAGTGTGTCACTTTCAAAATGCTTTGAATTCACCCTCTTATTTTTACCCGATTTGCTTCAAACTTCATCTGTATAATGTAAACACACGACAGATGTAGACCTGTGAAAGGATTATTGATATCTTTAATACTGTCGCCATGGCAACGCTTTAAACTTTTATATTCTTTTTGGATGCATTTGAGGCTCTTAACATGCTTCAAATTGCATGAAACTCAACATGCATTTGACATTTATTGTGTAATAGACATGTGCGAAGTTTCAGAAACGGGCGTGGTGGAGGGGCTCAGTAGCGCCACCTTTAGTAAAAAATGGGGTATTAGTTTTACCTACAGTAACCAAACTCGGTACGTATATTCTTCTCTTCGATCCGGACAACTTTCTAATTTACAGTCATTAGCTCCGACCAACAAGAAGTCAGATATTTTGGTTTGAATGTGAGTTTTGGTATATTTTAGACTCCAAGTTTTTAGCGGTGGTTTATTTTATTCACACCAAACTTTTTCAACATGATGAAAATACATTAAAGATGCTAAATTGTGAACGGATATTAAATATCTCAAACGGTTTTGCTATGGCGAGGGATTAAAGTAATGTCCAAAAAAGGAAACACTAAAAGCCTCATATCTTCTAAAAAATGTATTATACACCATTTATTTCTATATAAAAGTATACAAATATCAGAACTAAACCCATTTTGTTCTTTTATTTCAATTTAAGAATTATGTATAAGTTAAAAAACAGCCAGAATGCACTTTTTAGTCAAAAAATAAGTCATACATAGGGCAATACTGCCCTCTTGTGGTCAAAATCGGGTAGGCCCATTGTATATTGTATCTATATAAATAGTGACTGTTAGAATATTTTCCTACCGGTTAATTGATGTGCAATTAAAGCGGGGGCTTTTAAATCGCTAACTTAAAAGCCAAAGTAAGTACTGGACGTCCAGTATGAATGAACTAAAACACATTCACTCTGTTCTGCTCGTTCCTCGCCGTGAACGCGTTATTGCCCGTGCAGCCGTGAGCATTTAGTTTAATTTTAAACATAGCGCCATTTCGGGGGTGGGATTGCTTGAATTGCGTGTTCAATAGCCTATTATTCTTAATCTTTTCAGTCAGCTTTTCACCCATGATTAATGAAATTGGACTCCTTGTGCTGATCTTTGCTGTGACTCATTCAGCTCACGATTTATTAAGCGGACACGTTCAGGTTTTAATATAGTGCCCACTATATTTGAATATCTGTATATTGTAATATCTATACCTAGTCACACCCTACTCTTATTAAATGTATGCTTCATAGTTCATTTTTAATTTCTAAATTTGATCAAGAAATTAAATTATTTAGAATAATAAGACACTATAGGACTGTTAGCCTACCCTGTGGCTGATCAAATTAAATATTTTACACTGAAAAATAACAATGCATTAAATAATGTTTTAAGATTGTTTTAAATATAAGTTAATTAACGATCGTTGCAAAGAATGAAAGGCTACTTTTAAACATAACACTAAACCTCCTATAGGTGTCGCCAGGCGACCGTCTTAATGAGCGAGTCATTGATTCATTCGTTCAAACGAGTCGTTCGAACGACTGAGTCATTCATGAATGACACAGATCTTTATGGATTGATCATTGAATCTTTGAGTCAAGCGATTCTTTCAAAATGCGGAATCATTCACTAATGAAAAAACACGACCGTCTTAATGAGCGAGTCATTGATTCATTCGTTCGAACGACTGAATCATTCATGAATGACACAGATCTTTATGGATTGATCATTGAATCTTTGAGTCAAGCGATTTTTTCAAAATGCGGAATCATTCACTAATGAAAAAACACTGTGAGATGCGCGATGGTTCTGCTGTGATCTTTGTTTAACTATTTTCGCTGCTGAAACAGAACAAAAACAGTCAACATTGTTGTGTGTGTGTGTGATTTTGGTTGGGTGACATTTGTATGTTACAGTTTGACAAGAGTTTATAGTTTAACAAAAGCACAATGTTGTGTTTTATTGCAAGTGCACACAAATATAAGGAAACACTTTGCAGTTTGAATGATGTCCTGTATGAACAAAATGACGGAGTATGTTTTTATGTCTCCATTTTTCGATCGATCCTCGTACACACACACACACACACACACACACACACACACACACACACACACACACACACACACACACACACTGCAATCTTGACATCGCAGCCACACACACAGACAGCCCCTCCTGTGTTTGTCTGTGTGGGGAGGGGGGCAGAAAGACTATTAAAAATAGGTATATTGTGCCATCTAGTGTTTTATACTATGTATAAATGTGTTTTTTCTTTTAAACAAGTGTTTTAAAGTACACTACTTTCAATTAATTCAATGCTGCATTTTTATGTATATTTAAACATTATCAAAGACTACTTTCTGTCAAAGTTAGGATGTTATTTTTTTAGTTTCAAAAGTTCTCTGTCTCTGTCGGCCATTCCCCTCCCCTATTCCTGTTTTTCATTGCACGCTTTTAAATGTAAAAAAATCTTCCTGTTTTGATATATTTAAACTTTTTAAAAAATCTAGCAAAAAATGCGCCTTTTTGCACAACCCATTTTTTATTTTTTTTATTTTTTCACTGTTCTAATCAGGTCAGGCAAGTCAAATGATCTGTCTTGTCCCTTAAAAAAATTAATATATATATAGACCACACTTCATATGAATTTTTGGTCTTGTGTACTTACAATGGCTGCTGATTTCATGTGTCCGTTAAGTCCATGAAACTGTAGGGTGTCTAATTTTCATTTTAGTTTTCAGAACGGTGCTCACGCCCTCGATGCGCACTTTTGCAGAACCCACACTGATGCAAGCTCTAAAGCGGAGATACGTTATTGCCCGTTGTGCACAAGAACCCTAAAGGCACCGGGGTGGCGGTTTTTTTATATATATATATATATATATATAAATAAATATAGCTGCAAGCAGCGATGGAGGGCCCAAGCCGGTGGCACCTCCACCCTGGTGCCTTTAGTGCAACTAAAGGCACCGGGGTGGCGGTGCCACCGGCTTGGGCCCGTAATCGCTGCTTGCAGCTATATTTTATTATTATTGTTCTTCAAGGGTTTGGGGGCTTTTGGGGCCCTTAACATACTCAAAAACTCTTGAAACTTTGCACACGGGTCAGAACCTGCGGCCATTAGGGCCGGACTGAAGCTGGTACCCGGGCGTGGCAGGGGGGCTCGACAGCGCCCCCTGGAACGGGGTCCGAAAACTTGGTCCATAAATCAAACACGCTTGCATGAAATAATATGAAACTCGGTACACTTATAGATCTCACCGGTTCATATATCCTTCATGCTCTGACTTTTTACCCCAGCCCAACAGGAAGTCGGCTATTTGGGGTAGTTAGAAAAACGCATTCAATGGAATTTAAAATACTCCTCCTAGACGATTCAACCAATCGCCACGAAACTCGGTGTGCATGAAGTCAAGACATTGAGGATGAAAACTTGCGAGGGGATTTTTGATATCTCGAACGGTTTGGTCGTGGCGAGGAAACGAATTTATGGCGAATATTGGAAACAGGAAGTGTGTTATAACATCCTCATACATTAATTGATCTGGATGAAACTTCAGCAGTGTGTTCGCTGTAAGAGGCCAATCACATGGATGTGACTATTGTGAGTCAAAGTTATAGCGCCACCAACTGGCAGCAGGAAGTGTGTCACTTTCAAAATGGTTTGAATTCACCCTCTTATTTTTACCCGATTTGCTTCAAACTTCATCTGTATAATGTAAACACACGGCAGATGTAGACCTGTGAAAGGATTATTGATATCTTTAATACTGTCGCCATGGCAACGCTTTAAACTTTTATATTCTTTTTGGATGCATTTGAGGCTCTTAACATGCTTCAAATTGCATGAAACTCAACATGCATATCACATTTATTGCCTAGTACACTTGTGCGAAGTTTCAGAAACGGGCGTGGTAAGGGGCTCAGTAGCGCCACCTTTAGTCAAAAAATATTAGTTTTACCTACAGTAACCAAACTCGGTACGTATATTCTTCTCTTCGATCCGGACAACTTTCTAATTTACACTCATTAGCTCCGACCAACAGGAAGTCAGATATTTTTGTTTGAATGTGGACTTGTGGAGGATTTTCTTCCCCCCCTCCCTCTGTTAGTGTGTTTGGGGTGTGAGGGATTTGTTAAAATGATAGAGCCAATAAGTGGTATTATACTGCCCCCTGCTGTCTCTTCATCATACTACTCCCTAATATTGTTATATAATTCATATTTAGACTTTATAAAATCAGTATTTTAACATTTACAATGACATTTGATCAAAATTCATCTATTGTTGTATTACTATTGACAATTGTGTCACACTGAGAAATGGGAAGCCTGAAAGCGAAAGTATAACGGTGGCCACGCCCCCCCCCAAGTACAAATTCACTCATAACTCGAAAACGGAAAGTCGTTGCGCGCTCAAATTTTGATGGTAAGGTCCTCTCCAGGCTCTTGATCGAAATATATTGTCGCGGAGCTCGGGAACGCCCCCCCGGCGATCGCAAAATCACGAGACCTCCGACCTTTGATCGGCTGTAACTCCCGAACCAGACCACCACGATCCTTGTGGAATAGCTTGTTGGAAAGGGCCTGTCCTCACCTAGCTTCGATTCGATTTTGGTGCGATTTGGCCTGGGCATTCCCGAGATATAAGCCAAAATTTTTTTGCATTTGGACGGGAATAACTCCCGGCCCCAATCGCCCACCAACACTGGGATGGTCTCATTACACAGGGCCCCTTGAGCACTATCTAAGCTCCGAGTTTCAGATTTTTTCGCTCTCTCGTTCCCAAAATATATGTGAGAAACCAAATTTCCATTCATTCATTCACTTCAACTGTAAGATGGAGGCTGTAATAACTGTCGTCAACTAGAGAGAGCAGCAGGATTATATTTGTAATCTTTTTATCAGCTTTCAGCATTGGCTAACAAACAAATGCTTAAAGCTATATATTTGTTATTATGATGGACGTGTAATGTGTGTAAGCATGCACAATGGAGTTAACATGCAAAAACTGGTTTGCTTTGGTGCAAAATACTGGTAAACATCAAGACTTGTAAAATGAAAGTGAGCCAATAAGTGGTCTTCAACTGCCCTCTGCTGGACATTCTACTTATTAATAGTCTTTTCACATGTGCTTTTGCATTCATTTAGACACTAAAAAAATCCCTTATATAACAATTACTATTATAACACAATCATATTTTGTCAGTTTATCACTTCATTTGTTCTGATGCTTCACATAATTACTAGCAACGTGGTAAATCATGGTTATTAAAGCTAGAAACATGGAAAATCATAGTAAATAAGGTAAATCATGCTAGAATCCTGGTAAATCATTCTAGAATGTGGTATATCATGGTAAATCATCCTATAACATGGTAAATCAAGGTAAATCATGCTAGAATAGGATGCTAAATTGCGGACGGATTTTTGAAATCTCGAACGTTTTGGCCGTGGCGAGGAAACGAATGTATGAAATGATGAATTTACACCGGTACTTAAGAAAAGCTGGTACCGTTACCATTTAATTTTTTTAGTACCGAAATGGTACCGAAGTACCGGGTCTTTTGACAACACTAATATATATATATATATAAAAAAAATTCTTATATGTGCCCTCGATGCGCACTTTTGCAAAACCCACACTGATGCAAGCTCTAAAGCAGACTTCTTCTCGACAGTCAAAGCAGAGTTACGTTATTGCCGTTGTGCACAGGAAATCTAAGGCACCGGGGTGGCGGTTTTTTATATATATATATATATATATATATATATATATATATATATATATATATATATATATATATATATATATATATATATATAAATAAATATAGCCGCAAGCAGCGATGGAGGGCCCAAGCCGGTGGCACCGCCACCCTGGTGCCTTTAGTGCAACTAAAGGCACCGGGGTGGCGGTGCCACAGGCTTGGGCCCGTAATCGCTGCTTGCGGCTATATTTATTATTATATTACTACCTTTTGGGCACTTTTGGGGGCCTTAACGTGCTCAAAAACTCTTGAAACTTTGCACAAATGTCAGAACCCGCGGCCATTAGAGCTGGACTGAAGCTGGTACCCGGGCGTGGCAGGAGGGCTCGACAGCGCCCCCTGGAACGCGGTCCGAAAACTTGACCATAAATCAAACACGCTTGCGTGGAATAATATGAAACTCGGTACACTTATAGATCTCATCGGTTCATATATCCTTCGTGCTCTGACTTTTTACCCCAGCCCAACAGGAAGTCGGCTATTTGGCGTAGTTTAAAAAACACATGCAATGGAATTTAAAATACTCCTCCTAGACGATTCAACCAATCACCACGAAACTCGGTGTGCATGAAGTCAAGACATGGAGGATGAAAAATTGCGAGGGGATTTTTGATATCTCGAACGGTTTGGCCGTGGCGAGGAAACGAATTTATGGCGAATATTGGAAACAGGAAGTGTGTTATAACATCCTCATACATTAACTGATCTTGATGAAACTTCAGCAGTGTGTTCGCTGTAAGAGGCCGATCACATGGGTGTGACTATTGTGAGTCAAAGTTATAGCGCCACCAACTGGCAGCAGGAAGTGTGTCACTTTCAAAATGCTTTGAATTCACCCTCTTATTTTTACCCGATTTGCTTCAAACTTTATGTGTATAATGTAAACACACGGCAGATGTAGACCTGTGAAAGAATTATTGATATCTTAAATACTGTTGCCATGGCAACGCTTTAAACTTTTATATTCTTTTTGGGTGCATTTGAGGCTCTTAACATGCTTCAAATTGCATGAAACTCAACATGCATATCAGATTTATTAGGTACTAGGCATGTGTGAAGTTTCAGAAACGGGCGCGGTGGAGGGGCTCAGTAGCGCCACCTTTAGTCAAAAATGGGGTATTAGTTTGACCTACAGTAACAAAAATCGGTATTTATATTTATCTCCCCGAGCCGGACAACTTTCTAATTTACAGTCATTAGCTCCGACCAACAGGAAGTCAGATATTTTGGTTTGAATGTGATTTGATGGGAATTTTGCCAGTCTCTCTCAGTGTCTCTGTGTGTGAGAGAGGAGGGGGGCTTTATTTTAACCCTTTCTCTGCTGTGTGGGACTTCTCGGGCACTTTTGGGGCCCTTAACGTGCTCGAAAACTCTTGAAACTTTGCACACAGGTCAGAACCTGCGGCCATCAGGGCTGGGCTGAAGCTGGTACCCGGGCGTGGCAGGGGAGCTCAACAGCGCCCCCTTGAACGTGGTCCGAAAAACTTGGTCCATATATCAAACACGTTTGCATGTAATAATATGAAACTCGGTACACATATAGATTTAATCGGGCCGAACAACTTTCGTGCTCTAAGTTTTACGCCAGTCCAACAGGAAGTCGGCTATTATGGGCTGTATGAAAATGCATGCCCCTGGAATTTGATATACTCGTCCAAGAAAAATTATCCTATCGCCACCAAACTCGGTCAGCATGAAGTCAAGACATTGAGGACGCTAAATTGCGGACGGATTTTTGATATCTCGAACGGTTTGGCCGTGGCGAGGAAACGAAGTTATGGCGAGAAAGGAAAAACACAATGTGTTATAACGTCTTCATACATTTATTGATCTTGATGAAACTTCAGCAGTGTGTTTGTTGTAAGAGGGCGATCACATGGATGTGACTATTGTGAGTCAAAGTTATAGCGCCACCAACTGGCAGCAGGAAGTGTGTTACTTTCAAGATACTTTTGACTAAAGTGGGTGGGTTATTTTTACCTACAGTCACAAAACTCGGTCTGTATATTGTGCTTATCGATCCGGACAACTTTCTAATTTACAGTCATTAGCTCCGACCAACAGGAAGTCAGATATTTTGGTTTGAATGTGGTTTTGTCTCTCTCTGACAGAGTTCCCCCTGCCATTCTCTGTGTGTGTGTGTGTGTGTGTGTGTGTGTGTGTCTGTGTGTGTGTGTCTGTGTGGGGAGGGGAGGGAGGGAGGGAGGGAGGGCACACACACAGACAGCCCCCCCCTTTTCTGTGTGTGTTTGGAGGGGAGCAGAAAGACTCACACTAGAGTGCGGATCGGGTCGAATTTTTCAGTCCTAGCCCGGCCCGCGTCCGACAGAGCAGTAACCGAACCCGACCCGAGCCCGACAGGCATAAAGATATTTATGTTCGAGCCCGACCCGAGCCCGACAGTTAAAATCCCATTTTTTTCTCATACTAATGACAATTGTACGTTTGTTTGTGTGGAAAGCCCGCTTTTATTAAGCAACTGTAGGAAGGCAATCGGAAATGTCAACAGGACAAGCGCATCAGCGCACGGAGCAACAAGCGCTCTTAACACCTGGCGCGCGCACATTATGCACGCGTTTCGTTGTCACGGCTACATAAACAAATGTCCGCACACAGGAAGACGGATATTATGGTAATATTTTACATGTATTTTAATCACAAAAACGAACGTTTGCATCAAGTGAAAGCATCAGGCACATCGGCTACCTACATAAGCTGTTTTAAATTTAAAATGTTCAATGCCTTATCGCGCTGATGTGACCGAGCCCGACCCGAACCCGAACATCATTTCTAAATATCTGTCCGAACCCGGCCCGGCCCGTCAGGCTCGGGTCGGGTATCCATCCTCTAACTCACACTGATGCAAGCTCTAAAGCAGACTTCTTCTCGACAGTCAAAGCGGGGTTACGTTATTGCCCGTCGTGCACAGGAACCCGAAAGGCAACGGGGGTGGCGGCTTTTTATATATATATGTTACACTAAAGGCACCGGGCTGGCGCTGCCACCGGCTTGGGCCCTCCATCGCTGCTTGCAGCTATATTTATTTATATATATATATATATAAATAAATATAGCTGCAAGCAGCGATGGAGGGCCCAAGCCGGTGGCAGCGCCAGCCCGGTGCCTTTAGTGTAACTAAAGGCACCAGGGTGGCGGTGCCACCGGCTTGGGCCCGTAATCGCTGCTTGCAGCTATATTTATATTTAAATACTCTCAATATTTAAATATCCAATATCCTAATATTTATCATGAATTCATTCATATCAGTATTTATTAATTCAAATTCACATTAATATCTGTATATACTAAATTATTCTAGTTGCACCAGAAGATATTTTACAACCTGAGCTTATGTTGTCTTTTCTTTATTTTATTTTTTAAAATAATAATCTAATATTTTAAGAGAATAATTGTCTTTGACATAGAATGATGAGTGTTCGGAGGGGTTCTCTCTATGATATCCTTTCCTGTTCTGCATTTAAATATAAATTATTATAAATTAAATATAGATTAAAATCTACTATATTCTAAATGTATATTAAATGTAATTAAAGTATTTTTGTCCCTATAAAGCAATTTTTTATGGTAAACAAATATAATTGAATGCCATTTAAATTGAAAACTGTATGCTATGCATTTAAATATGCATGTATGAAATTTTACTAAATATATTTAAAAATGACAATACTAATAAGAATATTTTCTCACAACGTGAGTTTTTCCCTTTTCTTGTCATACATTATTAGTCTTACGGTGTGGGAAACCTGTCTGGAATCCATCATTATTTTTGCAGTTTGCAGAAAGGACACCTTTCAGCTTCAACAGTCATGATAAAATACACACACACACACACACACACACACTACAGTGAGAATCACAGCACAGTCTGTCACGTCTTCACACATATACTGCATATACGTGTGCTTCTATAACCCACATGATGACAAACATGAGAAAGAGTGAAGCGACACTGTCCCAACAGAAACCAGACACACCCAGGCGTGGCGTATTGAGGTGAAGCGTGCAGGTCAGAGGTCATGGGTACACACCTTGGCATTAATATAGGGGTCAAATGGGCCACAGCGTTTGAACTCTGTGTGGTCTAGAGAGCTCTGGGAGAGGGGAGAGAACAGGAAGGAGACGTGTTCACATACACACACACACACACACTGAACACAAGTGTTAATCAAATGCATGATCACATGATGAAACAGGCAAAAGAAACTACAGGCTGGCTTAGAGTCCGTCGAATGATAAACGGTGAATAAAAATACACACCGAATTAATATTTGTTTTGATACAAGGCAAAAAATGTCAAATTTGTGAGGAAAACTAACTATAATTAAACAAATAAGAAACATTTGACAATTAAAATGTATTAGCATATGCCGAATTTGATCTATCAAACAGTGGAGAATAAACCAGCCTTATAAAATGGCAAAAAAAAAATGAAATGAGACAGTTTTTTAAAAATATTTTTTTAGTTAGGGCAGCCAAAAATAATGACTTATTATTATTGATTCATTATGAATTAAATATATTTGTGGACTGTTTCATTTCATTTTGAGACATGTCATGCTATAATGAGAAAACAGCACAATAACAGAGTTGTTAAATGAAAACTGTGATTATGATGTTACTGAACAACATGGAGTGCATCACTGCGGAATAATAAATGCATGTAAAGTCTCTCCAAATTATGCAAAATGAGAGTATTTGAAGATAGGCCGTTTCTGCTTTCCTCCGGGGACATCTCATTCAAACAATGAAAAAACCAACCCCGAGTACAGGTGCGCATGAATATTCAGGTTCATTTGTTAAAAGATGTCACGGTGTTGGAAATATATAGGGAACAGCTATAGAACGGGAAGGCAAGCGAGAGCAAAGAAACCTTTCAATATGTCATTGCTGGGTCAACAAACATCCAACAAACTGAGCAATTCAGTTACAAAATGTGATTTTATATGTTTTTATATACATTGATGTCACATGACCTGTACGTTTAATTCAGCATGAGAGAAAAACAATTAATTTCATCCCAAATTTGCGGTAAAAACTCACACTGCAAATGTGTGTTTATATTCCGATATTGGTGGTTATTCATTCATTCTGCGCCTGAATTTGGTTAATCTGCAACTTAAGTGTCCTAATCTTAACTGACTCTCGATTGATTCAAACAGACACACAGTATACAGTCATACCGTGTATGTCATGTTCTACTTAAAAAAACATTAAATGTGTTACGACTAAAAATAGCAGTTGTGAAAACAGCGTGTATTAAGGGTGAGAAGCCACTGAACTCATGTTTAGCTTTGTCTTTACACACACACACTCACTCAAAGTGTAAATGAGAGCAGTGTGAAGCTGTAAGAGGAAGCAAAACTGTTCCTGATAAGCTGCAGCTTTTCCTGAGACGTTTCAAAACCTCGAATCTAACCTCGAAATTACTCATTTACACACCCTCCCTCACTAATCAACAACCCCTCGATACCCTACTACTGATCTCAGATCGTGTGGCATTAGACAGGTGGATATTTACAGAGCAACTCAGAGACTACTGACAGGATTTATTCTGACTCGTCTCTCGGTTTGGATTCCTGAGAGGAAGAGAGGAAGCATTGCAGATAAAAACGTTTAAAATATGAAAGATGACCATTTTGAAAAGTACAACCATAACCTACTGGTATTTCCAACTGGTATTAAGCTGCATTATTTCTGGTCAGTGCTAAATATGGGTGGAAACGGGGTCTAAAATGGGGTTTTGTGATTCGTCAACATTAGCATGTAGTGTAGTCAACAAACTTTATTTGCAAAAAGGGCTATTTTTAACATACTGTGATCCGACACATTCTGATATCGCAAACTGTTTAAGGAACACTCACTTTTTTTGGGAAATTGGCTTATTTTCCAACTCCTCCAGAGTTAAACAGTTGAGTTTTACCGTTTTCGAATCCATTCAGCCGATCTCCGGGTCTGGCGGTAGCACTTTTAGCATAGCTTACTATTAGCATAGACCATTGAATCTGATTAGACCGTTAGCATCTCTCTCAAAAAAATTATAGTTACTACTAGTCATATCGGCCTAGAAAATCACAACTTTTCATTTTCTGTCGTACACGATGTAACTACAGAAGAGTCAAGTTTTAAATAGGACAAATATCAAAACTCTTTGGTCCTTTTTTTGAGAGAGATGCTAACGGTCTAATCAGAATCAATGATCTATGCTAAGCTATGCTAAAAGTGCTACCGCCGGACCCGGAGATCGGCTGAATGGATTAGAAAACGGTAAAACTGTTTAACTCTAGGGGAGATGGAAAATAAACCTTTTCCGAAAAAAGTGGAGTGTTCCTTTAAGGATGGAGAGTATGATTGTGAGGCAGGGACTGAATGACTAATAAAGACATTTTAAACAACTTTCCAGCTCAAATAACACATTTTGAACTATAGAATTCGGTCAAGTTCTTAGAAAATGCACAATCTTCACATTTCTGTTTTTAAAGTGCCCCTATTATGCTTTTTCAAATATTACCTTTCATGCAGTGTAAATGAAGCTGTTCGTGAATGTAAAAGGTCTGCAAAGTTTTAAAGATTAAAGTGCGCAACAAATAAAAGTTATTTAAAAAATAAAATAAAAAAAAAATCGATTCTGGACTGCCAAAACCAGTCATCAGCAATTCCAGTGTCACTTCCGTAAGATATCCAAGTAGGTTTGAAACAAATGTGCTTAATGCCAGTCTATGGTCTTCATTGTCTGCCAGCGAACAACGTCTACTTTGACCCTAAAACACTGAAGTTGTAGCTGAGAAGCAACATCGTGTTTTTGACATGTCGAGAAGACCCTGTTTTCTGTGCTGCAAATCCACTTTGATGCACTTCTGTGCTCAGTAAAACAGTATAACCGAAATACAGTAAAACCAACATCATCATTACTGTTCGTATCACTAGTCGAGTTTCCATCCAAATGTGAAGCAAATCTTTTCCAAGTTTGCAAAACAAACAAATGCGAATTATGTGAGTTTCCATCAGCTTGTTCGAGCGGACGGCGGTGGTATTGGTAACCTAGTAACTAACAGTAAATAAAACACCATGAGTGGAAACCGTGTCGTCGAGCCGAATCCTTTAAGTGAACGGTGAGAGTCGGTTCCCGTCTGAGAGCATCTTTTCCTTTTTGTGTATTAATACAAGACAGAATAATATGATTATCCTTTCGCTACACTGCTCAGCCACACATCAAGCAGTCACTAATTGAATGTTGTTATGATGTGTATGCGTGTGATGACATTACCCAGCCACTCTTCATCGCTGTACACATTAACATATTATTCAGTCACTGCATGGAGAGCGTGTGGTCGAGCAGTGTGGAGAAAATATCCTTAAAAATCGGGTCAGAAAAGAAGAGGAATAACACACGCAAACGTATACTCGTATTACTGAGATAAGCCAAATGATCCGGTTCAGTTCCCTAAAAAGAGCCGCAACTCCCATCATGAGGAAACCGTGCGCTACATCAGAATTTAATGCGTTTCCATCTCCCATTACTCGCATTAACTCTTTTTTGCACAAGTCAAAAACCACCTCTGCACATAAAAACAGAGTAATGGAAAAATAGCTACTGTCTATCAAGTGCTGAGGAAGATCTGGCACTGAAATTCAGATATGGTAATGGGAGTTTGGTTCCCGACATGTGCTGTGAGTGGTAGACCAATCACAACAGACTGGGCCATCTGACCAATCAGAGCAGAGTAGACCAATCACAACAGACTGGGTCATCTGACCAATCAGAGCAGAGTAGACCAATCACAACAGACTGGGCCATCTGACCAATCAGAGCAGAGTAGACCAATCACAACAGACTGGGTCATCTGACCAATCATAGCAGAGTAGACCAATCACAGCAGACTGGGCCATCTGACCAATCAGAGCAGAGTAGACCAATCACAACAGACTGGGTCATCTGACCAATCAGAGCAGAGAAGACCAATCACAACAGACTGAGCCAGAGTAGGGTCATCTGACCAATCAGAGCAGAGTAGACCAATCACAGCAGACTGAGCCAGAGTAGGGTCATCTGACCAATCAGAGCAGAGTAGACCAATCACAATAGACTGGGCCATCTGACCAATCAGAGCAGAGAAGACCAATCACAACAGACTGAGCCAGAGTAGGGTCATCTGACCAATCATAGCAGAGTAGACCAATCACAATAGACTGAGCCAGAGTAGGGTCATCTGACCAATCATAGCAGAGTAGACCAATCACAATAGACTGGGCCATCTGACCAATCAGAGCAGAGTAGACCAATCACAACAGACTGAGCCAGAGTAGGGTCATCTGACCAATCATAGCAGAGTAGACCAATCACAGCAGACTGAGCCAGAGTAGGGTCATCTGACCAATCAGAGCAGAGTAGACCAATCACAATAGACTGGGCCATCTGACCAATCAGAGCAGAGAAGACCAATCACAACAGACTGAGCCAGAGTAGGGTCATCTGACCAATCATAGCAGAGTAGACCAATCACAATAGACTGAGCCAGAGTAGGGTCATCTGACCAATCATAGCAGAGTAGACCAATCACAATAGACTGGGCCATCTGACCAATCAGAGAAGAGTAGACCAATCACAACAGACTGGGTCATCTGACCAATCAGAGCAGAGAAGACCAATCAAAACAGACTGGCTCATCTGACCAATCAGAGCAGAGAAGACCAATCACAACAGACTGGGTCATCTGACCAATCAGAGCAGAGAAGACCAATCACAACAGACTGGGTCATCTGACCAATCATAGCAGAGTAGACCAATCACAGCAGACTGGGCCATCTGACCAATCAGAGCAGAGTAGACCAATCACAACAGACTGGGTCATCTGACCAATCAGAGCAGAGAAGACCAATCACAACAGACTGAGCCAGAGTAGGGTCATCTGACCAATCAGAGCAGAGTAGACCAATCACAACAGACTGAGCCAGAGTAGGGTCATCTGACCAATCATAGCAGAGTAGACCAATCACAGCAGACTGAGCCAGAGTAGGGTCATCTGACCAATCAGAGCAGAGTAGACCAATCACAATAGACTGGGCCATCTGACCAATCAGAGCAGAGAAGACCAATCACAACAGACTGAGCCAGAGTAGGGTCATCTGACCAATCATAGCAGAGTAGACCAATCACAATAGACTGAGCCAGAGTAGGGTCATCTGACCAATCATAGCAGAGTAGACCAATCACAATAGACTGGGCCATCTGACCAATCAGAGCAGAGTAGACCAATCACAACAGACTGGGTCATCTGACCAATCATAGCAGAGTAGACCAATCACAGCAGACTGAGCCAGAGTAGGGTCATCTGACCAATCAGAGCAGAGTAGACCAATCACAATAGACTGGGCCATCTGACCAATCAGAGCAGAGAAGACCAATCACAACAGACTGAGCCAGAGTAGGGTCATCTGACCAATCATAGCAGAGTAGACCAATCACAATAGACTGAGCCAGAGTAGGGTCATCTGACCAATCATAGCAGAGTAGACCAATCACAATAGACTGGGCCATCTGACCAATCAGAGAAGAGTAGACCAATCACAACAGACTGGGTCATCTGACCAATCAGAGCAGAGAAGACCAATCACAACAGACTGGCTCATCTGACCAATCAGAGCAGAGAAGACCAATCACAACAGACTGGGTCATCTGACCAATCAGAGCAGAGAAGACCAATCACAACAGACTGGGTCATCTGACCAATCAGAGCAGAGAAGACCAATCACAATAGACTGGGCCATCTGACCAATCAGAGTCAGCTCCTGGAAAGGAGGGGTTTAGAGACTATAAACTTAATCGAACCGCTTCATTCAACTGTGACACTGTGAGAAAAGAGGCGATGCTGAAAAGTACATTAAAGTGTTTTTGACCTTGGCTGCAAGTAAACCTATTGTAGGAGACTGTAAACAAAATTAGGAACCTTTAAAATAGCATAATAGAGGCACTTTAAACCAGAAGGCCTGGCCCAATAGATTTCCAGTTCACCTGTAGACAATAAGAGTATTTCATACATGTTTTCCATTCAGTTTTTCTGAGAGACGAGTCAAAACTACTTCCTGTGGTATTCAACAGCAAGACACGAGCGCTGCTCCTAGACCTTACGTGGAAAATAACCCAGAAAATGTCTGAATGTGCCGCTCGGTGTCGTGTGGTCAGACCTGTTCATTGAGTTTGGGGTGGGACGGCCCCTGATGGACGAGGAGCTTGACGATCCGCTGGTCCCCCTTCCAGGCCGCCAGGTGCAGAGGGTAACAGCCCTTGTTGTCAGCGATGTTCGTCAGAGCCTCGTTCCGCAGAAGTGCTTCCACCACCTCACTGACACAGAGAGACGTGCACAATTGTGTGTGGCGTTCAGAAATAAAAGCACATTTCGATAAATAAAGCTAAAGATATCTTTGAGGTCAAAGGTCATGAGGTGACAGGACTCACCTGTGTCCGTTTAAAGCAGCGTGGTGTAGAGGTGTGTATCCAGTGCTGTCCACACAGTTCACATTCGGGCCCCTCCAGATACTGTAAAACAAAGAGTGGACAGACACAGTGAGTATTATAATAATAATAATAATAAAAAGGGTAAAAAGTAACACTGTCTATGCATACAACAAAGCAAATACGCATATGATTTCTGAAAGATCATGTGACACTGAAGACTGGGGTAATGATGCTGAAAATTCACCAGAGGAATACAATTTAAAGTATTAAAATACAGTATTTTCCGGACTATAAGTCGCTCCGGAGTATAAGTCGCATAGGTCAAAAAGAGAGAAAAATATATATATAAGTTGCACTGGACTATAAGTCGCATTTATTTAGAAATTAATTTCACAAAATCCAAGAACAGACATTTAATCTGGAAAGGCAAGTTATTCAGCTCCACAATAGCACACAGAACAACAGGCTGAATAGGTGTCCGGTGTGTTAGCGTAACACATTAACAGTTATTCAGCTACACAATAGCACACAGAACATATACCTGGGAGGCTGAATAGGCTAAATTGACATTAGCCAGCGAGTCCAACAAGCAAGTTACCGGTAAGCAAGTTCACCAAGCTCTCGCGATCTCACTCCACAACACTGAATCCATTGAGTTCCTCCTCGGTGTCGCTTCTGAACAATTCTGCTAACTAGAGCGCCCTCTCGCGGCTGTAGACGGTACTGTTTTATATTGGTTCATCTCAGTCAGTTTGTTAGTTAATAATATATAAGTCGCACCTGACTATAAGTCGCAGGACCAGTCCAACAATGAAGAAAAGTGTGACTTATAGTCCGGAAAATACGGGTACTCAAATAAAAAAAACAGTATTATTACTGTTATTATAACTGTATGCTTGGTTAAAATAATGCAGCCCTGGTGAGCAGAAGATTTCCAATCATTTGTGAATACAGAACTTCACAATACAGAACACAATAGAGACGTTCACAAATACTCCAGTCCTGGAAATCACACTTTTAAGGCCACATTTACACATAGCCGGGTATTTAGAGAAACAAATATTTCCCCCCCTCTGTTTTCAATAATAACATCGTGCACACAACCCGCATAAATACGCCGTCGAGCGCCATCATAACTATGCCAAACCTATGGGTGGCAGTGTAGGGAGAAGGATAAAGCCATGCAAGCCAATCAGAATCCTCAGAATCGACAAGAGAGAACCTAAAACCCCGTTTCTCCCAGTTGACACGACAACATAAAAACGGCGTTTTCAGAAATCTCCACTTTGGCTGGAGTTTTTAGAAATAATCGTTTTCTGGGATAAAAACGGCGTTTTCGTGTAAATGACAGGCCAAAACGCAGAGAAATATCTGTGTTTTCCCATCGTGTAAACGGGGCCTAAATCCCATTATCGTCTGCAATCTTGTTGGTTTATCTGTGGTGCAGACACAGAAACGCCTGCATCGAGTCCTCTGGTAACCTTGTGAGGGTTTGGAGTGTGCTGGTCTAATGCCGTGGGAATGAACATCACAGAACATCTGTGTGTCATCCTTCCTGCAATTCCTCAAGCAATCTGCTCTACAATCTGCTGGTCAACGCATTAGAAAATTCCCTTTTTTTTCTTTTTTTTATCAAACCGTGAGTCACACCTAAATCTAGTGCAATGACACCAGCGGGTGTGTGAGGTCACTGACGGAGAGTGATCTGCTGATAGTGGAGACTGGGACCGCTTACATGAGTTGAGGAAACAGGAGCACCAGATGTGGATGTGGGGCGCAGATTGCATTCGGGTCCGTTTTGACCCGGAAGAGATGCATAATGTTGGTAACACTTTACATTTGTTAAACGTTAGTTAAGTGAGGGTTAATGCCCGACGAGGTGTCCATTGTCAGGTATTAATGGACGACGGCGAGGCGTGAACCGTCCGACGCGTTATACCATGTTCACTTGCCAAATAACACATTTTTAAAACATTAGTTTATATTTTAATTAGTTTTACAATCGAAATCTAACGGTTTTAGAACTCTGTTACTAGGTGTCCTACATCACTTTTTAATAGACACCCTGCAGCCAATCAGAATCGAGTATTCACCCAGACCATGGTATAACGTGAACTAACAATGAACAATTCTACTGCATTTGTTAGTGCTAGATAACGTTCATTTTAACATTTACTAACACATTCGTTGTATTTGTTAACAATAGTTAATGCATTTTGAACTAACATGAAAAAACAATGAACAACTGTATTTGTATTAACTATATTGACATTAAATGATTAAAAGATTATTAAATGTAATAAAAAAAAATTAAAAAAAATTATATATTGCTCACAGTTAGTTCAGTAACTAATGTTAACAAATGAGACCTTATTGTAACGTAAAATGAGACCTTACTATCAAAATGTCTAATAATAATTTTAAAAAACGTAGTATGGGGAACCAGAATTCAAATCACACACTACTTTATTTTAATTATTTTTATTTAAGAGTTTAAGAAATATACAAAAATGCAGAACTTCTCTATGCATTTACCACATCTTTTGTAAAATATATTTACCGGAAGGCATCTCACACTAAACCTTTTGAGAATGAACTGATACAAATAAATATCGTATGTATATGCACACATTTATGGCAGCCATGAAAAAAAATTACAGCTTAAAAAGTTGATAATTTTATAATAAAGTGAAAGTTTATGCAAGTAAAATGTATATATTTTGTTTGAAAACATTCTAATAATAACAACTGATGCTGTTTTGTTTGAAAATGAATATACAGGTTTCATGAACCGTTTTCTGGCTTTTATGCGTTTCAAAAGAATTTAATTAAATCCATCAAGAGTTAATACTGGTAATTCTGAGATACGTTTCTTTTAATATATGATAAATATTGTTAATTTCATAACATTATATATCATATAAAGCATCTCATAATAAATATATGCACATCACAGTTTTTTGTCAATAAAAAAAAAACTGCTAAATGTAGTAATAACGTAACAATACCGTGGTGGTGACAATTAAAACAGTTACATTTATTGTATTATATTATTTAATATTTATATAACAATAGACAATCATTTCAGTGATCGTAAGATTGTGGTACACGTTCCAGCTCTTGAATCAGTGGTTTTTCACTGCCAGAAATGAGATAACCTGAAAAGGCTGGACACTTGGAAAAGATAATACCATTGCCTCAGATTGCTATTTTTAAATAAATAAATTGGCCTCAGTCACATCCACACAAATTTAATTTAGGCATAACCTCTCTCAGTGTGCTTGTAAATTGACTGAACTACAAAACACACAACTCTTTGTTAGTTCACTGGACCTCACTGAAAACACCCTTAGGCTGTGTACTCAACATAGACATAATTGACTGAAGGGAATGGTTCTCTTGCTGTAAACATATTGTGTACTTGCAGCATGTGCAGATAGAGGAGGTGTGACGAGAGAAACTGAAGAGGAGAGAGTATCACGCGCTGTACAGCACGCAGTCGCTCGCTGTCAAGACACAAAGCACAAATGAAGACACAAAGCACAAATGAAGACACAAAGCACAGACAAAAGAGGAAGAGGAAAGGAGAAGCCGGTGGCAGAAGGGCTCTCAAACTGTGCAGCTCTTCTCTCTCACTCCAGTCTGACGTTCCCATCACTCCATACTGGCGACCAGGACACGTCATACGGAGAGAAAAACTGCACCAGCAGAGAAAACAAGTGTTGCTGCTTCACAGAACATGCAATGAACCAACATGATTTGGCCTCGATACAGTGATAATCTCTATGACGGAATTACGCATTACTCAACACTATTAATACTGACATCTGCGCACTACACACAAAAAAAAAAAAAAGTTTAAAATGCCCCAATTATGCTTTTTAAAATATTACCTTTCATGTAGTGTGTAACACAGCTGTTTGTGAATGTAAAAGGTCTGCAAAGTTATAAAGATCGAAATGCACAACAAATAAAGTTAGTCTCCTAAACAATGTTGGGGAAAGTTACTTTTAAAAGTAGTGTTACAATATTGCGATACTCCCTAAAAAAAGTAACTAATTGCATTACTTAGTTACTTTTTATGTAAAGTAATATGTTACAATACTTTTGCGTTAGGCTACTTTATCTCAGGCCTGGACTGGGCTTGCTTATTTTTTAATAACAAAACCAAAAATGGACAATGTAAAGGCCCTTTCACACAAACAGAGAAATAATAAGCCTCAAACTGACAAAATGGAAATTCACGCCTGTAACAGACTGGACCATCTGACCAATCAGAGCAGAGTAGACCAATCACAACAGACTGGGTCATCTGACCAATCAGAGCAGAGTAGACCAATCACAACAGACTGGGTCATCTGACCAATCAGAGCAGAGTAGACCAATCACAACAGACTGGGCCATCTGACCAATCAGAGCAGAGTAGACCAATCACAACAACAGACTGGGCCATCTGACCAATCAGAGCAGAGTAGACCAATCACAGCAGACTGAGCCATCTGACCAATCAGATCAGAGTAGACCAATCACAACAGACTGGGCCATTTGACCAATCAGAGCAGAGTAGACCAATCACAACAGACTGGGCCATTGACCAATCAGAGCAGAGTCAGCTCTTGGAAAGGAGGGGTTTAGAGAAACAGAATAATTTATTGAACCGTTTCAGACACTGTGAGAAAAGAGGTGATGTTGCAATGAACATTATGAGAAAATTAAAGTGATTTTGACCGTGGCTGCATGTAAACCTACTATAGGAGACTGCAAAACAAAATTATGAACCCTTAAAATTGTATAATTTAGGCACTTTAAAAATAACCTACAACTAACTACCCCTCCCTTTTTTGACAGTTTTATGAGAGCGTCACTGAGATAGGAAGTAACTCAGCAGTGTGGTTTACAAAGATCCACACAATGAGCTGGATTCTCATGACAGAGACAATTCATAATGCGGTAGTGTCATAAACATCCTACTGTGAAATACAACTGCAAAACGTAACAGCATGAACAGCATGAACAGCAATGATGTTATTGGAAGTTATTGCATTAGCATTGCAAAGGGTGGTAAACCCCCGAGACAAACTGCCAACCAAAGCTTGAGGGGGAGGAGGATGCGTTACTGGTTTGTTTTCTCTCGGCTGCATGACCATATCAATTCCCTAGCTTTGAATATGCAACTTCGCTGACAAATGCATAAAAGTGACCAGCTGGATACAAATGAATGCAAATAGATTGTAACAATCATGAAATTAAACATTCGGGTCGGGCTTGTGTGTGTTTTTGTCACATTGTTTTAACCACTTGAGGTACTAGTAATGTTAGCGCTCTGACGTCAAACATGCTTCTGTTCTCCACTAATGCAGCATCTAGTCAACGAATTATTTACTTAAATTTTACGAATTTAATTAAATACTTGAATAATATGAAAACATGTACGGTAGTGTACTGTATACATCATACCTCTTGATTGTCTGTTTTAAACCCGCATCTGAAGTGTCCCGCTCTGTGTAGAGCGCAGCCTCACGTGTTAAAACAAACACCGAGGCATCAGCGATAGTTTATCTCGCCTCTAGAGGCCGCTCTCGTAGTGTATGATGTAAAAAACACAGATGGAGTAGATCGAGTCCATCAACACCCCCCAAAGCTTCACAGTCGTGTAGTTACAGGACGAGTTCGTCCTGGGTCGACATTTCATTCAGTAACATTAGGCTGTTTTGATTTATATGCCGTGTAATGTTGGTGATCAAGTTATTTTATATGTGCATATGATTACATATGCTATCGTAGGGCTGTAAACGATTAATCGAATGCAAAATACAAGTTTGTGTTTACATAATATATGTGTGTGTATTGTGTATAATTATTTTATATATATATATATAAATACACACACATGCATGCATGTATATATTTAAGAAAAATTTGTTATTTATATAAAATAGCTCTATTTATATATAGTATAAATCATATATAAATATATATGCAGTATATAAATGCAAATATTTCTCAAATATATACATGCATGTGTGTGTATTTATATATACAAAATAATTATACACAATACACACACATTATGTAAACACAAACTTATTTTGGATTCGATTAATCGCGATTAATCGTTTACAGCCCTAATATCGCTTGTTTCTGCATCTTCTTCGCATGCGTTTTGATCAGGAGATTCAGTTACTCTTTCAGAAGATGTGTAATAGCGCCCCCTACCGCATAACAGTGAAAATACAGAAACCCAGAAAATTTGTGTCAGAAAACATTGTTTGGCGGGGAAAGAGTTACACAATAATGACTTTAAATGTTTTTTTGCGATTAGCTAAGTAGATTAATTAATCGACACATCATGTATAATTAATTAGCTTAAAAATTTTAAATTACTTGACAGGCCTAATTATAATATTGCATAGTATACACATTTTTAACTATAGTAAACATAGCATTTAGTATATTATATCAAACCAGTGTTTTAGCAATGAGTAAACCCTGTCATGCTGTGTAACACTTCCCCAAGATTTAATTTTGTGATTTCTTTAAATTCTCACAATTGCCATACACTGAACAGCACCGGAAGCTGCAGTGACCACTAAAGCTAAATGCGGAAGTGATCGTATTGTTAGTAAAAAAAAAAAAAAAAAAAAAAAAAAAAAAAAAAGGGCCTTGTCCATTATAATGCAAATTCAAAATGTCACTTTTTAGTTCGAGTTTTCAGTTAATTATGCAACATTTGCCCCCTCAATACAGCACATCATAATACAGGAAGATAAAGAAATATCCTTCAACTAAATCTGACATCATGCTCCACCCGAATGGGCATCTCCGGCCCACTGTGCTCTATTGTGAAAGCGCCATGGCAACAGAAGTGCGGAAAAGGGTCTGGCTGGCGAATGAAGCCTCCACCATGACACTGCTGTTCTACACACACTATTTTCTACCGCACAGAAACTACAAACCTCATAATCCTTCTCAGACCGCAAAATGGCAAGTAAAAATAAGCAGCTCGGATGCTGTGCTTTCACTACAATGCTTCTCCAACCCCTATAATGAGTGTGTGGGGGGGGGGGGGGGGGGGGGGGTCTACCCAGCATGCTGTGCAGCAAATTTGAATTCTTGGAGTAGTTCTAGTACACTCTGGAAACGGTGGGAAATGTTGAAGGGCGGGAGAAACCGATTCCATCTAGAAAAACGTGGAAACTTCTTTGCATAAAGCCAACAAATTAAAATAAATGAACAATCATAATGTGGATTATCTTCGTTTTACAAGAAAATACCATTTCAGATGTTCCAATTCAAAATTTCAATTTATGAGTGAAAATTCTTTCTACACCAATTTTTAAATAAAAATAATGCAAAATATAGATTGTTGGCACTATTTATGGCCAGTGTTTGTTTTCCCTGCTACTCACCTGCCATTGTGTCACACACTTCATGATGCATAAAAACACCTTCGATCAACAACACATAGACATCTGTGGGCTTCTGTTCTTGTGGCATATTTCCTACGTGAAAATAGATCAGGCCATCAGAATATATTCAGAGGCCGGGCGACTCTGAAGGAGAGAAGGCTTGAGTGGGCATGAAGGCCCCGAGCTCAGCCCGCAGCCACAGCTTCAGCCCCACTGAGCACATCTCTGACTGGACGCCGGCAGGGAAGCGCATCCGCTCACGACTCGGATTAAAATAATGAACAAACAGAGAGAGGCACCTTACATAACAGCTTTCATAATGTCAACATTTAAGCCATTACGGAAAAAAGCTCAGCATGTGGTAAAACCCGCGTGTGGTGGTTTCAGTGTTGGGAAAGACTTTAAAGCCGCAGTGTGTCATGCTCCAGTCACTCATTAGTTAAAGTAGCCTAGTTCAGCTGAGGTCGAGATACTGTTAGGAACTACAACCTATTTATTTTTAGGAGATAATATCTTTTTTTATATATTTAGCCAATATCACACAAGCGAAATTGTTGCTTGTTTGCGTGTAATATTGTTTTTATACAATATAACAAGTTAATATTGAGTAGCTTATCATTTAAACAATACTGCCAGTTACCTTATTGGTTTTTGCTCCTCTATCTAAATTAGTTACCAATGTAGCCACAGAAAATTAACTGTTGAACATCTCTGCACACATGCTGTGTCATATGTGTGTCACTGTATACAACCATAGACTGTAAAATAATATGGACGTAGTGTCCGTGACGTCACCCGTAGGTTTCTGAAGAGCATTTTTGAAGCTTAAAGTGGGCGGAGCCGACGGTCGCCATCTTGGCAGCACGTCACTCCCGGATAACCGGAAACGGGCATAGAGCCGGATTAGCTGAGGTGACGTACGGCTAACAGACAGCAGACGCATGGCTAGTAGTGACAGCAGAGCAATCCACCTGTCACTCAAGTGGCCACACCCTTAATTATGCAGAACTTTAAGGCTTAATATAATTTAAACGGATGAGTTATGAATAAGTTCACCCCCCTCACAGTTGTCATGAAGTGCAAAATTAGCTATTTAGGCAAAAAACACTTAGTTTAGTTTATTTATATCAGGACCATGTGCAGTTACATTAAAAAGATGGCTGCACCAGATTTAGCACTATGCTAATTTCCATCTGTAGTCCTACACAATTAAAATTAAATGACAGAATTAAAAATTACATAACAGAAGCAATAAACATAAGGTATTCAGCAAATTATATAACAAAGACAGTTAATACATTATAAAAAAGCAGTTTACTAATAAAGTACAATGCAAATTACCAATTTGTGTACAGAGTTAGCCATGTTGCATGGGGTGTAGTAAATTTCGAGATGCCGAATTAGCCACCCGTTTACTTTGTACCAAGCTGTAAAAAAAAAAATTCTGACATTCTGACGGGCATATTAACATGGGGGATTTATGTGATTGACTCTCTTTCGGAGCCTGTCTCTAGTGGCCGGTCGATGAATTGCAGTTTAAGACACTTCCGTGTTGTGTTCAACACTGAAATTGCCCCTTTACCATTATAAAGAGCCCTATTTAAGGAGACAGCCAGTTGTAGTAGCATCCGAAACAATAATAGACATTATCAAGAGCACTTATTCAACTTCATAATGTACCACCAAAACAGATCAATGGCAAAAGAATAACCACAATGCACTGAAAAACATGCTGAATGAATTACCGCATCCACAGCACAATCATACAGGTGCAAGTTAATTTTTATTCAAATATTAAACTATTTACGATTTATACAAGCTAGTTTTCATAACTGTAGGGAATAGGGAATGAGGGATATGTGAGTGATTTCGAATACACCAACGGTCCATTGTGTTTCCTTTCTGAATGAATCAGTGTTTTGAACAAACCAGTTGAGTGACTATTTCAATGAACTTTAGTTTCTGAATGAATCAACATTTCTTTAAAAGAGTCACTTGAACGAATGATTCAGTGACTCTACAGAAAGACTCTGTAACCTGCAGAAAGAGTTACTTAAAAATACCCACTATTACAGAATGAAGGCCTACCAACACTATTAAAACACTGCTCAGATTTTGAGGACCAGTTGTATGAAACTGTCAGATGATAAAAATGATTTTTTTGCTCCAATATTTATAGGATCTGGCAAACAAAGGCAACAATTAGGTTGACCGCATTGAAAACAAAAGGAAACACACTAAATACATCTAAATAAGTAATATAAAGCTATAAAACACATTAGGCTAACTTATATAAAAGAGTAGAAAACTGCTAAATATTCTGAAATGTAAATATAAACATATGTGTAATATATATACTATTTATATTTGCATTAAAGAATATTTAGCAGTTTTTCATCACAATTTTTTTTATAAAAGTTAATGTATATCGCCTATATATAAAGATGAGGTTAAATACTACAGTGACCTTAAACTAATGAGATCGGATGAGATGATATAAAATAATATAAAAAATATATATTAATAATAGGTTGGTATAATGCAACATTGACCTTAAATGAATTGGTAAATCTTAGAACCAGAATGAATGAGACGAGTGAATCAGACTTTCTAACGCTGAGATACAATTGGCATCCAACACTTGATAAGTCTGGAGGACTAATAAACCCTCATAATAAGCCTGACCTCAAGGGCATGAGTCACCAGCGCTAGAGGATCATCTTCATCCTCTTACATTAGCCTACTTCAAACCGAGCCCAACACAAGTGAGAAAGAGGATGAAGAAGGGAAGACGCACCCGATGAGGGGATGGAAGTGAAGGGGCAGTAGTCTGTGTGTACAGGGCTAGCTTCAACATGCTGACAGCTAAAGGAAAAGCTAATCCCTAATTTCCCAGTGGGGGGGTGGGGTATTTGCATGAATGTCTGGAAGAAAAAAATTGTCCCAAAGCAATGGAGGAAGTGAGAAATGGATCGAAAAGGGATACAAGAGAGAGAAAGAAAAAAAAGGCCAAAATCTGCCTTTGCAATAGTGCGAGCGAGAAGAAAGAGATCTGGAGCCATTTACATGGTAAAGAAAGCACTGGGATGATCCGATTTGAGGGAGCGGAACAAGCCGGCGGGAGTTTCCAAAAGCATGATTAGACCCCGCCTCTCTTAAATTTTCATTGGTCAATAGATGCTTGCATTAGAGTGGTGCAAGAAAAAATAAGTTATTTTTCCCAACTTTGTTTGCATGATTAAATCATGTATATCCCACCAATGTGCCATAATAGGACGTATATCAAAAAGAGGGAACAGGTGAAGACATGTCTATCGCACTCACGGATATCTTCCTGAGCCAATTAGTGAGGTGATGGACACTGTGCTGGGGATTAGCCGTATCCCGCGGCACATTGCCAAGAGGAGCCTGATACATGGTGCACACTGCCAGGGCATTGGAGTTTAATTAAGTGTACTAAACCCGGCGCCAGAACCAGATGCATCATTGGCACACGCACATCCAGTCTCTGCGGTCTGCGATCACGGCCGTGCACAGATTAGACATACTCAAGAGCACTGGCTCAAAGGCCCTGGATTAGGATGATAGCACCACTGCTTATGTTGATGTGCTTCAGGGTTTCCAAACTTTTTACTGATTTTTTTTAATGATCATAAATTTCAGTGACTTTAAGGCCAGATATTAAAAAGAGTAAAACATTTTTTTTTTATATAAATATTTTTGCTTTTCCCAAGCAAGGACGCATTAAAATGATGTGACACTGAAGAAATGGCCATGCCATCACAGGTAAAAATGACATTCACAGAGATGTCTACTATGCTGAACATGATTGATGTGGCAATGCGACGCATGTTTAGCATCAACGAGTCATTGTGAGTTCAATAGCATCTGTGCGTGTGAAGGCGGACACTGGTGCCACGTTTACTAGCACTCAGAAAGCAGATGGAGAGACAACATTATTTCCAGAGAGGCGTAAAATATTGATAAGAAGCCTAATGCTTTAATAATACGAATGGCAACACAATAACAAATTGTTATTATTGTTATTATTGTATAGTAAAAAATATATAAGGCTAATAACAGTCTGTGATAGGTCCGTACAATCAGTCAACGATGAAAATCAAAAACAGCTGATTTCAAACAACATAAAAAAACAAATTGTTCACCCATAACCTAGGCCATTCAGATTACTTGTTAGTGCCTTATGTCAGCAGACAATGTTCTTATAGGCGGTTCACCGACACCATCACCTTCACCTTCTCGTTCAAAGATTTCAATTTGCCTGTGATATCCACGGACTCACCTTTTGCGTCTGGTTTCACCTGCAAGTTTAAAATACACTCAGTACTTTTAAAACACCCTCAGTGTTTTTTTAAATGTTAGAACATCACATTATTATTTCCATTGCGATGCGTCAAGCGTGTCACTGGACGCGCGGGCCGGCCCTGAGTGCTATGTATGATTATTAAAATAAACATTACATAGTTGAAAACACTGAATAGTTCAGTGCAGAGAGTCCACCACCAATTGCATGCATAATAATATTGTGTATCTGAAAATGGAGAAGATCACCCAACACTAAAGCCCGGGACGCATGATGATAATTCGCATTTTACACAACTAACTCATCAGGTATATCAGTGAGTGTCACTCGCGACAACACTAATGGAAAGAATGTACTTAGTTTGGTTGGTAATATAGGCAGAAGGTAACACGACTCCAGGGAAAGGCTAAGGAGATGCGCTTCCCTAAAAAACACAATAGTTTCAATTTACATGTCACAGCACAGCCTACACATCCCAGCATAAATGCTCATGATAAAAAAAATTATTAGTAAAACATCTACCTTCACAAACCACCGTTGATTTAACAGAAAAGCAAGCAAACCGTATGTGGGATTTGAGATGGCCGAAAGCATGCAAAAAGCTCTTTATAGCCTAATCACTAAAAAGCGGCCAATCATCTTAGATCATTGCAATCTCACAAAGCTCTGTAAATAATCAATGAATCTGTCTGCAAAATAAATCTCTTATTTACATCATTTTCCTACAATGAGAGAAATTGACCGTTCGCAAAGACCCGCCCCCCTTAGTTACTGTCGCTATGTCCGACAAGCTACGCCGCTCTCACACCACACCATGTTCTCATGCAGTGAAAAATACATCAGGAGCAGAGAGACACTGATGCTGACAGACCAGGTTACTTTTCGGTAACTTTTGATATTAAACATATTAAACAAAGTCTCACCTTTCAAATTTGGTCATTTTTTAAAAGAAATTTAAACAATAAATACCGTTTTGTGGCTCTTTAATGAGTGTGACAGATCGCTGTAGAGCATCAGTTAA
Organism: Phoxinus phoxinus; assembly: GCF_949152265.1. NCBI lineage: Eukaryota > Metazoa > Chordata > Actinopteri > Cypriniformes > Leuciscidae > Phoxinus > Phoxinus phoxinus. The sequence goes on along the minus strand of NC_136893.1, from coordinate 24,190,632 downwards.
AGCTGCTCGTGAACCGATCATCTCTTCCTTCTAGTTCATATATAGCATCAAATAAACATGAATGAACATCAGAAGGAATGTTGTTTTAACCGCGGAAAGGCGTCAGTACACTCTGCTTCTCAAGTTCAAATCCTCCCGTGTTAATCTACTAACTCTCCTGATTGCTTTGATGGACAAAATGGCAGATGGCAAAGTATGATTGGTCAGATCACCTGTCAATCAAGCTCCCTGCGAAGGGTCAATCGCGAGAACTTAGAAACTCAGAAACCACTTATCGCTAAAAACACCAGAGTTTTTGTTCAGTGCTAACTTAAACACCTCTGGCTCTGATTGGCCATTGCGTTCAAGAAATCCACATCAATGTTTGTGATTGGCTACATTGCTACACATGGCAAAAATATTTTGTAAATATTGGGGTGGGGGTTGTATGGGCACCCACCGGCAGAAAACACTAAATCAGTGACTATGATTGGAAACGCCAATAAGAGGGCCAGTCAGTCGCATTCAAACAATGTTTCATTTCCTCATTTTAGAGTGACCACAGGTGAGAGTCTGATGGACATCATTTTGTGAAGAGGAAATGACCCACTTCTCTCCTCTGGAAATAGAACGATTCTGTTCCAGTTTGGCTGAAGCTAGACCAAGTTTTGCGTTGCAGTGCCGAGAGACTCGAACAAAGTGTTACACGCATGCCGAGGTTGACCTCTTAGTCCCGACTCGAGCACTGACACAATTCTGTGAGCAACAAATCAAGGGCAAGAAAGGCGAGAGACCAAAGCTCTCTCTTAGAGGAAACAAATATGATCTTTCTTTTAGTAAATATCAACCACTCTTTTTATAAACCATAACCTCAGTGGAGAAGAGAACCTTATCTCTGGAGACATGAAACCACAACATCTGTCAGACGCTAGTCAACAGAGACCGAGTCTAGAATATTCAATCTTTTTTTGTAATTAGATAGAAACCTGATCATACATGTTAGCAAAAAGTAAATAAATAGTTTACGGGTTTTAAAGGTTTTAAGACCAAAACAATGAGATTAAGCTGCTTTCATGACATAGGCCTAACGGTAATTATGATATGGCAACCCGTGACGTTTCACCCGGAGTGGTTCACGTCCTCAGACTCGGATTTATGTGTTTCTATGTCAACACTATCAACGCCGAAATGAATTTACAGCGGTCAGATGGTACAAGTAGAGCTCTGCAAGTTGCGTTATTATTATCATTGTAATGTTATGTGCTTTGAGACATAAGGTAAAGTAAACATTGTGTCTCTCGTGACGCATTGCAAACTGTTCTGTGTGTGTTCATGTGTTTTGAAGGAGGCGTGGCTTTGAAGACGCTCTATAGGGAGGGAGGGATCTCAAAGCTAGATTGCTATAAGGGGCTTTCGCACCGGAGGAACATTTTCATAGTTCCTCGAACTATTTGTGGAAGTTCCCAGATTTTGGCGTGTTCGCACCGCAGGAACTGGGAACGATTTTAGTTCTAGGAACTCCTTTTGGAGGAACTGATTTAGCTGCTACTTCAGAGTCGGTCTAAACCAGCATTATACCAGTGACGTTAGTATACGCTGATTGGCCGAATGCACGCGAATCAGCACCCGCCATTTAAAAAAAAAAGCTATGTAAACAGTTTATAGCCTATATATTTACTCCATGAACTAACTCTACGAACATGTAAAACTGTGATAGGGCCTCTCAACCTTTACACTGAGGAAAAAATCCAACGCAACTTTGAGGGGACCAAGCCGATGTATTTCTGCTCAGCTAGCAACCACACGGCATACGCTAATACCTTTTCATATATCTATGTATAACAGTTCTATATAATAACGTATTTGACAGGACTGTTAGACCGATCATAAACGACTAAAAAAAACGGAGAATGCGAGCGCTGTTTGTTTGCTCCGGCTCTGGCGTTCTCAGCGGTCAAAATAAAGGTCCGCCACGCCGTCAAAATAAAAGTGACAAAAACAAGCGCGGCTCACGTCACTTCAGAGTTCCTACTGGCGGTGCGAATGCAACCAGGAAAATGCTCCTAAGGGAACCATTAGTTCTCGAAGGAAACACACACTGGTGGCTAATTCCGATAACCGAGTTCCTAGAACTACCCGGTGCGAAAGCCCCTATTGCTAGCTTCTCTATTTTGCCTACCCTACCTTTAATAGAAAATGCAAGACATTTCAAGATTTAAAAAACAAAGTTCTCAAACAAAGTTTTCTCAACTGCTCTCTGTGGCGTTCTGCTGACACTGAAGAAAAGTAAGGCAACTCAGAGGCTACTAAATTAGAACAAGCAATCAAAATGTCTAGACAAGACTAACTGGTGTCCAGAAAGGACATTACAGAGAATAACTCTTCTGTGTCCAAATAAAACAGCGTTTGAAGTCGGTAAGCAGGAGTAGGTGGTGCACACAGCAGGTGCACACAGTAAAGGCCTGCCAGGAACCGGAGGAGGCGAGGGGGGGGAAACATAATAAAGGATGAAGAATGAATGGCTGCCTTTAGAATAAAACACACATGCTGTTACTTTAGATTGTTACTATGCTCAAACAGAAACTATTGTTACACATGCTCAAACAGAAACTACGTATGTCAGCAGATTTTCAGAGAATTTAAACACCATTAATTTATGAAGTTCCCCATGCTTAAATATACATTTCACAGAATCCTGCAGATTTCCCCAAAATAATCAGAGAAATTGCAGTTTTCAAATGACTAATTATTCTAAATAAAAAGAAAAAAAAGTTTAAACCTTTGTCCCAAAATCTATGAGATAAAACAGTACACAATCTACTAAAGATAAAATACGCACACAAAGTAAACGCCAAAGCCTGTTTAATTCACAAAGGTTAACAAATAAGCAGCATGCCAGTTGTCACATTTTCCATAGGACATTTTTTTATGAAGGAGTAAACAGGATAAACAAAACATTAGGAGAAGCGAATGCTTTTTCTTCAGTTCAAAGCCTTCATATGCGTTAATACTGAAACCAAAAAGAAGACCACAAATCATGTACTGACTGAATAAGAGCTGCCCAAGACTACTTCCTAACTAGTGCATGAACACTTTACTAAGATTAGTCTGATGGATTCAGAGTTGCTTTTGCTGCAAGAATATAAATACATCACTTTCAAAGTAAACTTTTTGTGTGTATGTGCGTGTGTGTGTTTTTCTTTTCAGATAATTGGTCATTCTGCTTTTGTCCTCCAGAAAGAAAAAGAGGACCTTCTTGTCCAGTTCAGTTCCTGGAATACCATCCTGAGGGTGTCAGATTCCTCATAGGGCGAAACTGCCCATTAGTTGTGAAAACAACTGCTGAACTCTGAACGAGTTTCCAGAGCAGCCTGCTGTAATATCCCCTCCACTATGAACTTGCATTTCAAAGTGAAGCAATGAAGTATCAACAATGTGTTTACCCGTCTACAGTAGCATAGTTTTAATTATCAGACACTGCCCTCCAAACTCAACCTGTGTAAGCTCTCCTAAATTCAGTTCAATCACAGATAAGGTGATTATGCAGTCAATTCCAGCAGAGATACAGGAATAACCCACAACAAGCTCCCATTTTAATGTTGAGTTCCTGATAAACCACATTCCAGCTAGCCGAGAGTATGTGTTAGAGACGTAAGAGGGCCAATGATTTAACAGGTGATTCTGTAAGGCAAGTCACTCACTCCCAGTGCATTCTGGGTCATGACTGACAGTCAAATGAGAAGAGATAACATAGCACTTCGTACTGAACTTATCCTGATGCTTTAATGCACATTTTTTCACACACAAAGAAATTAAACCACACAACAGGAAATATTTAAATGTAGGTGTGTGGAAAGAGCCACTGAGAATGACTCAAGGGTGTGAAGACCATCAAGGGTGAAGAGTGGAAACTTACACGTGTAATATCAGAAACCTTCCTCACTTAGTATAGGCTAGTCATTTTAATATATGTGGATGTGCTGAATGTAAAGTAAAGCATGTTACAATTTAGGGGTGTGGTCGATATGGCCAAAAATCATATATTTTATGTCACAATATATTAACAGTACAGTTTATCCTGAAATAAAGTTGTAACGACATCAATATTTTTGATGCCATTAAAATTCTGAATTTTATATACAGATCACAACACCAATTTCAATGAATCACAAAAAAAAACTAATACTAGCATAACTAGTGTTGTTAAACGTACCAGTCGGTACAACAACAAAAAACGATACACAGAACCGAGTCCCAGGTTAATTCGGCACCCACCAATGATACATTCTGCTTTTAAATGTTTTCCTTCATGTTTGTTTGAGCAAGGGTTTCTATACAGTGTGTTTTTACAAGCGTTGAGCATTGTAGCCAATCACAGCCATATCTGTTGAGCACATGAATGCAATGGCCTATCAGAGATGCTAGTCAGTAAGTCAAGTCAGAATCCATTAACACCGCTGAAAACACACAAGGTCAATGTGAGCCGCACGCTACAGCATCACAATATCAAACAGTATTCCTAATTTAAATTTATCAACTGAATTTTCATAAAAACAAATGAAAACAGCCCAAGTGTACATAAAACTACCAGTAGGTGGCAGCATATTAAAAGTAGGAGTCAATGACTAATTTATTTACCCGATTTGTTCAAAAACACAGATTTATTCAGAAACGGGGGGGAAACAGCTTTAAGTTGCTCTGAGAAGTGTAACAGTTCTGCTTTGATTAGAAATATTGGAATTGGCAAATTTCAGCGAAAACATCAATATTGACAATGTTGTGTCTAAAATGTCATTTAATATGAACTTTTTGTTTTTTGAACTGCTGTATAAAATCAATCACATTTGCAATCGTGCTGATATTGGGGGGGGCAGCACTCTTTTGCACCATGTCTTGAAATTTCCAAAACATTTTTGACACTTAAATATAAACTATGTCCACCACTTTGAATCAAGTTGTTCACAGAGCTTAAAGCAGGAGACTACCTTATAATTACAGCCAAACAAGACAGATAAGAACTTAAGAGGGCAGCATAATGTTGCTACCTATCTATCTACCCATACAATAATGTAAAACAAAACACCTAAACAGGTTCTAAACTGGCAAAACTGTTAAATATGAATGAAACGCAGAGCCACCCTGTCTTGACAAAGATCCACAAAGAGGAGAGAGGAAGCAGGAATGGCTAAACGTCCACCACATGACTGAGTCTAATCCAGTCAGAGGAGGTTCATTCTGAGGCCAAAGACACAGTTGTTGAGATCAGTCCAAACCAGGCCAGAGGAACTTCCCTTCACTCAAAGATAAACTGATGTAGGGCTGTGCGATATGACGATATATATCGGATGGACGATATAAAAAGTCTATCGATTCATATTATGCTCTATCGTTCATATCGTGGTGTCGCAAAAAAATTGTTTACGGCAAAACTTTTTCATCATTTGGAGGACTGCAATCTTACACGCCGCCATGAGAATGGCAGAAACGTGAATAACATGGCGAAGGGTGATAGAACCGGGTGTTTCCGAGCAGGACCAGCCAGGACAAACCGAGGAGCTCGTTCCTAAATGAGGGGCTACCTCTGTAGCATGAACATGATTTGGTTAAATTTCTATATGTTTGGTTGACTATTATATTTTGATAATGAACATGCTGCTATGTCAAGTTAGCAATGCAAGAACGTGTGCGCGTGCCGTGAAGCGTCGGCGCGATCACAGGAACAGGAATCCGTTACTCCGTAATTTATGGTCATACGGATAGAAGCAAAAATGATTAAAAACTTTAAAGCCGTAAAATACAGAAAACAAGCTCGATTCCCTTTTCTACCATCTCGGTTTCCTTTTTGTGAACTTTGGACCCTGTCGCATGATCCGAAGCTCAGCAAAATGCTTCCTTTCGTTTTGTTAATCTGTAATTATTTAAGGCAAATAGGGCTGGTCCGAATACCATTTTTTGAGCTTCGAAGCTTCGGTAGTAATGAACATCGAATATTCGAAGCTTCGGAGAGAGGGTGCTGAACATAATCTTCTCTCTAATAAAAGCAGGAATCTCTATGTGTCTGCAATATAGATAGACACGTGAGACGCGACACGTTCAGAATTAATAAACTTTTAATAAACGACAGAACAGCGCGAGCGGGAAGCGGTGCGCCTCAACGCGGGCTGGGCTTATGCTCCGAGAACGCGGACACTGCACTATAGTGATATAAAACGCACACACACAGGTCTGTTAAATTAAGCAATACTTTTAAGGTAGGCTAGTCTAATATTTTTCTGACTAACAAATTACTGACAGAGTAAAGGGTACATTTTAAATAAAGAAAAACTAAATTTAAATAAAGAAAAACTAAATTTAAAAAAAGAAAAATGAAATTTAAATAAAGAAAAAACAAAATCTAAATAAAGAAAAAACGAAATTTAAATAAAGAAAAACGAAATTTAAATAAAGAAAAACGAAATTTAAATAAAGAAAAACGAAATTTAAATAAAGAAAAAACGAAATTTAAATAAAGAAAAACGAAATTTAAATAAAGAAAAAACGAAATTTAAATAAAGAAAAACGAAATTTAAATAAAGAAAAACGAAATTTAAATAAAGAAAAAACACAATTTAAATTAAGAAAAAAACGAAATTTAAATGAAGAAAAACGAAATTTAAATAAAGAAAAAACACAATTTAAACTAAGAAAATTTTTAATTTACATAAAGAAAAACGAAATTTAAATAAAGAAAAAACGAAATTTAAATAAAGAAAAACGAAATTTAAATAAAGAAAAACGAAATTAAGTTAAATTAAAAACGAGATTAATTTAGATTGATAATAACGGGTAAAAAGTCTAATAAATTTTGTTTCTATTATTTTCCACAATGTCAAAACAACGCAGCTTAACCCAAAACACAAGCTCATCATGCACTTCCACACACACTCCGCTGTTCTCATGCACTTCTGTCCACACACACTCCGCTGTTCTGCTCTAGAACACTCCCGTTGCTGGAACACTTAAGCCTCTGTTATACTCCAGTTTGGACGCGTACACGACAGCTGCGCACAGCTCGGACGCAGACTACTTGTATTTATACTTTCTGCTGAGGTCCAATCTACTCGCTTGCGCATGGATCGGTCTGGCCAGTATAATCGATAATATTTTAAATATTTATAGTTTATATTTTCATTTATGTCAAAACCTATCACTTTCAAACATCAACATTACATTTATTAATATGTATTCGTGTCAAAATGACATATTAACATCTTAGGCGTTGGTTCTTTTTCTACCATGCACGCGTTTTCCTGAGACTGGTGTATCAGCAGGTAGTGTGCAAACTCCAACCTGTTAACATGGGTGCCGAAATAAAAACGGACATGCCACGCAGCCAGTGTGTCGCCGGCCTTATTCAAGCTCGAATGAGAACCGTTTCGCGGGAGATCCTAGGTGTGCAAAAAAAAAAAAAAACCCCCCGAATATTCGAATGTCAAATTTTCAAATCGAATACCAACCCACCGAACGAATATTCGATTATTCGAATATTCGGGTTCAGCCCTAAAGGCAAATAGCCTATATTTCGCATATAGGCCTATATATTAGTTTTATATATTTAGCTTTATTCTGTTTTCTCCGTTGTCCGTTCACAGAAGCGCTTTAAGTGCGTGATGTGACGTTGTGTGGATCCATGTTCTACACTATCCTGCGATTTTCGCTGGTTTCAAAAAACAAAAAGTTGCATATTAGCCTACCTGCTATTCATTTTCACTGAAATGTAGGCCTAATTTTTTGACAGTTGGTGACATACAGTATGGAAAACTAACGCCAGCGCATTCCCATTGCGACTCAATGATGACTGACAGCTGAGCATGGGCATTTCACTCACGTTGGATAGGCTATGCGCGTCAATATCACATTTACTCAGTCTGTACTATTTGAATTCATGATTGGTTGACTGGCAAATTAAAATAGTTAACAGAACGATAAAATAACGTTGTTAACCGGTTAATGGCCATTTCAAATAAGCGTGTCTGTTCAGAACGATTACATTTAATTTGGTTTCCGTTTCTGGTTATGCTCCTGTCAAAATTTCGTTTGTTTGTTTTCGTTCATTGAACAGGTTCGGAGCCCTGATTTCTGCTACATTTTAAACATCTTCCATTGAATTTTTACATTTGGTATTTTATATAGCAATATTTTATGTTGGGCCTGTAATCATTTGTTTTTGAAAAGTGTTTTATATTTCGTTCATATTTTATATTTCTACATTCTTAATCAAACATTTGCCCATTTTTTTTGGGAGAATATAAAATATATATAGGCTATATATAAAAAACATTTTTGAGGATATACTTAATATATACTCAATATATATATCAACTTTTCTTTTATTTGATATATGCTAAAAGTATTTTCCATGTAGTAATTATACATATAAATTATTAATTGATTGAATTTACAGAAAAGATACTATATCGTGATATATATCGTTATCGGGATATGAGATGACTTGTATCGTGATATGAAATTTTGGTCATATCGCCCAGCCCTAAACTGATGTATATACCTTTTACACAGTTTAGCACACATTTAGTACTCGGTCAGCTTCTTTCATTATTAGTTATTAAGAATTAAGTTCTTAGCCATCAACTTTTGTGCTGGGGACTGGGAGGCTTTTTATTTTAAGTAGACACTAAACAGCAAGACTGCAAAACTATTGAGGAGAAAGAGGGAAGTGGGATTGAAATGTTGCAAGCCAGACTTGAACCTTTATCACCAACATGAGCAGAACTCCTCAACATATTTACACCGTGTCCTAACTAAGGTAAGGTTAAAACTTTATTATCCCACGCAGGGAAATGTGTCTTGGGTCATCACCCATGCTGCAGTCAGTACACAACTAACACACAACAAATCAACAAACCAGACAATAATAAAAAATTAAAATAAAACTAGATGTGATGTGATAAGATTCCAGTTGTCCACACCAGACATGTTACATCTACAAGTGCCGACACAATCAAATCACAAATAACAGACAATCAGAGGAGGACAGACAATCAAATAAACTTCCTCACAGGGACCCTAATCAATTAATTGGATGAAAAAAAAATGAACAAGCTAATATAAAATAATAATTAAGTAAAACACGTCTCAAATAGGGATGGCCCCGAAATAAAAATGATGGGCCGAAAAGGAAACCTCTGGATGCACTAGGCTGAAAACCAAAAATGACTTTAATAATTAGTAATTTCTCATTTTTAATGAGTTTTTTTGTATAACTGTAATATTCAAGCTTTCCTAGTCTCAAACGCATTAAACCGCACACCCATTCGTCAAAGCACATGACAGGGCAACAATCCCACCAATTCGATTAGTACTTTCCTTTAAAAGGGTCATGACGTGAGAAATCAAATTTGCCATATATAAAAGGGTCTTTGTAGCATTAAAACATCCTGCAAGTTTCATACGTCAAACGTCCTACGCATTATAAACAAAGCATTTAATCAAGCTTTGAAAAACAGCTCGTTATGATATTGTGGGATCTGTGACAACACACAGGCAAATACATTTGCGACTGCTTCCAGAGCAAGACGAATAGTTACACATTAATCGCACCATAGTAATGTGAGCGCCACGTAGCGTCAAAGCAAACAGAAGCCATTGTAATCACTGATGTTGTCTACACTGGATGCCGTTTACAGATCAGTGTTCAGTTCAGTGTTTCCCATACATTGATTTATTTGTGAAGGCCCGCCCCCATATCAACACTGACCACCACAAATAGATTCAAGTGCTTCCCATTCATCAAGTAGACTGTGGCGGCCGAAAATATATTTAAACGTCTCATAATAACATAAAAGGTCTTTAAATGTAGTGTTTTCCACCATTGCTGTCAAACAAACAAACTAAAATCAAGAGTGTGATAAGGCTTTGTGTCCTTATCAAATCACAAAAGACTGTCTGACTGCGCAAAGAGAAGTGAGCATTTCGCTCACGCGATCAGCTCCGCGTCTCAGTTCACAGTGAATGAATGCAGTGAACTCCATCTGTGCATGTGCTGAGTTTAGCGTGCACTTGGGAACGCAGTTACGCATTATTTCCACATTTGCATAGTCGACGATTACAGCATTTCACTAGATTTGTAATGAGACGCGCATGTAAACTTGTTTTCTGCCAAAATAAAAGCTCGACTGCATTTCCTTCAAAATAAAAGCTCACGGGTTTCTCTCTTGCATGTATAGAAATTAGGACAACACTAATTAGTTTGCATTGCATATGGCTATTACCGTCATAACATTATTATTAATAATATTAGTAGTAGTAGTATTATGTAGTGTAATAATGTAGACAGACATATCACAACTAAAGAGAGGGCCCTTTAAAGTTTAGGTACAAGTCAATGCACTGACTTTTTTTGTTTGTTCAATTTGTACACTGAATACGGGTTGGAGCTCTTAATTTTTAACTCTTAACGTGCACTAGATTTATTAATGTAACTTTAAAATGTACAAAGTCCTCTTACGGGAGGGCATGTCCCCCGGACCCGCTAAGAGAGGCCAAGGACCACCCACCACAGTTTCACAAAATCCTGTGGGAAACACTGTGACCACTGACCAGAGCAATGTTCACGCATCTCACGTGTTTATACTGCTATTCTTACAAAATAAATATCACAGTGACCAAAAACCTGTTATGTTCAGCAATTTTAACTGAAGCACAGTCAACTTGTTTAGCTTATTAGAAAGACTGCTTCACTGAGTGGCTCTTGCAGTGATGCCATGTCCTTTTTTGGGGGGCTTGTTGTTTAAAGTCCCCCTGTGGACAATCATTGTAGCCCTTAAAACTCAGCCTTGGATCACCAAAATTACACAATTAAATGCTTATTTCCTTGAAAAAATTATCCATGCCTTAAAATAGCTTGAAAAGTAACTTTACACCCTCATTTAGTAGGCCTATAGGCTACATGGTTCTATGAATATGCAAATGAGCCCCGCCTCCACTCACTCACACACTCAGAGATCCACTCGTTGACAATCACACGTTGATCTGATTGGTTACAAGGTAGTTTGTGACGTCAGAAACACCAGCGATTTCAAACCACGTTTTTAAAACGGTCTTTGGTTCACTGCAGTTTTAAGAAGAAAATACTCATCAATGGTGTCGACTTATGAATTTGCACATGGTTTGTCTAAAAGCATATTAAAAACACCACATAGAGATATTAACAACATTAAAAGCTTAATTTTCACCACAGGGGGACTTATGCTTTTTAAGCGGTTTAAGCAGAGAAACACTGCTGATGATGCACATTAAAATTAACAACTAGTGGTTCAGTCCGAGTAAATTCGGTTGTACAATGCAGTCGTCACTCCTGTAAAGTACAGAACAGGATTAAGCACAAAAAGGTGTACGGACGACTGAACTGGCTAGCAAACACTCTGATTAACATGGAAAAGACACATTTTGTTTTCATGTATTGCGTCACTGCATCGCGTCTGGTTAGGGCACAGTGTTAACAGCTTCTCTAGAAGGGTTGCGGTGGAAACAACACATTGGTCATGAATTTAAACCTACGTACTAGCCTAAAGCAAACACTTTTAAATGAGACCTGTAGAACTACATGCCAGAAGGCCACATCTTGGCTGGATATATATATATATATTACTCTAAATATGCTTTAACTAGTTTTTAAAAATGAAAACAGGAAGTGATACAGATCACCTTGGTCACACAGTCTCTTCAACCAAACCACTTAACGCGGAGTGTGTGAGGCGGCCACATCAAACAGAGCCTGGTGTGTCATTCACACAACACGAAAGCGGAAAACAACCTAACCTCTATAAAGCATCAATTGTCCTCGCCCAACACCAATGCATACAGTGTTTTTCAATTTAAGTCTTTTAACTATTACAACTCGCTACTAAGCTCAGATGGATGTTACAATGATTGAAGCTGTATGATATGATTTAGCATTAAATATTTAGAGCATACTCATCCACTGATTCATTGGAAAATTAAATGCAATTCAGACGGCTCAGTGTCATAAGACTGTGATAGTCCACTGAGCAGTTTCAGCATGGACTCTTGCTCTCCTGTCCGTTCTGACAGGTCTGTTAGCAGGCCGGCCACAGTCCCGTTGCGTTCCCAGACACTGCAGTTCTTCAGGAAGCACCTGCCCTTTCATCTCCCCACAGGAATCCACCACTACACTGGCCACTCTTCAGAGGAACTTCCCTTCGCCAGGTTTTGTGGGAATCAAAAGTGCAAGCCTGTGTGAAAAGAGTCTAACAGGATCTCTAGATAAATAACACTCAGCACTTTTACAGAAGCTTGCGGTCCGATTTGGTGTAGCTAGTAGGGCTGAACGATACATCAAATTTTCATCGTCATCGCGATATGAACTCCCGCGATGAAGACATCGCAACAGACAGCCTGACACGATGAATAATGCCTGGTTCAGATTAGCACTACACGTTTTTGACTCCTAAAATCTTGTCGTGGACAAGAAACATGTCAGACTACACGTTGCTTTCCGACCAGTCATCGCGTGCCGTCATACACACACATTCACTCGCACGCAGACACACAAACACACACACTCACTGTCCCTCGCTCACTCACACACACACACACGCTCACTGGCGCACACACACACTCACTGTTGCACTCACTCACGTCTCGCCTCGCTCATATATTCAACCCGTCGTGGAGGGCCGTTAAAGAATTAAACATGCTATAGTCTTTCTGTCGTGAAGCATCGCAGACGCGACGTAGGTTGTGTCGCCCACTATACGAGATGAAACGATCGAATCTTGCGTCCCGACGCCCGTTGTCGTTATTACGAATCTCCACGACACCCATACGTCAAACGGATCGTGCCAAAATCGCGCTAAAATCGTGTATTCTGAACCAGGCAGGTAATAAACGTTTGCCCTATCACGCAAAGAACCTATTAAAGCACTAAGACATGGGAACAGTATAGTTAACAATCACATTTATCGCAAGTCATATTGTCATCGCAATATTAAACAATGTTATCGCACATCGCAGCTTTTCCTCATATCGTGCAGCCCTAGTAGCTAGCACACAGATAAGATTTAAAATAGTGCCCTGGCCAGTCCAACATTTCACAGCAGTCACAATAATGCTGAGAATTCAGTCCAATCATACTAACCGAACAAGTTGTCTAAAGCTTAAAACGCAATCCCAGAAAAGCTGCCTCTCAGACAGAGTGCCAATGGCCTATTAAATCGACTTCTTTCACATCTTCTTGCGCTTGAACTGACAAATTCACACAGAATTATTAGGGAAACTACCCTTGTGAAACATTGTGTCTTAAGTGAACATGAACAGTTGAAAAGAAAACATGTGTAACAACAGTATGTTGGATATGTGCCACTCTTAAAGTGACAGCAGCCTAACAAACCTACAGCTGTCTTTGTCCTCGATGTTAATCTAACAACAAAAGACAGAAAATGACTCCCTGCTCTTGCCCAGCAGCTCTAAATATTCACTGTCCCAATAAATTAAAGATAAATATGATAGAGCAATAATATGAACAGTGAAAGTAACAGTAGCTCATACAATACATTTTAACAGGCATAATAATAACCGAATGAAATATCTATTTGATAAGCCAAGACAGAGCAGTGACCTTAACTAACCTTTCCTGCTATCTACCAATCAGATGTGTTCGTCGTGACCACATGATGAGACATGGGTTCTGTTGGTTTAAGACCAACAGACAGGTTATGGAGAGGGCAGATGAATGTATAAACATCTTGACAGAGATAGACTGATAAATAGACACATAGATAAAAAGACAGACGGTGTCTGTCCAGACAAAAGGACAAATGAATAGACGCATAGAAAGACAGGCATAGAGATAGCCAAAAGTACAGACAGGCATTGGACAAAAAAAATAAACATTAAAAAGGCAAACATCTGGACTGATGAACAGACAGACAGAAGTAAGCAATAAGGTACTCGAGGCTAGTGCTGTATCGTGAATAAGTCACGGCTGAAGGGAGTTGTTAGGCACGACGTGAAGCGGAGTCAGCCGTGACTTATTCACGATACACCACTAGCCTCTCGTACCTTATTGCTTTTATAAAACGGTTACCACACAATACAAATATTAAAGCCGAAAAATATGCATCTATGCAACTTTCATGAAGTAAAATCACTAAAAGCCTTGCTTCCGCTGGATAAAATAGTCCCTGACCGTAAACAGAAACAGAAGTTACATTATTAAGATACATTTATAAGATACATTATTTCGCCAATACATGGCGGCAAAGACTGTCTTTATGAGCGAGTCAGTCGGTAGAGAAGACTTTTACATTGAAAGGACTCAAACTTGTGATCACGGAGAAGGAAGACGCAACTGACAGATGACTATATGGGAAGGGGAAAACCCCTTAACTGTTAAAAAGACAAGATATCACAGCGGACATTCAAACTGATTTTTATTGTTATGAATGTATTGGACTGACCTGAAGGAAAATGCTGTCTACTGTAGATGCAGATACACTCGCTTACTCGATGTCTCACAATACTCGACTATAGCAGCTTCAATGAACAATATCAATGAGATCAAGCATGTGTTTGCGTTGCTAAGAGCGGTTGCTAGGGATGTTGTGTAGTGATACATAGAAGCGTTGGGTGAAGCGGTCATAGCCGTGTTTTATCGTGAATCGCTATTGGCCAATCAGAATCAAGGACTGGAAGTACCGGTAACTGTTTTATAAAATGGATTACCAGATGGACAGATAGACAAGCAGAAGGAAAGATAGACAAGCAGAAGGAAAGATAGACAGATAAACAGGCCTATACAGACAAGCAGATGGAAATATGGACAGGCAGACATAAATAGACAGAGAAAAGGGTAACAGACAGACAGATGAGTGTAAAACAAGGATGTTAAATTAAATGCACATGTGCACACAATGTGTATTGAAGATGAGTACATCTGCATAAATACAGACACGGCAGCATGTCCAAAACTGTAGACGCCGCCATGTTGAAACGACATTCCACGAAGGGGAGAGAAAACAACTCTCAAACCCTTTCAAAACAACATGACAAGTCCCAACACGACGCCTCGTTCCATACAGTACAGAGACGGAAAACACAACGCAAGAGCGGTTTCTTTCATTCCCAAGCACGAGGAAACCTCTGGTGCAGATATTAGGCCAAGGCAAGCCCTTCCGTCACAACACAGGTGTGTTAAAGGGATAGTTCATACTAGAAGTATTTCCTTTACTCACCCTCATGTCTCTCTCTCTCTCAAAAAAAAAAAAAAGTTATGAAAACCATGAAACTCAAATATTGAATTCCACACAATGAGCGAACTACTGAGCAAGTTCAGAAAAGCCAAACATATGGAGCTGATTATGAGAAGCAAACATCAAAATGTATTAGTTTACAAATTACGCACTATGGAAAAAGTGTTTTTTTGAGGACTTTATTAATCGATAATCTGGCCCTGCAATCATAATTTGTGTTAAATGTGTTTTACTGCCACTAGTGTTCATTTCAACTGGAAATTGCAGTGCAATTTATGTATAGGTACGTTTAGACTAGCACTAGACTTCAAAAATGTAGGTAGAGGCATATGAAATCATTGATAAAAGGTGGAATTGGCCTTGGTAATAATGCAGATTTGTGAAGACTGCTCGCTCTAAACTAGGCAAATCTGACGGCAATGAATGCCAATGTACACACAAGCAGAGTAAGACACACACACTCGCATCACAAAATACTATTGACATGTACATTACACACGCCAAATGACAAGCTGCACGCAAACACAGCACTCCCTTTAACACCTGCCGATAACTGCGTCTCAGACGAGTAACGGATTGATGCGCTTAAAGATTGTTGGCCAGAGAGAGAGAGAGAGAGAGAGAGAGAGAGAGAGAGAGAGAGAGAGAGAGAGAGAGAGAGAGAGAGAGAGAGAGAGACTTTTATATTCTTCTCCTGCTGGCACCAGTTCCAGCCGATCATCCGTTTATTTCGCTCTCCGACACACGCTGAGCCGGTCTTTCTCACCATAGAGCACTGCCAGACATTGATCCACTGAGCCAGAGACACACACACACACACACACTGATGCCAGTGGACACAAAGAGCTGCGACTGGGAGAAAGGGTGGATGGCATGATGTCTGGCCTCTATGAATGTAGCCTATAGTTGATCAATTTGCACATGGAATAGGTAAATCTTGTGTGTGTGTGTGTGTGTCCAGATGAAGGGGTGAGATGAATAGTGATGATGACCAGAAGACGAGCAGCAAAAGCTCAAGAAGAGTGAAGAACTTCGCTAACAGAATCGCTATTCGTCATATCAGGGGTGTGTTTCTCGTACGCCGACGTAACTCGCGGATACACGACTATAGTGCGATACATCGTTGAAGAAATCAACTATTTCCCATGTTCCCATGAACCATGTTGTCACAAATATATCGTTCAACCATGTTGGTTAATGACGTCACACAGGTGGTGGAGTAATAACTTCTTTAATGAAACGGTTTGAGATCGGATTAACGCTAGATGTTTTGCTATGACAGGCATGGCATCTGAGGACTCATTCTTCTCAGTTATTTTGCTTTATTTCCAGATTCAATCATAGGCTCGTTCTTAAGTAGTAGATCACGAACGCACATGCGCACTCTTCAAAAACAACGCTTTAAATCTCTTGACAAACTAAAAGACGTAAACGACATTTGTATGTATTGTAAATAAAAGATACAGATTGCACTGAACGTCAGCTTGCTTATTTGGCACGAGATAAGGATTTATTGAGTCCACATGCCATGCAAACAAGAAACTCTGCTTCTAACCACAGGCCGAGAGCTGTCGTTCCTAACACACAACTCTGAGATGCCGTTAGCGAATGTTCATTGGAAGTTGGATCTATGTTTTTGGGAAACACCGACTCGTTGAACTGCTGAGAACGACGGATCTTGCGACCATAGTCGGCTGACGATGCTTTTGGGAAACGCACGTGGTTAGTTCGGTGTTAGTTGATATACGTGTGTTTGTGTGCCTTAAAAACACTGAACATTGTTGTGAAGACTGATTTAAATATGTCACTATTGGGTAATGCTAGTAGGCTGACACTAAAGTTTTGCTTAACTTTACTGAGCAAACTTGCATGTAAAAATGTGTATTAAAAAGCACCGTATGATTTAAAAAAGTGTGTACCTGCATTATTTCCACCTATTATTATTATTATTAATGTCTTTACTTTTACTTTGATGATGCTTCACTTAATTAAAGGACAAAATTCCTTTAAAAAAATATTTCTGAATATAAATAGTTATATAGAATAGTTCTGAATATAAATATATAAGTAGTAGTAAGATAGACAGCCATTAACACACACAATCCAACAACTCAAACAGTGTCTCTATATATCTTCATATAGCCAGATAAGAAACCACGTTATATCTCAACATGTGAAATTGCCTAAACAATTATTCAGACTGGAGGAGTCTGGACTTTGAAATGCATTAGAAATGAAGAGGCATCTCAAGTGCATGCAAATGTGATCAGCTCTCTATTCACACACTACACTGAGAATAATTTACATGTCTATCTCACACACACACACATCTACATTGTAAATACATCTGCAAATCACATCCAGCAGGAATGTTCTGTATCGCAGTATTACGACACTACATTTAGCTTTGTAATAGCAGGGATGATGGCGCATGTTACTCACGCTTTTATGACATAAAGAGGAACATCAACATGTTTATATTGAGAAAGAACTGAGCAGGTTCTTTGAAAGATAATGATTACTTGAGCTACTTTTTGACAGCTAACAAGGTTTTAGGTCAAAAATGTGATTGTGCAAATGCGTTTTTCTCTTCGCAGAAGTGGTCTAAAAAACCTCTAGTTCAAAAACACCTTTAATTAAACAAAATTGTGAATTTTGCTCTAAAAACTCACATTTTAATATCATAATTTGTGCGGTTGGGTGCCAAGAGACTGACAACAATAAAACCACATACACACACACACACACACACACACGAGGTTTTATCTGATGAAGGCAGATGTTTACAGAAACGTGATTACAGATTTCATGAACGTCATGGCTGGGAGAAAGTTGTCACGTGTGTTTTGAATGCAAATACGTATGCTGTAAAAGACAGTCTTTTTTATTTGGATCGCATTTTAGATTTCAAATGATATCTGTAGTTATTCTCAACCTCAAATCAGTTAGTCAACAAACAGCAGTTTGTGACAACCTACCCAATACAGTGTGACAACATGCCCCACTATAGACAACAACACAACACAGACCCTTCAATTATCTTTAGGTTTCCCCATGGATTATTTGTTTAGTTAAGACTTCAATGTTTGTGTCTACGACTCTAACAAATAAACCAACAGTGAAAACAATCCCTGGAGTAAAGAGTGCCAACTAGTCCCGGTCGCTGGGTCTCCTGTAGAGATAAAGCCGTGGTGTTCTCTCACCTGAGCAGACTGGAGAGTGTGTGGGAAGAGCTGTGCCCGCCGCTCCCGGTATTCCCGGAGGATCCAGCGCCACTCGCAGCGGCCGACCCGGCCGACGGTCTCTTCCCGGACAGCAGCTTCTCGACGGCGGGCAGATTCCCGGTGCGCGCCGCCTCCAGCAGCTCCTGCTCCTTCCCCATCTCTCTCTCTCACACACACACACTCACACTCACACACACACTCACACACACCAGCGGCGGAGGAACGATCACACGGTCGGCCACACGGACCCACGGCAGCCTCTCCGACGCCCCGACGCGCTCTCTTCCCGCTCCGCTCCGCTCGGTCCACCAGCGGCGGCTGTGTCAGGGTTATTCCCGCTCCAATCGCTCCTGCTCCGGGGAAACTTTCTCTCCCAGCGCCCGCACAAACTTCCTTTGGCAACGGCTCGACACGTCACTTCCTAGACGGGCGCGCTCCTTGGTGACGTCGCGAGGGCTCGGAATTATGCACAATCATTTAATTACACTAATGATGGTGGAACGGCATTTAGGGAATTGAAATCGATGGGTTCCATTATGTGAAACCCGTCGTTTGATCGCGTATCCTTACATCCTGATTAGTGGAAGAAGAAACCGTGACAAATATCAAGGGTTCATGGAAAATTACTTCATTTGAGAAATTATCATTACAAAGTGGATCATTATGTACAGCAACGGGACTGATGGATATAACAAGCCATTATGATTTTAGATTATTTATTTTTTTTTTTCAGATATTTTTTCTATCGGCTAATTAAGTCATCTTGAATATTTTAGAGTTAGGCCTATATATATTTAATGATCTGATGATAAAATCCTGACCCACATCTCATTGTGCATCAAGGCTGATCACACAAGATATTACATGTTGATTTATTGACTCTGACTCTGGCCTATAGGTTCTTTAAAAAATGTATGTAATGCATTACAAGTAACACAAGTTACATAATTCGATTACTTTTTTTCTCAAGTAACTAGTAAAGTAACACGTTTGTAGTGGTAAAAACAAGTTTCTAATTCCTTGTTTCTTGTCCACTGTGGGAGATGTTGATGCTATGATTCTGACACACTGTATGCAAAGTACAATATCCAGAGAGGCCTGTTGATGTTCCAAACAAATAACTGAAGTTTATTAAATAAAAAATAAAGATGTATTGTAACATAAAACAAAACAAACAAAAGTATGGCTCCTACAACGTTATTACAACAAAACATCTGAGTTGACTTCACATTTGCCAAAAATATAACTTTTATTTATTTATTTGTTTGTTTGTTTGTCTGTTTGTTTATATAAAACAAACAAGCAAGCCCAGCCCAGGCGAAGAATAGTAACGCAAAATGTAATGTAATGCATTACTTTCGATAATAAGTAGCCTAACTAAGTATTGCAATTAGCTACTTTTTAGGGAGTAACATGATATTGTAACACATTATTTTTAAAAGTTACTTTCCCCAACGGTCTATGGCAGCCGAATTGCATTAATGTAACTTTAAATATATTTTTTTCTAAAATGTATTAATTACTGTAAACCTGAATTAGTTGGCAAAACACAATTGAGGCAATCCGTTTCATAAATGTTTAAGTTAAGAAATCCAAAATTCAAGTAAGCAGAACTGGCAGATTTTTATTTTGAAATCATACATTATAATTGCTCTTAACTTTAAATATTTGAGTTAGCTACATTTCCCTTCAAATTATCATGGAATATATTACTTGAATATTTTTAGCAGTGGAAACTGACTTGCTTATTAATGCATCAATAGCTAAAGCATATCATATTTAGAACATTTAACATATATCCATTCTGAGCTCATGCTCCTCGTCACAATGACTGAAGACCTTAAAAAAAAAACATAACAGAAACTTTTCTAAGTTAGCATAGCTAAACATAAAATAATACTAAATCATAAACATTTATTGCACACACACACACACAAAACGTTATATAAGACTTAATTTTAGCATTTACTCTCCCTTTCAAGTGTCATGTCAAAGCATGCCAGGAAATAGGAATGCCAGCCCAGTTTCAGTTCAGTTTAAGTTAATAAATCTCAAAACAATGAAACACTCAGAAAACGTAAAATCTGTCAGTTTTGTGAAATCAAAAGAAAGAGAAAGGTCTATATACTCAGTTCATTTGATTGAACTCATCTGTTTAATTTACGTTTACCCTACTCAAACCGATTCATTATTTTGAGCATTAGGATTTACAGTCTTTGATTGATTTTCTAGCGGGTTCTTGACTCTTAGCCTTTTTTTTATTCATAAACCAATTTGGCCATCATGCATTTATAGATTATACATTATGATATTTTAAATACAGATGTAGCCTACTACTTGAAATGTCATGCAAAAAAAGCATCACATAAAAGAAAATAATTTATTTAATTTTTAAAAAAAAATTCTAAAAATCGATTTTTGTAAATTAATTAATTTCATAGATGAATTCCCTTGGTCTTAAAAGCATAGATTTTATAGATTAAATTCAGTGGTGTTCAAAGAGGTGTGGGTGCAAGCAAAATATATTATCAAAATTTATTATCAATTTTTTTAGCTGTAAAATCTTTTTACAGTCTATGTGTAAAATAGTGTCCGTACCATTAGTATAGGCCCTCACGCTCCTTATGAAGAAATAAGCAAATGGTGTGTCACGTGGCATTTGTTACTTATCTCAGCGCTGGTCAGGATGGCATAATCACAAACGTTTATGTTTATGTTTTTTTATTAAAAAACTGTCCTTGGAAGTAATAACGATAATAATAAGTAATAATAGTCAAACATTTATACTTATTGAATCGGTTGTTGTACAAATGCCTCCAATTAGACAGTAGGTTAGGATATGAATGCGTTTCTGTGGAGCATTCCTCTATCTGGGCCTCTGTGCAAAGCTGCTTTTCCTACGCAACAGTTCATTATCTAGCAAAGTGCGCCCCTCAGTGATGGAAACTAAGATGGACTCTTATTTTGAAATTGACCGGACATTGTCATGACTGTAGAGTATGAGTTCACTGTCGGCGTAAAACAAACAAACAGTTCCTTGATTCCGTGTTTATAAAACCATTATCAACCCTGCGGTCGGCCTGAGGTATGTTATTAGGAGAAGTCTGTGTTTATGTCTATTTTGCACTGTTTATTTACACACACGGCCTTTTTATCTAAAATATTGTTTCAGATTCGGTCCCAGCCTAATGTAAATCTATGCACACAATTAACATGATTATCACATTGTCTTATAGTACAATCATATTATGGGTAAGTTATATTTCGTCTTCTTTATTGAATGCCCCTCAGCTCAACCGAAGCATGGCAGACCCGGACCGAGTGAAGCCCGAGGACAGAGTCGAGCATAAGAGCCTGGGGTCCGGGAGCACTCCGGGGAGCGGCGAACCCGCTGCGGGACACAGCAGACCCAAGGAGGAGGGCAAAGCGGTCAGTCCACGCCGCATCCAGAAACACTAGAAATTATATAATATAAATGTATTTGATCATGTTTTATCTGATTCCTGATTTAGAGGCCTGGAGACGCTGCTGCTGCTGGTGAAGAAGATGAAGAGGGATCTTCTCTTCACCCCTCTCCTGCTAAAAAACTGAAATTGGAGCAAGACAAGAAAAAGGAGAAACGGCAAAAAGTTGATGAAGATGAAATACAAAAGATGCAGTGAGTTTTATTTGTCATTCATTGTGCTGCATGCTGATTAAGCTGCAAAACTTACCTTACCTAAAAACCTTCTTTTGATAGATTACACAGACTGATATGTTACTCCTCATTTTTGTTCCACAGAGTTTTAGTATCATCATTCTCTGAAGAACAGCTGAACCGCTATGAGATGTACAGACGCTCGGCTTTCCCAAAGGCAGCTATAAAGAGAGTAAGTGGAGGAGTCCGTTTTTTCAACCTGTTGCCGCAGGTTGAAGGTCAGACATACAATTTCGGCACTCCAAAACCCCACAAAATCATGTTTGACTATTTTTGATTGGCCATTGGGCTAGTTTGTGTTTAGCACACCTGGCATCTATGGGATCAGTCGGGAAAGCCTTAAGAAATATATCATTTGGAATTAATCATAATATGGGGCCAACTTTAAAACAACCTAATTTGATCAAATGAGAGTCCTTTATTATCAAAAAATATTTGTATTTGATATTTTGAGTCTTATTGTGTGATATAGTAAATGTTATCAGAGCCCTGCTTGTACTGAAATAATTTCTTGCTGCTGGACAATTAAAGAAAGCCATTGTTTTATTGTTGTACAGTTAGTATAGGAATTACACATTTATAATAAGTTAATACACACATTTTCATTAGGATCCTTTAGGTTTGGTTCCAAATGATAAAAAAAAATATAATGGGAATCCTGTAAACATGTATAAGATCTAAGTATACCACAAGGTGTTGGAATTTTATATATATATATATATATATATATATATATATATATATTAGGGCTGTCAAACGATTAAAATATTTAATCGCGATTAATCACATTAATGTCATAGTTAACTTGCGATTAATCACACATTTTTATCTATTCTAAATGTCTCTTGATTTCTTTTTGTCCCATTATTTTTTCTCATTTTAATGCTCTTATCAACATGGAAAAGTGGATCGGCTTGCTTTGTGCAAATGTTTTTTTTTTTTTTAAACAACATTGGCATATACTGTGTTCAATTTCACACTAACATTCTCACTTGGAGCAAATAATCTCTCACACAATGTAACAATGTCCATCAATAAAAGGGTGAAAGAAATACTGATGAGGTAACGTTACTGATGTAGAAACGCATTAGCTGTGTGTGTGTGTGCGTGCTTGGCCATCAAGTTCAGACTGGACGTGCTGCGATGATAGCTCAGTTCACAACGACAAAACACACAGATCACTTTGGTCTTGTCAATTGAACCATTTGGCAACTTTTTAAAAGTAAACTTTCCATTCAGAATCTTATTGGCATTTCGGCGTCTCGCGCTCATCATTCATCCACTCAAAACGTAACGTTCAGACGAGAAGCGCCGCGTCGCGCAGCACCTCGTATTTAAAATTCGAACACATTATTCTCTAAGAGTGTACACACACCGGCGGCGCCATTTAGCGTTTTTATTGCTGGCCATAAACTGAGAAAGTGCGTGTCCGATATGCTAGACGCGCTCAGTTGTCCTAGACGCGGCTCGGCGCTGGGCTTCTCGTTTGGCCGGCTCGCAAGCCCAAACAAGTGTGTGCGGCGTGTCTGTTGTTTTGTTTCTGGTCTAGCTAGATCCGGTGTGGTGTTGTAGTTTTAATAACGTTATAGTTGTTGCAAAAGCATGTTAAAAAAACTACAAAGTTTGCTAGGCGTTAATCTCGCGATAAAAAAATTGACGCCGTTAAAATGGGTTTGCGTTAACGCCGTTAATAACGCGTTTAACAGACAGCCCTAATATATATATATATATGAAAAAGGTTGAAAGTTGTTGAAAAAGATTGTTCCTGTCTTCCAGCTAGTTCAGTCCATCACAGGATCATCCGTCTCTCAAAATGTGGTCATCGCCATGTCTGGAATTTCGAAGGTGTTTGCTGGGGAGATTGTTGAGGAAGGTTGGTACAACACTGAAGTATGATTCAGCTAGAAACCGTACGCCTCATTGATTGTGTCCATAATGTGTGTTTTTTGTGTGTTTTTTTCTTGCACTCCAGCTCTTGACGTGTGTGAGAAGTGGGGAGACACGCCACCTCTGCAGCCCAAACACATGAGAGAAGCCGTCAGGAGATTGAAGAGCCGAGAGCAGATTCCCAACACCAAACACAAACACATCCTCTTCCACTGAGCTTGAGTCCCACTTCACGGAAAAAGGCTCTGTGGATAAGCAGAGGAAATATGGTCATGGCCATTTGTCTTTCTCCAGATCTCTGAGGTGTCTGGAAGGCACTGTTGTTTTGATCATAAGGTTTACAGTTGAAGGTGTAGTAATAATACTTACTTTATTCAGTCTGTCATCTGGAGATAGCAGCTGAATTATAAACAACAACAATAAATTCATGTTAATGAAGACTTTTAGGACAGTAAATATCGAACAGTTCCTCGCTGTGACTCAAAAATCTCTAGGTCTGAGAAATGTCTGTGGACTCTTTTTTTTTATTGTTATATTTTGTAATGTTTGTTTTGTTGTGAAAATTGCATATATGTGCAGTCATTTTATGTGTGGACATTATGTTAAAATCTTATCTTTTGACTTGAAGAATGGAATATTAAATATTTTGACGAAACCAAGAGTTTTTTTTCACAATTTTCTGTTCTTATTAGTGTAAACCTTTTGTTTGATGTAAAATCACAGCCACTAAACTAGTGGCATAGTGAGCGAGTCATAGAAAGGCTAATCATATCAAATGTATAATAGGTTAATATCTTATAATGCCATGTTACTCTGCATATGAAAGATTTCTGATTTTACCATTATTATGCAGTGCAAAATATCAAAGGAAGGTAACTAGTATAAGTGTATAGTATATAAACCTGATGGTTAATTAATCAATTCATAACAAACAGACAAAGATCTTCAATTGTAAAGACTGTAGACCATTCTACACAAACATGTTGTGATAGTCTTTTCTTCACTATTGTATATCAAAATGAAACGGATTCTTGTTTCTGTGCGTGTTTGTTTTTGGAACAACTTCTGATAGTGTTTGATCCTCAATAATTTAGAGTGATGCCCGGTTTTTCAAAGTCAGCAAGTGTGGTGCCTAGTGTTTTAATATCTGATCAGATTTTAAAAGTTGTGTGGTGTATTCCAGCCTCAAGGTGTAGTCTGTGTTAGAATGTGCACTCATTTTAAAATTATATTGTAACAGTGGAAGTTACAAGATTATCATCCAGTTATTTGTTTTGACACACTTAAGTAGGCAATAATGTTAGAGGACTGTGTCTGTCTGTTAGTGTATGCAGTATATGTCATGATGTAATGTGATGGCTTTAAAAGATTTACTTTCACCTTTGGAGGAGTCTGTAAAGATTAAAAAAAATAACTTTTAAAGTTAGGTAGGAGTGTAATGTGATGAAATCTTGCTGTGGAAAGTGTAGTGTATCTCATGTGGCCCAAATCACTGTTTACATGTGCCAGTTTTACATAAATAAGCAGAGCATAAAACAATATATACATAACAAACAAAATATAAATCTCAAATGAATGTTTTTAAAAATATGTTTTACGATTACATATTTACAATTATATCTAAATGTAACTGTTAAATCTATCAGCTCTGTGAAGTGATTTACTGTCTCAAAGCACTCCAAACTGGTGACATCTGCTGGTGAAAATGGTGTAAAGGGCATACAGTAACAACCCCAACAATGACACAACTGACAGAAAATACACAAAGTTAAACTTTAAGAAACATTTTATTGACCATCATTTGTGAAATTTTCGCACAGTTATGGTTTACAGAACCATATAAAATGTGAAATTACATTAGAATACTGCAATGAAAAGATCAGAGGTCAAACTAAACATTTTATCCCCAGCAGGTCAGCGGGACATGAACTGGGATCAACACGTGCCATTCAATTAACCAAAAACAAGACGATCAGTTAGAAACAAAATAAACAAGGACAAATTAATTAAACAATTTAAAACCAACAATCGGACATGACACCAATGTCTTGTTCATTTACACATCCATTTTATAATCATTGTTTTTGTGTTATATTTATTTTTAAACTGCTCCTTTAACAAATAAACTCTTTTTAACACCCACCCACTAATCTGCTGTAGGTGGTGACCCCTCTCCTTTATTTTGATGCTGCTCTCTTGGTGATCAGAAATGTGTAAACAGCTGTAGGTAATGATCATCAGAAAAGCAGAATTGCACTTGAATGGTTTGATCCTTACCTCATGGCAAGAGAACCCTTAATGTTTCTTACCTTAATGTTTCACACCTACCAGTTTAGTGCTTAGTCTCCTGGGCAATATCATAAACACTATTTTCTCTGCTTCTATATTTCACGTCTTCTTTAAATTGTATAGATGTTTTCAATTAAATATTTTTTGACATGTATGAACAATTTCTAAGTCATTGCAGCATATGGCTAAATAACTAAATGGAAATGTCCAGTAGGGAAAAGTAAGTAGGTCCAGTTGATTATGACAGAAATCAGTTGTTTCAATTGCCATTTGTAGCCTTTGTAGTTGATTGTTTTAGGAAACGATACTGTAAAAAATAAGACCGAAACCTTAGAAATAAATTAACATTTTATTGTAAAAAAAGAAGACAGAAAATGTACACATTAATATAAACTTGTTATGAGAATTATTTACAAATATAAGAATATTTTTACAGGTTATGTTGAAATAATAATGTTATTTCATTGAATGTTGACTATTGTGAATGACAGACACTTTACTTGCAATATGCAATTACACATTTAAAATTCAGAGAGTAAATCATCACTCACTGTAGTTTCTCCAGTTTATAGTGTGGATCCTTCAGTAAATCGGAAAGCAACTTCACTCCTGAGTCACCTGGTTTATTGTGGTTCAGATTAAGCTCTCTCATGTGTGAGGGGTTTAATCTCAGAGCTGAAGCCAGAGAAGCACAACCTTCTTCTCCAATACTGCAGTTATACAGCCTGTAGAGAATAAAAAGTACAAACAATCCTTAATGTTTCCTTCAATGTTGTACAAATGAAATGTACGTATTTTTGAGATATGTCAATTTTGTGTGTGTGATCTGCCTTCAATGATGTATCAGCCCAGTTTTTAAAATAATTTTTAAAATAAAATGTATAGAAAATCCAAAAGCTCACAGAAAAAGCATACTCTAGCTACAACATAATCAGTTTTTTATATTTTGTTGGTTCTCGATTGTTTTTGTATCTGTTCATAATTTCTCATGGTAAAAATTATAACGACACATTTTGACATGTTTCATTGCATTATCACAAATAAAGTACTTGGCTCCAAGCACAACTACGCAATTGTTATGGTTCTGTTCTGTCATGTTGTCTTTTATTATTATTATTATTTCCTTTAGTTACTGTTTCCCTACTCTGTTTAGTTTCAGTTTCCTTGGTTACTGATTATGTTATTGTTTGTTTCTATTGTTACATATTAGTTTCACCTAGTTTGGTTTCCTTTGTTACAACCATGTATTTATTACCCCGTTTCTTTGTTGTTCTTTGTTTAAATGTTTATGTTACTCTCTTGAGTTATCTCTAATTTGTTCAGATAATTAATAAAGATTTTAATTTTGTTTTGAATCTCATTTGTCTTTGTGGCTGTTGACTACATGTTACAGCAATATGCCTATAAAATCTTTAACAAGTTTTTAAAATTAGGAATAAAGGATGAATATGTTAATTTTCATAGGCGAGACATCACAATATAATATGATGACCAGTGCAGAACTCACTGCAGTTTCTCCAGTTTACATTTACATTCCTTCAATAGATCAGAGAGCAGCTTAATTCCTGAATCATCTAGTTTATTACTGCTCAAATCCAGTTCTCTCAGATGTGAGGGGTTTGATCTTAGAGCTGAAGCCAGAGCAGCACAACCTTCTTCTTGAAATTTGCACAATTTCAGCCTGCAGATGAAAGGAGAGAAAATAAAGTTAAAATCAAATACATTTATATGTAAGTGTTAGAATCAGCTGAATGTGGGCTTTGTATGTTATCATTCCAAAAAAATCAGAATGAGACAAGATAACAATCACATGATGTTGGATGCATTTTAATCAACCTTCAAATTTTGAACTGTTGGCATTGTTTATCCTTTTGATCTTTCATTTAAAAAAATCACAAAATTCTAACCTTTCATTGAAGTAAAACAATTGAAAGTGGGGGGAAACTCACAATATGAAATACATATTTTTCTCCAATGCATGTTGGCCACAATAATAGGCACCTCAAGAAATTCTTATGTAAGTATATTCCCATTCATATTTAAGTTTTTTTTTTTTAGCACACCAGGGGGACTTGGAGCATCCAGCTATGACTTCATGTTCCGCAGGAGTATAAATATAAGGAAACACACAGACCAAATTCCTGTAATCATTCTTCACTATGAGTAAAACCAAAGAATATAGTTGTGATGTGCAGCAAAAGATTGTTGAGCTTTACAAAATAGAAAGTGGCTGTAAGAAAATAGATAAAGCATTGAAAATCCCCATTTCTGTCATCAGGGCGATAATTAAGAATCAATAAACTAAAGATGTTACAAATCTGCCTGGATGTTGACATGTATCTATAGAGCACAGGTGTCGGAGTCAGTTCCTGGAGGGCCACAGCCCTACAGAGTTTAGTCCCAACCCTGCTTCAACACACACACACCTGCAATTTTCAAATTAGCATGAAGGAATTGATTAGCTGATCAGGTGTTTTTAAAAAAATGTTTAGGGTTGAAGCTAAACTCTGCAGGGCTCTGGCCCTCCAGGAACTGACTCCGACACCCCTGCTATAGAGGGTATCCAACCCTGATCCTGGAGAGCTACTGTCAGATTTACAGATTTTAGCTCCAACTCCAATCAAACACACCTGGACCAGCTAATCAAGCTGTCCAGGGTTACTTGATAATAAACAGGCAGGTGTGTTGGAACAGGGTTGGAACTGAAGTCTGCAGGAAAGTAGCTGTCCAGGAGCAGGGTTGGAGATCCCTGGTCTATATCATCCTAATGCACGGTGAGGAGGAGAGTTTGAGTGGCCAATGACATTTCAAGGATCACAGCTGGAGAATTGCAGAGATTAGTCGAGTCTTGGGGTCAGACAAACTAAAAAAAAAATGTTATCAAAAAGCAACTACGTCACCACAAGTTGTTTGACTTGTGAGGGTTTGAAGAAAAATCCTCCTCACTCATTTTAAAAACAAACTCTAGAATATTTAGTTGTCAGATACGACTGGAATTCAAAAGGGGCCTTATTCTATGGTGAGATGAAACTAAAAAAGGCACTTTTCCCCCCACCACACACTAACTTTCAATAGTTTTACTTCAAATGAAAGCTTAGAATTTAGATTTTTTTTTTATATTGACCAAGGGTGCCAATATTAGTGGAGGGTACTGTAAATATATGGGGATAAGTGTCTTCCAAATGCATAAATACATGTTTGTGGTTAGAGACAGCATCCCTGAATTTGGCATGATAAAAGCAGGGTCTATGTTAGGAACTAAAAGTCGACATTGAGCTTCACTACAGTAATATAATATGCTTTGGAAACTGGATAGAGAGAAGTCATACACAAGAGAGCTGAATAGCCAGCATATCAAAATGGACCATACAGAAGATTTCATCTCAAGTCATCTAGTCAATATAACCATATCTTTGGTAGACATAGGGAAACAAATGCAGGTGTTTGAACACTCAGATTGGGATCTGGATCTGACCTATTTTTAGAGGGTAATTAGGGCTGATTTAAACACTTGGCCTATACTGCATATCAGCTCATTATGTTTTACTCCTTAAAACACTTGGTAGTGACAGAAGATGGAAAGTAGAATTGACCTTAGCTCGAATTAGCTAAGCAGACTGATGAGTGTGAACATCCTGATAGAAAGGATGAACCGCTGACAAATTTTCTCAATTCAAATAAAGCATGGTTTGTTAAAAAAGCTTAGTCTATTGCTCATTTCTTCGCTTAGAATATTTATACTTGGCCGAGCCTTAACAGATGCACAATATGGGGTGTCAAAGGACCTTGGATCACGCTAAAGGTATATTGTGCTTTCAAAAAACAGTTGAACACTGAATGTGCAGAAGATCCGTGAGATATGTCAGAAGGAGCTGCTATTAAGTGGGCAAAAATACAATAGCCATCTTAGCTCAAAGTACTATGTTAAAAATCGTATAACCTTTGTTCTAGCTTAACATAATGTTCTAACCCAATGTTTTTTGATTGAAAAAATATGTTTTGATTGAACCCCAAGAGCACAGAATGGTTAAATAACCAAACAACCAAAAATAGATAGCAAGCATATGGGGGAAACTGTATTTAAAAAAAAGTTTGAAAGGAGTCTGTACATTAAATAGTTCATACTGAATTGCAGAAAAGAAAAACAAGAACAACAAGATAATTTCACTGTGGTGCCCCCTTTCAATAACTACATTGACACTCACTGTAGTTTCTCCAGTTTACAGTGATTATCCTGCAGTAGATCAGAAAGCAGCTTTACTCCTGTGTCTCCTATTTCATTTCCATTGAGATTGAGTTCTCTCAGATGTGAGGGGTTTGATCTCAAACCTGAAACTAGAGCTTTAAAACACTCCTCAGTAATAAAGCAGTCACACAGCCTATAGAGAGAAAGAGAAAGTCACACCTTTCAGTTCAGCACATTAATTCAGCAAAAAACAAAAATTATTTTTAGAGAAACTGATTAAAAGTTAAACACATTATTATATAATAATGCTGTGAACATCAACTAATAATGTAAGGAGCAGCCTGAAATATGGGTATGTTTCCATTAGTCCAACACTTGTCACAGTCTGTAAAATCTCACAAATGTGAGGAGACACCCAGTTCGCTGCAGCATAAGCTGGATCGTAACGCCATTAAAGCGGTGACAACAAGAGAAATCTAATTATATTTGCTCTTTTGAAATTCATTGTGCTATAAAAAATACAATATGTTGCAGATCTTAAAAATTCCATCTCATTGCAATGCAAAGACAATATTGAGAGAATAGATATTGAGAGATGACTGTTTATAGCTGATACGCATGATTTTCTGACAAAAGATGTTTGAACTTTTCATATAAAATTGTTTAAGTATGTTCATGGGTTTCAAAAGGAATTCCAATTGATGTCGATTGAGAAAACATTACTTCTTCCTCCAACAGGGAGCTCAGCTACGAAAACCACGTTTGGGATGGCCAGAACAAGGCTACCAACAGGAGATGAATTCTGCACTCCCTCACTCTTCAAAGGACTGCAGGGATTGACTTGACCAGAGGGAATGCATACAGTCTCAAATCTGGCCATGGATGAGCAAAGACATCTATCCCCAGAGGAACCTCCTCTATTGCTATAACGGAACAGGAAAGTGTATCCGAATTGGATCGTGCAAAGAATCCAGTGCGACATACCTGGCAGACGCCTCTATTATATATATAATTTTAGGGCTGTGGTTCATTTTGACCCGCGAGGGACGGATGAGGGAAGGATGAGTGCCTGTGAAGAGGCGCCTGCGCCATCAGCCAATTAATATAAAATACCAATTCAATATAAAGTAATTTAATGCTAAGTGGTTTGAACTCAATTATTTTTTAAATGTTTACATGCCCAGAAGTACTACACATTTCACAAGGTAAACATTTGTCGAAAGTAAATAAGTGAAAGTAAAATTTAAATTTTTCACTAGAATCGCTAAATGTATTCAATATATTTAAAGATATTAAATCTTTAAATGTGACTACATATTGGTGAGACCTGGTAAGTTCAAAGATCAAGGACATGTCAAACTTTGAAAAAAAAAGAGAATGTGGTCACATCGTAACATATATTCAGCTATTTTCGTCTTAATTTTATTTTCATGGACTTTCAGTATTTTTCTATTCAGTTTCCTTTTTCCTTTGTTGGCTGGATCCTAAATGGCACACTTCATGTGGACTCGCGGTCTTCATGGCCTTAAATTGCACATGCTCACCAAGTGTATGAGTCCGTAGAAGTGTGCTCGCAAGCGCTGCCTTTGTGCCCTCGACTTCGGCAAAGCCAACATTTTCGCACCCTCCACTCGAGTTACCTACCCAGGAATCATTGCGAACGTCCAATCAGATAAATGAGGGGAGGAGTTTCATGGTTATTTGACTTTCGGTGGCATGATGTCATCAAGCCTGTCACAAAATAAACTCTTGCGTGCCCTCAAGGACTCGAGGCCAGTGCACCTCAGGTCTGCACTTCCTGACGTCACCAAGTGTGAACTCGAAGGAGGTCCACAAAGCCGGAGTGTGTCATTTGGGATCCAGACGTTCTTAGTAACTAATTTGGTTTGTCATTCAGTTCAGGTGTGTGCACCTTGTTATCGTTTGTATATAAGTTCATGTGTGTTTTCCCTTTAGTTTGTACGGTCTCGTTAATGTGACGTTATGTTTGCTTGCCTGCCTTTTGTTGAAGATACCTTTGGAAATTATTAAAAATAGTTTGAACCTGATTCTTCATCTTTGTGTGCTTTCCAACAACGTATCATGACTCACATACCGTTATTGTTTCAGTTTCGTTTTCATGTACCTTTAAATTATATCCATACATTTTTTTTGTTAAAATCAAGCATTTTTCAAAGACAAACCCTGTACTGCAGTGGTCCATGTGATCTTTGTGGTATAAATTCTGTACAAATAAACTAAAAACACTGGAATTCCTCCCATATGTCTGTATTATTAAAAGGTATTATAAATTCTACATCATATTAACCATTTTACAATATGGTAAAATAGTGAAACTCACTGTAGTTTCTCCAGTTTACAGTATGGATCATTCAGTAGACTAGAGAGCAGCTTCACCCCTGAAACTCCTGGTTTATTATAGTTCAGATTCAGTTCTCTCAGGTGTGAGGGGTTTGATCTCAGAGCTGTAGCCAGAGCAGCACAACCTTCTTCTCCAATACTACAGTCAGACAACCTGTAGAGAATATACAGAAATAATTCTTATTCTGCTCTTTCTCCACTGTAATATAAATATACTTTTCCATTGGCAGAATGTGTTTATGTATTGTTTAATGTTGTTTTTTTTCTACTATTCTACCCATAGTATTGCATAACCAGAGAAAAATATAGGAAATGATGTCCAGAGATAACTTATAAGGATTATTATTATTTAAATAAATATCCAGCCCATTGGTTCTCAATGTTAACATCTGCCCAATGGTATCATTTCAAATAAAAACTATAATAACTAACAAGACTCACTGCAGTTTCTCCAGTTTACAGTGTGGATCATTCAGTAGATAAGAGAGCAGTTCCACTGCTGAGTGTCCTGGTTTATTATAGCTCAGATTCAGTTCTCTCAGGTTTGAAGGGTTTGATCTTAGAGATGATGCCAGAGCAGTACAAACGTCCTCTCCAATACTGCAGTTACAAAGCCTGTAGAGAGAAAAAGAAACATCCTCAAATTTACAGCTCAATACAATTGAAATTCCAGCAGGTGAAATTAAGTCTTGAGATGTAAGTGTCAGACTTATCTGTCCAGTGAGGCTATTGTTTTAGATACAGAGGGGTACAAAGATATCAGAAAACATTAAATCCGGGATCTAAAGTAGGCATTCACCAAAATGAAATTTATGGGCAGAAACCGAAAATTCTGGATGCAATTGGCTGGAAACTGAAAATGATACAAAAATATTTATTTAAAATAATTAAAGACTTTGCATCTCCGGTGAGCGTTACATAAGTGGAGCATTCGCTTGGGCCATGAGCAACTGAGCAGTGAGCGCACACACAGAGCAGAATAATGAGCAGAGGAAACTGGATGCCGGTACAGACTTACCTGCTCAGCCAGATTCGCTTTGAAGTTGTGCATCTTCGGAAGCAGAGTCGCTCACAAAGTTACAAAACATGTAGCGTGAAAGGAAAACCTGAGTGTTGAACACTGAGGGGTTGGGGCGGCAAGTATATTTTCAGCTCATATTTTCTGCCTTTTTTCTCTTTTGGACAAAAATAGAAAATGCCATTTCCGGTGGCTGAAATTTTGGTGCATCCATAATTTAAAACTTTGGGGTCTGAGGGGGTTTTGGGGCCTTGGAAAAGTTTTGACATGCCCTTGACATTTGTACTTTTTTCAGTTGCTTATAAACATATTAATGGCTAAATTCTCATTACACTAAAATAAATGTATTTAAAATACATTTAACCATTTGGGGTCAAGATGTTTTTGGGGTCCTTGAGATGTTCTGACATGCCCTGACTTTTGTGCTTTTTTCAGTTGCTTATAAACATATTAATGGCAAAGGTGTAATTACAATATTTATCACAAACAGGGCTACCATAATATGTGAGCAACATGCATGTGCATGTTTTTATTTTTGAGAGAATAATGTTTATGCATGGTTATTAAAAAAAACTAAAAATTAAAGTGTCTGAAATAACGCCATAAAACACATAGTAAATATGTGTTCACAATACTTTTGATTAATGGATGCCATTGCCTAGAGTTTTTCCTTCAAAATGATCTGACAATCATCCTGCCTAATCATTCACATAAAACAATACATTGATTTAAATTTTGTAAAACCCTTTTTGTTTGGAAAGGCAATATGCGCAGGGGCGTGGATGATCCAACACCATCATGAATAGTAAGTGGTTCACACCTGAGAAGACAATGACCCGCATAATGAGCTTGCATAATGAGCCTTTCATTCAAGTGTGTCACACAAGAAAGAATGTGAGGACAAAAAAAAAAAAATTATATATATACCTGGAAACAAATCCTGTTCAAATAGGCTACATGGGCCATTCTACAGAATTGGTTCAAAGTTAGATTTGGAAACTTTTCTTTTATACATGCAAATTGTATAATATCCAATGTAAATCTTTCTAGTAATTGTGCAGTTAATACTCATACTGAATTTTCTGAAAGTTTTGGAATATATCCTCTGCCCAAATGTGTCACTAATAAAAAAACTATATAATAAATAATTTAATGAGAAGGCTTATATTGACCTATAAAGATTATTTTACATCGTAACCATGTTTTTCTATTCATTGTTTTTTAATGTTGTCCCTGTACATGGTTAGAGACATATAACATGCCATTTTACTTGCGGCCTCAGACTTTTAGACCCTATTGTTACAGAAAAGGAGTTTGTAAAAAGCAAAAAATAAAGAAATAACTTATTTGTCATTCAAAAATCTGTCAATAAAGCAGCACTCACATTAACTTCTCCAGTTTACAGTGTGGGTCCTTCAATAGATCAGAGAGCAACTTCCCTCCTGAGTCCCTTGGTTTATTCCTGCTCAGATCCAGTTCTCTCAGGTGTGAGGGATTTGATCCCAGAGCTGAAATCAGAGCAACACAACCTTCTTCTCCAACACTGCAGTTATACAACCTGTAGAGAATATATAAATATATAAATATATATATTAGTCTGCACAAGTAGTAAAATCCTTCACAGAGATCAACACAAATAAATGCAGCTGGAACATATTTCATGAATTGTTAGTGTTTGACTGATCTATTGATATTAAAAACAAAAAAACTGTTAGTGGTTGTAACAAATATGTAATCTATATAAACACAAAAAGAAAAGGTGTAGAGCAGGGGTGCCCAGTCCTACACCTAAAATATTACTATTCTGCAGTCTTTAGTGGTGTTAGAGTGTTTCCAGGCGTGTGTGTTGGATCTTTTATATTACATTTAAAAAAACCTTTGAGTAACGTCTTACTTTAGAGTCTGCAGTTTACATTGAGGATTCTTCAGTCCCTCAGAGAGTAGCTTCAGTCCTGAATCTTGCAGGTTGTTGTTATTCAGGTTCAGCTCTCTCAGCCTTGAAGAGTTTGAGCTAAGAACTGAGGCCAGTATTGAACAGCTCTTCTTTGTCAGATTACAGCTCTGTAGACTTTAAGAGAAGTGACCAAAATAACAATGTAACTACAGACACTGAATTACTTATGTTCAAAAGATACAGCATCTCATTATTTTTCAGCCTTTTGACAAAACTCAATACATAAAAATTTAAGTATTTGCTTTCAAATTAGTTAAAACATTTTTATTTGAAGAAACCTTCCTGAAAAGCTACAGTACTGTGAAAATGTTATGCTATTCAGTAAAAAATGCTATAAAATGAGGATGCTTTCAAAAATAATGTCATAAATAGAATTTATTTATCAAATAACTTATATTAACTAAATCAAATCAATATTTGGTTAAAACACTCTAGGCATTTCAAACAGCCTTTGTCCTACGTACACTTGCTCATAGTTTCTTCAAGTTTAGGTTTCTAAGATAGGTCTCTTTAAGTTTCTTAGAGATGTTGCCACAGTTCTTCTGGATTTATTTTTTCTGTCTTTGTCTGTTTCTTCATGTAATCACAGACAGACTCGATAATGGTGTGGAGCCATGTGGAGCATACCGGCTGTTGTCAGACTCGTTAAAAAAACTGGATTATTACAATTAATAGTATATGGATTGTTTGGAAATGTAAACTGATATTTCCTACTGGCACACTACTGCAAAATATATAAATAACTGATTTAATACCATTTTTTTGGGTGAAAATGCTAACATGCCTAAGACTTTTGCACAGTTCTGTATATTGCAATATGTTATGTTTCCCAATGCAATACTTTCAGAGCATTAAAGCAATAAATAAACTATGATGTATGATGTTTTATTTAGAAAAATGCTCACTCAGATTTTCTAGATACTTTGATGACTGGCAGCAGCATCAGAAGACCTTCTTCAGATGGTTTATATTTACTCAGTTGAAACTCATCATGCTCCTCTTCTGAGTTCAGTAACACAAACACCAGAGCAGACCACTGAGCAGGAGAAAGAATGATTCTAGGGAAATTAATAACGTCCATTCTGCTCAAGAATTTTTGAACTTCATTAACTAGTGAATGATCACCCAGTTCATTCAAACAGTGGAACAGATTGATGGACTTCTCTGTAGAGGGGTTATCCTTGATCTTCATCTTAATGTACTCTACTATTTCCTGTTTGCTGTCAGATCTGCTTTCTGTCTGTGTCAGGATGTCTCGTAAGAGAGTCTGATTGGACTCCAGTGAGAGACCCAGAAGGAAGCGGAGGTAAATGTCCCAGTGTCCATTTTCACTCTGCAAAGCCTTGTCTACTTCCCTCTTCAGTAAATATGTCATGCTACTTTTAGTTTCTTTATCTGAAAGAAACTTGAATAAAGCAGCAATAAACTCCTGAACGCTCAGATGAACAAAGCTGTACACCTTCCCCAGGTACAGCCCTAACTCCTCTCTGAAGATCTGGGTACAGACTCCTGAGTACACGGATGCTTCTCTGACATCAATACCAAACTGTTTCAGATCCTCCTCATAAAAGATCAGGTTCCCCTTTTCCAGCTGTTCATAAGCGAGTTTTCCCAGTGAGAAGATGGCCCTCTTGGCCTGCTGAAGATCTACTTCATTTTTCCCATCATACTTCTGGGTCTTCAGTTTGGTCTGATAGATCAGGAAGTGAGTGAACATTTGAGTGAGAGTTTTTGGGATCTCTGCACTCTCTTTTTCACTCAACATCTTCTCTAGAACAGAGGCTGAGATCCAGCAGAACACTGGGATGTGACACATGATGTGGAGGCTCCTTGATGATTTGATGTGTGTGATGATTCTATTGGCAAGATCCTGATCACCTATTCTCTTGTGGAAATACTCATCCTTCTGAGGGTCATTGAAACCTCGTACCTCTGTGACCTGGTCGACACACTCAGGAGGGATCTGACTGGCTGCTGCTGGTCGAGAGGTGATCCAGAGGAGAGCAGAAGGAAGCAGATTCCCCTTGATGAGGTTAGTCAGCAGCACATCCACTGAAGCTGATTCTGTTTCATCAAACACGCTATTATTGTTCTGGAAATCTAGAGGAAGTCGACACTCATCCAGTCCATCAAATATGAACAGGACTTTGAGGTCATCAAAGTCTGTTGCTCTCAGTTCTTTTGTATCCATAAAAAAGTATTGAAGAAGTTTAATCAGACTTATATTCTTTTCATTCATTAAATTGAGTTCTCTGAAAGGAAGGGGAATTATGACATGAACATCTTGATTGTCTTTTTCTTCTGCCCAATCCAGAATGAACTTCTGCACAGAGACTGTTTTTCCAATTCCAGCAACTCCTTTAGTCAGTACAGTTCTGATGGGTTTGTCTCGTCCAGGTGAGGCTTTAAAGATGTCATTGCATTTGATTGGTGTTTCATGCGTCACTGGTGTCCATGATGTTGCCTCAATCTGTTTAACCTCATGTTGATTATTGACCTCTCCTCCCCCTCCCACTGTGATGTACAGCTCTGTGTAGATCTCATGTAGAGGTATTGAGTTTCCTTGATTTGATATTCCATCATTAATTATATGGAAATTTTCCTTTACTGTAGATTTGTGTTGTACCAGACAGAAAGGGGTATGTTCTGGTAAACAGAGAAAGATGAAAAGAAAAGTTGCTATTCACTAGCCACATATTAACTAATATTACAATTTATTATTTTTCTGATACAACAAACAAACAAACAGTTACCACAACTGTACCTTGTCCCCATTCACTTTCATTTTATGGAAAAAAGCAGTTTGGGCATTCTGCTAGATTACTCCTTTTGTATTTCACAAAAGCCAATAATACAGATTTGTAACATGAGAATAAATATTTATATTCCTATAAAGCTCTTACTGTTCTGTAGTGTGTTAGTGATGTCTGTATGGTTCCTGTTCCTCAGGACCTGCAGTGTCTTCAGAAACCCCTGTCTGACTCTGCTCTGCTCTTCATCCTCATCCTCCTCCTCTCTTTCAGAGAATTCTGGGTAATCAGTTCTCTGACCTTCATCCTCCTCCTCCTCTCTTTCAAAGAATTCTGGGTAATCAGTTCTCTGACCTTCATCCTCCTCCTCCTCCTCCTCCTCCTCTTTTTCAAAGAATTCTGGGTAATCTGGGCTCAATAGTCTCGTGGACCTCTTCAGCTCTTTCTTCATCATAGAGATGATAATTTTCACAAATTAGCATTTTTTCTTGATTTCACTTGATATCAAGTTTGTCAACACAGATACAAAAATACACAACAATCTTGTTGCTAATCTTGAAAATCTTGTTTCTTAAAAAATAGTTTTGGGAAAAAAAGGACATTTGTCTTTTGCAGGGGAATTACAATAAATGTACAATAATTTGTGTTCATAATTAGATAGTTACTAAACATACTAAACTAGTATGTTTCAACAACAACAAAAAAACATAATTTTATTTATTACCAACAAAAAAACTATTTTAAACAATGACAGGAAAAGTATATATATTTTTCTGTTTTAAAAAGACACTTGAGTCTAGGACTAGGCTTAATCTCTGTCCGGGAAACCATCCCTAACAGTAGACAAGTGGTGGATCACAGTTCCAATAACTCCAATAAAGAGGCATTTCTACTGACTCTTAAAAAACTGCCCAGTGTCCCATATCACCTGCATGAACAACATGCCATAGTCCTGCTGCAGGAGGCAAGAGGACTGCAGATGTGGACAGAGCAATAAATTGCGATGTCTGTAATGTAAGACGCCTAACTGTGCGTTCACACCGGACGCGAATAGCGCGTCAAATTCACGCCTGCGGCGTCTAGTTATATGCTTGATCACTTTGTGTCCATTCATGCGTCAAGAGCAAAATTGACGCGCGTAAAAACATAAATTTGAAGCGGAATTTACGCGCGTCAGAGGCAAAAGTTTCAAAACCCGTTGGTGGCCATCTTTTTACAAGATATCTGATGTTGATAGATCATTTAAATAGTTGTAAACTAGCAGCACGGCAGCTTGGTAGCGAGTTAGTAGGTCAATAACGTGACACAAAATAAATTTGTATATCTTACAACTTACCAGGTTGTACAATCTCCTCACTTATCTTCTTCCAAGTGAGGTCCTTTTTGTTCCTGTCTCTATAAAAGTATGAACTTGAGTCATATAATTCCGGGTGACCACTCACAGCTAAAATTAGTTTCTCCTCCATTTTGAATTTGAGTGACTTTGAGCAGGAGTTTGTTATGCTACGTCACTTCATGCCACGTGAAGCAAGCAGGCTCCTGACTGGTTAACGCGGCGCAAATTGACGCAGAAGTTCAGATTTTTCAACTCGGGCGGCAGACGCAAATTCGTGTCAAACGCGTGAATGCACAAAAAGCACTACAAAAATCATTTGCGCGTAACGCGCTTAACGCGCTTAACGCGGCAGACGTTCAATTATTGAGTTCGTATTCGTGTCCAATTATGAGGCGTATTCGCGTCTACCATGCCGCACTCTACGCCTCATTCGCGCCGCAGGAATTTTTTACGCGCGTAACGCGTCTTTGCATTGACTTAACATTGAAATAATTTGCGCCCGAAGCGCTATTCGCGTCCGGTGTGAACGCACCATGAGACAGTGCTACAGGCAGACAGGAAGGACAGCTGATCATCCTTGCAATGCCAAACCACCTGTAAGCATGCAAGTATGCTATATATATGGTAAAATACATACCTTAAAAATGTCCAATTGCCTTCTTGTGGAAGACTTTGATTCCTCCTGATTCATACTGTGGTTGTGGGAAGATTTCTTGTAAATATTGAATCAGGCATGTAATTCACACATTTAATTAATATGAGTATTTGTCATCTACAATCTTCACATTAATGTTCAGACTCCTCCAGCTGTAAACCATGAGTCTGTCCTCACCTCACATCAGCAGAAGAGTCGGCTGAACTAAAGTTGAATGGGTTATCCATTGACTGCTCGCTCTTCATGGACTCACCGCGGGGTTTATTAGATTCACTTTGAATCAGACTGAAAAACAACAATTAATCCCTCATGATGTTAAAAATTTGTATGATTTCTTTCTCCTGAAGAACTCGGAGGAAGATTTTTTGAAGAAGGTTTCAACATGTTTTGACCAAGCAATGATACAACAGTGAACCCCCCTGACTTTTATTGTGATGACATGAATTGGTGGATTTCTTATCATCCTCATTTACAGCTAATAATTAATTTCTTAATAATTAATATACTGTACAAGTAACCAGTATGCTATATGAGGGGTCATGACGGAGGGTCTGGCCCGTATCAAAAATGCAATAACCGTTATTATACATTTATCCTGGCTCTCATAGAATATACGTTTATATTTATATATTATTTCAAAATCATTTATGCAATCAATGTATCCATAGCATATACAGTCCCAGTCACAGGACCGGCCAGTTATGCAAATATGTGAAAACTCATGATTTGAGACCTAAGTCAATGAGGTAAAACAGTTTGAATAATAACTTTTTGAATCAAAATCCTTGCCATGAAAAATCTTCCCTTGGAATCTTGAATCAAGCACTACATGAAATTTGCTGTCTGTCTGATTCGCATAAAATTGGGTATGCACATTCTTGAGATATTCCAGATAAAAATGTATCAAAAGACTATTGATTAATTTAATCGTTATGTAAATACAGGCCAATCTATTTCTGGGTGCTGAAGGTGCCAGGTGCTAAACATTTGTCTTTCTGAAGGGGTGCATGATGATGGTATTGAAGTGTCCATTGCAGTGCATAGCATCCCAATTCCTTTGACATGTTTATGACTGTGATCTTTTCCCATGTAGCGCATCAGCCATGGTCCCGCACCAGCTAAAAACCTTACACCTGCCGCAGTCCATGCCCCAAACTCTCGCTAAAGGATGAGATAGAAGGTGACTGATGGATCTGAGCGGACGGCCCTCAATGTTTTAATGGTGCCAAGGGATCAAGATGATTCAATGTTTACAGTTTTGGGGAGATCCTCCCCAAAAAACATACATTTCATAGTAATAGTAGTAAATTAACACTTTGACCAAATACACTTTAAAAAAAATCGGATTAAATGAATCAAGCGGAATCTACTTTTGGACTAGATCGTGTGTCTGATTTATAGAAGATATTGAAAATAATTTGACACGTTACAATTGTTAACTTTTGCATTTAGTGTGTCTGATGCATCTACATTTTTCTAGTTATGTTAGAATCTAAGATATTTTAAGGAGTAGAAATTGAAATGTCTAATCACAACCAACTGAAAAGGTATGTACTGTAAATTTATTGGTCAAAAAGTGTGAACTCTTTATTATTTTAATTAATTATGGATATTTTAATTCATTTAATACGGTATTGCCACTCCTGTAAAAAAAATTAAAAAAAATAAGCTGATATATTTTTAGAAATATCTGTACATGGGGTACCTTCAAATTTTGTCATAAAGTCAAAAAG
Source organism: Phoxinus phoxinus (assembly GCF_949152265.1). NCBI lineage: Eukaryota > Metazoa > Chordata > Actinopteri > Cypriniformes > Leuciscidae > Phoxinus > Phoxinus phoxinus. Next base: position 24,148,291 of record NC_136893.1, on the reverse strand, counting down.
TTTCAAAACCATCATGCTTGAGGAACTGAATCTTAAGCAAGGAAATGCATTTTAATCAAGAGTCTGGAATCCTTGAGGCAGTCAGACCTGTTCCTCCAGCTGTCATGATACTCTCCCAACCTCACATGATCAGAAGTGTTTCCTGAACTGGTGTTTATTGGTAGCCTGACTTCGTCATACTCATATTCTAGGCAGAATGTGAGTCTGATATTGCTCCATAGGGCTTTGATTATGAGGCGTGTCTTAACCGAACCAGGAAAAAAACAAAACCCTCTGCACTCAATTGGATAGATAGACCTACAACCAATCAGAGCAACGCATTTTTTTATTTTCTTTTTTTCCCTTCATAACGCAGTAAGTGACGTCGTTGTCAACAGAGCTCAACTGCACGCACGCTGGAAGAAGTAGTAAATTAATGTGTAAACGATCTTTGCCGTTGTTGTAAAAATAATTTAAGAATTTGCGGAGTACTTACAAGCACGAATAGCATTTTTGAGAGAAATACAAAAGGTGTATGTATACGAACAAGTTCTCCATTTAGGATTAGATCTCGACAATAAAGCAAATAAATCTTCTCGCATTTGTCGGCCCTGTCTCAACTTTAGACTTGACTGATTTTAAAAAATAAAGAAGCGTGTTCATCTGAGGCTTCAGAGAAAAGAGATCGTGAGCACATCCCTTCCATTGGTTTTCATTGCGTCCCATCTTCTTAGCGACCATCGGAGCCAGCTGATAAATTAAACTTTTGCCGAGTCCCGTAGGAAGGACGGCCGGCAAACACATCTTTCCGATCGACAAATGCCTTGATTGCGGTTCTCTGTTCGTCTTTTAAAATGAATGCGCTGTCGATTTCTTTTATAACAGACGCGATAGCGGAATCTAAACATCTCAATTCTCCAGCTGCAGTCGTCTTCATCTTTGTTGAAAACCAATTCAACCCAACCGCTCTTTGCTGACGTAGTGATTACGTAACCGCAGATCATCTGTCCATCATCGATTAAAGCCCGCCCTGGCAATTTGATTGGCTCGGCCTTCTGGGAGCCGAGCATAATTACTCCTCAACGGATCGAGTCCAGACCGAACTTCCCGACCAAAAAATGTTGTGGCCGGGGTTCGGGCTGGCACACAGGCTAGGTTATTGGGTCATCATCCATTAACTGATGGCTCTTTATGGACACACGGCAGAGTTTAGGAGATTCACTTTAGGAGACTAAAACTAAACAGCAATTCAACATTCTAACCCTTTTTTATTATAAATCTGTTTCTTGCTATTATGCACAGCAAAGTGGCCAAATAACTAAATTACAAATAAATATCAAATGCAGAAATTGGCCACTACACAGTGAAATGGACCTAACCTTTGACTCTGACTCACCATTGCTTTGTCTTTGCACCAGTTTCTCCAGAGACACTCTTTCCGGAAGCCATGGCACCATTTAAAATGTTGATTATATATCTGCAAATAAACTGAGCACACACATATTAGCAATTCAGATACATCAAAACCTCAACAGTCTCTGTATTTGTTACAGTGTCTGTATGTACTGTGCTGATCAATCCGTTTGTTTTGAATGTTAATGTTCTCTTGTGAGGTTTACCATTTGTTTTAATTTTTCAAGTGTTGTTATTTTCTCAGTACTTACCTGTTGAAACTAGCTGACATCCAGTTCCTCATTCACATGAATATTACATTACAGTATTATGATTTACATACTATAGAATAAGACTTACAAACGTGTAACAAACAACCCTAAATCTCTATGATTTTGTTTTAGTTTATTGTGTCAATGTGTAAAGCACAAGCTATGATACTCACTGTATTTGTCTTTCCTTGTGTAATTCCCCTCTTCTTACCAAGTGCTTCCTTGATTCTTTTGTTGGTAAACAGTTTTACTTTCACCTGTGGAGGAGGAGTCTGTAGGCCAGGGGTGTTTTTAAAAATACATTCTCAAGAGGAATTACAGTCTCTGTATTTCCTTCCCAGCGGAGATCCAGATAATACTGTTTTGGAAGAGTTATACATTTCCATGTGGCGACAGCAGTAGTTCTTTGTCAAAAAAAAACAAAAAACAGTTGAAATAGTCATCAAGGATAAGAATACTGGGAACAAACAAGTGGTGTCTGAGAATTTTTATATTAAGATCAGATGTTTAATCAGACTTTAGTCTACTGTTTTTACAGTCCGATACCTTACACATATTACACATAAGGCTTACTGAGGAAGGATCTGGATCTAGATGAATATATATAGAATATCTACATAAATAGATAACGTAGTCAGGCTAATAATACCTGACTATGTTATCTATTTACGTAGATGTTCTCTATTATATATGAGTTATTTGACTATTTTCTCTTTTATTATATTAAAATAAAATGTTTTATAATTAAATAAGATACTTTTAGTTGTTATTATCTTGTTCTGAGTTATGTTGAATGGATATGGAAATATAGCATATCTGTTGTGAATATGCAATAATTACGGTAGGCTACTAATGCATTTATTGTATTCGGATATCTTTTAAAAACAAAACAACACCAAACTGTACATTTAAACAAGTTTAATTATACATTTATAAATAATAATATCATTAGTAGCCTACCGTAATTATCACATATTCACAACAGATAGGCTATATTTCCATATCCATTCAACATAACTCAGAACAAGATAATAACAACTAAAAGTATTTTATTTAATTATAAAACATTTTATTTTAATATAATAACAGATAAAATAGTCTAATAACTCATATATAATAGAAAATATCTACGTAAATAGATAACGTAGTCAAATTAGCCTATTTTTGATCAACAAATTTCATCTAATATACTTTTTGTTTGTAGAAATTAGCATATATGCAAACACTCAGGACCGCTACTGACCTTTCTGTTGACAGTGAGAGAGACAAAGATCAACCGCTGGAAATGTAACAAAAGAATACCGCGAAATTCAGTGCAATCAATATGACCGTCTATGGCCGAAATAGGTAAATATGCTAATTTGTTTTTTTGCCTTATGTGTAATTTATATGAAAAACATTTTAAATGAAAATACAGACACTTTTAGGAAAAGTCAGGTACCAGCCGGATTTTATTTATTTATTCAACAAAGTTATTGCAGGTATAAAATTCAAAACGTCAAAATGACCGTCATGGCTGTTCTGTTAAAGGACCCTGAGTGGTTGTGGTGAGTAGCTCAGTGTTGCCAACTCTTGCAAGACAAGCAACAGCAGCTTCAAAAGCAAGCCTATATTATTATAGCCTGTTACGGTTTCAATGTCAACAGACTCAATAAATGAGCCTGCAGCATATTAAACTGCAACCACAGAAAAAAAAAGGGGAAAAAAACTGCGGCCCATCATTTTTTGAAAAAAGAAAAAGAAACCCAAAGTTGTGTTTAATAGGGGGACTTGGCAACTCTGGTACGACTCTGTTGTTTTGACAAGCTGCTCACTAAGAAAATGTGCAACCGTTGCCTCGTGCTCCAGATAGAACCAGGCCGGGGTCCGGTCCATGTTCCCATAATTGGTGACCACTGCCTGCACTAGAAGGTTGAGATCGTAGTGCGTAGTAGAAGTGCATAGATAGTGTTTAATTTAGGACACAAATGGTCTTTATTTACTATATTTGCTTTTATTTTGAGTCCCTGAACTCTGACAGTGTCAAATGATGGGAAGCTGCATTTAAATTACACTCAATTCGCACTTAACTTGAAAGTCAAAGTTAACAGTGACATCCACCAACCGGAGAAGTCGCTGTTTTTAGAGCAATGCTTGATGAAGTCCGCACCAGTTGGAGTCCAGACCAGGGGTGTTTCCAGCCTTTCATAAGTACTGGGCACAGGTCACCCATCAACAAGTGTGCCAATATTTTGATGTTCTTTTTCATTCTGTTTTGGATCTACAGTAAACTTATATAAATCATCTTGATCCAGGGTTAATTGCCAACTTTGATTATTGGCAACATAATGATAATCATGATTACAATATGCTGTTTCTGAGAAGTTATTAACAGGCAGCACAATTATGTGATATTGCCTTTATACAACAGTTCTACTAAGAAGAAGGTAATATTATTGAGTAACTTGCATTTTACATGCAATCATTTATTTGCTGTCCTTTTTGCCTTACCAATGAAAAAAAGAAGAAGCTCCAAGCAAACCCACTGCAGAAACCCTGCAACCCCGAACAGCTCACAACAGAAGTGTTTACCGTACTTATTTAATCATGAATCGGTTAAATGGATGATTCAATGACTCACTCATAAAAACAGTCAGTTCAGTTGTAACAATGTAACCTGCAGAAAGTCTCACTGAAAGATCTTCACCAGTCACCACTGTCATGCAAGACAGTCTGTCAAGAAGTGCCATCCTTATCGGTCCTGTATCTAATGGGCACTTCACTGACTCAGTTTCATTAACAAGTGAGTCGAACAGATTCGTTCAACACTGACTCGGTTTAGGGATGTAACGGTTTCTGAATTTGGAACAGCATACTAGCATCCAACTCTTACTATTTTATTTTATTTTTTACCATAAATTATTATAAGGCAGAGAGATTAATAGGCCTGGTAATATGATGGTAAGTGATTCTGACTGCAGGATTTGATTTGCAAGGACGCGTAAAGGTTGATTCAGTTTTGGCTCGATTTGCACTTATTTTAGTTGGCGGAGCAGAGATGGACAAAGTGACTGGCAATATTGTGGCAATATATATGACAATAGTGTACATAAAATTATAGTTACTCCACATTAATATCACACACACTCGTTCTGAACAAAAGTACCAGTATTTAATAAAATGTTGGTCATGCCGTTCTCAGCTGAATAAGTGTATTATTCGAGAGAGTAACTGACAGAAGATACACAAAGTTCAACTTTAATAAACATTTTATTGATCATCATTGGTGACATTTTCACACAGTTATGGTTCACAGAACCAACAAAATATCAGTTTGGTTTTAATGTTTTGTTCCAGGACTTTAATGGTGGTGATGTAAAATGTGAAATGACATTAGCATACTTTAATGAATAGATCAGAGGTCAAACTAAACATTGTATCCACAGCAGGTCAAGCGGGGCATTTACTGGGATGAACATGACATTCAAGTAACCAAAAACAAGACAATCAGTTAGAAAACAAGATCAACTCAACCATTTAAAACTTCCCGTACACCTGATAATCCCAGTAGAGTTTGCTGGCCAAAACATTCAGTTCAGAGACAAACCACATATCATGCCATCTTCTGGATAACAATATGTATTCACTGTTAAAATACTCAGATGTTTCTCTAAAAATGCCTTTGGAGAAATAGTGACGATATATGGATGGCAGCTCGGATCATTTTGTGAATTTGAGAAATATTTGAGTTCATATTGAAATCTCTTGACTTTTGATTACAGACTTTGGTATCTTGTCAAATCTGAGCACAGTTGGAGGCATTGTTGAGATCTTCTCTGAAACTCTACAGGACAAATGTAAAATTAGTGTGTATCTAAAGCGCATTTCTGTTTCTTACAAATATATCGCAAATCATTAACTAGAACTACTTTCACTCTCCATAGACTGATGAAGAGACCAATCATCCTCTTGAGAAAAGCCTTCAAACTTAAACAAAACCTCCGTCGTACTGGACAAATAATCTGATTTAACCGCACACAGAATTAGAAATAGTTCATTTAGTACCAACTACACAGCTAAACCAATCAGTACAATTAGTCAAATCAGGTCAATATTGAACATATGCTCACTCACATATGCAGTACTCATCTACAATAATGACCCTTAAATAAAAAGTATGAATTAAAAAACTCACTCAACAGTCGGTGACCTTCATGATGTTGCACTTGTGAAAGATTCAAGTAAAAGTCATGCATAAAACACCAAAACATTTTTCTCTTCCATGCACTGAATGAAGTTTTTTGATCGTAAGAATAATGTTTCAATTACTACCGTCTACAGGAAATGTCTTTAGTTTTTAGACAATTATAACCGTTAGTTCTCCAAAGATTTTCGGAAGACGTGATATACCTTAATACACTAACGGAGAATGTTTAGTGTATAGAAACGCTACACATTTCACTGAAAGCTGAAGCACAGAGACACTGGAACCATCACAGGTTGAATCAGAAACAGAAATTGCACTTTCAATAAAGTCAAAAATGAAGCGTCACATTTGAAACTAACCGGACACTTGCTGACAAATCAATCCAGATGTTTGAAGACAGAAGGATGTTGACAGGACCACATTCATCCAGCTGTTTCCTATAAACCCACACGATTTATCAGCCTCACAATACGGATTTAACATGAAAATAAGCCTAAACATTACAATACACAACTTCAGGGTGTCGAAAAGCTGTAGTTGTAAAGTGAATAACTTTTACTTACTTATATAACGTACAGGACATCAAACAGAAACACGTTTCACATCATCCTTGTATCACAACTCCTAGTTAAACATTTAAAAAGGGGGTTAGCTCAACAATAAAAAATATTTCCATTATTTTTATATAAAACAAAAAATTGCCCATGTCGTTGCTGTACTTTGTAACAAACGTCCAGTCACAAGAAGCCATCTCCTCATACAAATAAAGTTCAAGTATGCATAAACATTCATATTTTAACTCTACAGATTAGTGAAATGTCTCAAAGTGTCTTATTTAGCGTAACAGACTATGAACATAAACGCTAAACAAAACAAATCTTTGTTATTAACGCTGCATTCACGCCATGTCGTAATTACCCAGTTTACAATGTAACAAATCTAGATCGTTCTGAGTGTGTGTTACATTGACACGAGCGACAATAATACTGAATAAAAGTGACTTCACAACTGCACAAAAGTCCCTGTGCAGCAACTCCAGCGCTGGCACTAATGCTATACTTCAGTCTGTGATCATCATTTGAGAGGCGCGAGATCGTACACTACAGGAAATGGACATCATCTCAATACCGTGACTCTGAGGATAATAGAAGTGCCATCCGTTGTACATTAAACCTCAGATAAAGGGTGATGTATAGCAGTGAACATTAAAGTCAAAGTGCTTCTGTTTCAGCTCCAGTCATCAACACACACACATCAACTCTACACACCGCACTGATTCAGATGAATAGCAGCTAATAAGAAACTTACTATACAGCACACTAGTCAAATCCACAGCTCTAGTGTCTACTCTTACTAGTGACCTTCAAAAGACGGTCTCCTAACAGTCATGGAACCTCATAAGTGAAGGATTTGACTTTTGATTTATTATCTTTGAGAGCAGCATCATTTGCGGCGTACCTTTTGTATTAACAACACGTCTACTATGTCTTGATGTTCTGTCTATCAGGGCTGGGTATTATTGACAGCTTCCACGAATCGATTACATTCCCATTCAGATTTGATTCAGTTCTATATTGATTCGTTTACACAGTGCAAAAGTTCATTTATTTCTGTAATTCAACTTAAAAGGTGAAGCTAATATATTATATAGACTCATTACATACAAAGTGAGATATTTCAAGCCTTTATTTGTTATTATGTTGATGATTATGGCTTACTGCTATGAAAACCTTTTCACAATATTCTAATTTTGAATGTGGGGTTTTCATAAACTGTAAACTATAATCATCTAAATTATAACAAATAAAGGCTTGAAATATCTCACTTTGCATGTAATGAGTCTATATAATATATTAGTTTCCCCTTTTAAGTTGAATTACTGAAATAAATACAATTTTGCACAATATTCTAATTTTTCGAGTTTCACCTGTATATTTAAATAATTCCTTTTCTCAAAGAATTCAAATTCCATATTCAATTGCTGTTTATTTATTTTTTTACATATAATGATAAATGATATAAGACTGATTATTGGATTGATTTTTAATTATAGGCTACTGTAAGTTTCTCTGTGAATGGTGGATTTCAAGACTCACGCCTGAAAGTTAATTTGTTGTCAATCCCAAAAATTGACAGTGGCCCTGTTTACACCTGGTATTAAGATGCGTTTTGGTCGATCGGATGAAGTGGACGACACTAAATACAGGAGTAAACGGGTCTAAAACGCCCGGGTCTAACGGGTCTAAAACGGGTCTAAAACGGGTCTAAAACGCAACTACCACTTCCAGAGGGAGTTGAAAACACATTGGACCGGATTGCTTTCGTAGTGTAAACGCTCATGTGGTCGAATGTGTTCAAACAGCCACAAAAGACCGTCTTCTCTCCACATACTGACCTAATGAGTGACATTATGGGAAACGCTCTAGCCAGACGGGTTTTAAACTTTGACGGCTGAAGAAGTTTATTTTAAAGATGAAAAACGTACCAAGCACAATGTTCTCTCAGCATTCCTGATTTATAACACACACTCACAGCGTTCGGCTGGTCTCGAGTCTGTCAGAGCAGAAACTAAAAATGTTTTTCTGTCGTCTCCGGTCGCGTTTATATGTTATTTGCGCAAGCTTATTTCATCCATTAGATGGAAAGATCTGAAAAAACATACATTTCCCCGGCCATAGACCCTCCTCTCGAAGAAATCAGGACAGAAGTGGTTGAAAGTGGACAAAAGAGACGGATTAAAACACCAGGTGTAAACGGGAATGTGTCTCCCTCGTCTACCAGCTGTAAACAGGGTCGAAATGAAAAAGAAGATTGATAAAAAATGTTTTGAAAACGTCACCCCAGCCCTGTCTATATAGGCTGCTCACTAGGTTTGGGAACAGAGCTTGTATCTACCAGCCTTGGTACCAAACAACACTCGGACGTGTCTATAAAATCTAAAAGCTTTACATAGTCCAGTCATGAAATCAAAAAAGACGAATGTGCAAGAAGCATGCTGACCAGAAGTGAAGAGATGATCTATTGTGCGGTAAAGAGGGTCTGCGGCAGTGAAAGAGTCTCACCTCAGTCCTCCTCCAACTGGAAACTTGGTGAGCCGATGTAGTTCAGTCACAGAGAGAGAAAAGCCACTGTACAGGAAGACTGTGTGGAGGACGCTCACAGACACTGAGGAGAAGAGATGGCGTCTGGTCTTACGCTCAGATGTTAGAGAAAGGGATGGACGAGAACTTTGAGTCAGAAAAGGCAAAGGTCTAGTTCTTCTGGGTTATCTACAAGACATGTTAGCTTGTGCCTCGTTTGAACTGAAGTCTGGTTTCTTTCCCTTTGTACATCACAAGGTGAATGAGGGGTTGTGTTTCCTGACTTCCTGTAGCAGGCGCTCTCGGTCCGACAGAGCTTTCTCGAGAGCCGACTGGACGTCAGTGAGTCTGGAGTCCAGAGACTGTGCCAACAGAGAAACATGTACAGATTACATCTATCCTGAACTCGATATTAAATGACAAATGATATCAATTATGATCAGTTGAAGCACAAAAACACTCCTTTGAAACAGACAAACATACTAAAAAGAGACAATTTTAGAGAGAAGCTGAACTCGCAACAATACACCTTCATCCATGAATAATAAAAGGCGTTTAGACTTCAAACATGTAATTAAGATATCGAATGCCACGGTTGACGTTCGAGAGTCTTCTCGTTCTCGAAAGGAATCAAGCACTGGAAAATTACTATCACTCTGAACTCCTCCAAAAAATAACTCAATATTTGCCCTCAAAATTATGAAAGTCCATTTTTGACAGATTACAAGAAAAAAAAATTCATGCTTTGGTAAAAAGTCATAATTACAACATAAAAGTCAAAACTGAGATCTGACATACGGTTGAAATAAAAAAGGAGAGATTCTGACAAAAAGTCAAAATTAAGTTCAAAATTAAGAATTATGACTTTAAAATTTACAATTATCAGTTGATATGAGTCAAAATTAAGAGATAGTATGAATATTATTTTTAGACCATGTAAAAATCTCACATTTATGCCTTAGTATCCCATCATTTTCACTTTTGTATGACTCCCCACCATTTTTAACGTTCTATCTCAATTTCAACTTCTTCATATTACTGATTTTTCTATCACAATTATGATTTTTTTCTTACATGGCAGAATTGGGCTTCCGTACAAAACTCATTCGCACTGTTTATTTCAAATATGGCGCATCAAGATGCATTACGTTAGATTCGATGCCCTTGATTTTTCCATGTCCAGCCTTACTCATCTTGACATGCCATATCTGAATTGAATGCAAGCACAAATGAGATTTGAAAACTACAATGAGTAGGCATATGTTCTCATATCTTAAACAACTCAAACAGGCCAAATATAGTAAATACAATGTTACACTGTGCATATTAATCTCCCAATATACCATACCTTGTTCTTCTCCTCAGCTCTGAAGCAGGATTGGTCAGCTCTCTCTTGGTCCACTTCGGTCTCAATCCCTGATTGGCTCTGTGCAGCTGATGCGTAAGGGAGGCAAGCGTTAGTTCAACAGGAACATCATCAACATCTGAGCAGCTGCAGTGACCCGAACCGAAGGACTCACGTCTCAAGCGGAGGATGCCATCATCCAAACGCTCCAGCACAATGCCGTCCAGAGAGAAGAGCACAGGAACTGGTTGAGGAGCAGTCGGGAAGACACGAGGATTATCGTCCTGACAGAGAGAGAGAAAACAGAGAACATTTAGTTTTGGAGTAAGTTGACATACTATGATAGACCAAATAAAAAAAAAGTTAAACTCAAGGTTATTAAAGTTTAAATATTGCAGTATTTATTATTACTTTTTGGCAACCTGTCACTCACATGAGATCCACCAATTGCAAACCACGACCATTAATATCAATTCCCCTTAAACAAAATCAAGCTCCGCCCACATTTCTTCTTGTTCGAGAAGCCGTTTCACTCAGATATACGTCACAATAGGAAAGAAAAAAGACTATCGCAACTTCTGTTTCATGCTGACTTTAAACCAGCACAATTTAGGAGAATATGTTTAAGTCCCCCTGTGGAGAAAATCCAGCTTTTAATGTTGTTTGTCTATGTGGTGTTTTTAATGTGCTTTAAGAAGACAAACCATGTGCAAATTCATGTCAACACTATTGCTGAGTATTTTCTCTTTAAAACTGCAGTGAACCAAAAACACGGTTTGACGGGCGTAGTAACAATAACTAAGGGGCGTGGCTTTTGCGAACGGTCAATTGAAGATAGTTAACTCCACATCAACATCAGCAACATAAATTCATCAACTAACCATTCAGGGACGTCCTGTTGCATTCTACATGTTGTCACTTCTTCTCGAGTCTCTCCATCTTTGTCTGACTCCGTTTTAAAGGGGTCATGACATGGGTTTTTTATTTTATTATTATGTTCCCTTAGGTGCAATTATAGTATTACTATAGTTTTTTTTTACAAAAAACGTTTAAAATGTAGTGATTTATGACCTTTTCCCTGTTTCTCATCCTCTGATTCAAACAGTCTGTTTTGGGGGTGTTTCCCCTTTAAGAGTTCAGTGTTAACGCCCACTGTTATGATTGGCTAACGTCAGTGCCTATCCATCTGACGTTAACGCCCCCAGCCAGAACATTTGCGGATTCAGCGTATTTAAAAAGTAGTTTAAAGTTTTAAATACATTACTTACAGTTTGCGTCGTTGTTGAGCCCAGAATAGTCGGCACGGACTTATCTTTGAGCAACAGTTTTCTAGCAAAGCCAGCATCATTTTGGGATTTGTTCTCAAAACAGTCATCCTTATAATGTATAGAACAAACGCTTAAACTAACACTGCCGTGACTGGGACGTCCGCAAAAAATAAAGTGCATCCATTTTTCCCTGACGACTGGATCTTTCGCAGCGTATTCAAAGATGTTGTTTGTCCACAGCCAGGAACAGCACATCTGCGGCATCGTAATTTCCCTGTACACAGACCCACTCGCTGTCCGTCGGCTGAACACTTGAGGCGCGCAGCGACAACGATACGAAAAGAGCGTAGTTGCCTTGCGCTGAAAGCGTAGTTGTCTTGTGCTGGAGGCGGTCATATGCAAACGCTGGTACGTCACTTCGCACCGTGACGTCACTTCTTACCATGGATCCAGAACGAGCTGTATTTAGAGCTTGATTAAATAAATGATTCGTTTATAATGGGGAGGACGTCTTAAGCTATGAAACTTGCAGGACGTTTTAATGGTACAAAGACCTCTTATATACCAAAAGATCAAGGCAAATTTGGTTTCTCATGTCATGACCCCTTTAACATTAAAGGCAGAACAGTTTCTGTCATTTTAGTGTGTGTGTGTGTGAGGTAATCGCAGCTGCTAACACACGAGCTCTTGAAACCCCGCCCTCTGCGGCAGCTCATTTGCATTTAAAGGGACAGGCACAAAACGGAGCGTTTTTGCAAACCCTCAAAAAGTGACAACTTTAACATGCTTTATAAAAATATCTGTGGGGTATTTTGAGCTAAAACTTCACACACACTCTGGGGACATCAGAGATTTATTTTACATCTTGTGAAAAGGGCATTTTACCACCCCTTTTTAAGGGATACAATTACAGGGGGACTTTAAGAGATGCTGGACTCTGGAAAACATCATACAATGTCCTTCATTATCTTTGTCCTGTCTTATTGCATACGATGTTGTAGCGTGTACAGTAAACAACTAAGCACATAACAGATCATCTATAAGGGAATCCCTAGTCTTCCATTAGCTGGAGATGATGAGAGACGTGGCCATTATTTGACCCTCATTCTGACCTTTAGTGTAATAGCAGTGTCCCGTAGCCGCAGTCTCATTGGCTGGGGGTCTGCGCTGAACTCGTCCTCCAGGAAGGGTCCCAGTGTGTTTAAGGTAGACGCCAGGAGCTCTGCTCTGCACCCCGTCAAGCACATCTCCATGAACCCCACGCTCTCGGAGAGAGGAGAGTGTCGGGCGGCACGCGGGCCCATCTCTATCCTGAGGGCCGCTGCGGGGGGGCGGGAGAGAGAGCGGGGGCCCGGAGACCGAGGAGAGGAAGCAGCAGCTGTGGCGACAGAGAGAGAGAGAGTGAAGATGTGAAGAGAGGATGTTGTGGTACATCTGGAATGAGAATCACACTGCATGTAGATCTAAAAAGACATGATGTTCACAGCAGATTGAGAATCAGTTACCATAGAAATAAAGAGCGAGAGGCAATTATAAGGGGTTGTTGCCAAGATAAATATATGGTACCCTGTGTGTTGTAAATAATTAGTGGTTTGGAATACAGACTTCATAACCAGGGAGTGAAAAGAGACGCGCTAGCATGTGTGTATCGCTCGATCTGTGTGCAATAGCGTGAGCAACACATTTGCGAGCTGGGATCGCTTTTCTTAACAGGGTGATCTTGTGAAGCAGACGTGTCCAACACACTCTAATGGCAATTCATAACTATTTTTCATTTTGGTGAATAAGTGGCTTCATTTAGTAACAACTCATTCATATGTTTCCGTACGATCCGCTTACATCCCACTGACGATTAGATTTAGGTGTGGACCTTCATGCTTACTTTTTTCTAAAAATGTTACGTTTCTGTACAAATCACATCACACAAAAAAGTTTTCTCATGAGATCAGGTTGGATGGGCCTGTAAACGCTCCCACAGAAACTGAAAGCGTCTTTTGTTTGTCCATTCCACTTAGGGCTGTTGGAACGAATTCCGAAATTTGAATATAATTCGAATATTAAAAAAATCAAAACTATTCGAATGCTGAAGTTACTATTCGAATATTGCTTTTTTCAATTATTTTTTTTATTATATGCAATCTTGCCTTTCTCGCCAACTTGGCTTACACACATATATGAAAATTAAATGCTTTTGTTTCGTCTGATAAACAATACAGTTTTTGAATCGTAACACAATTGTGCGCGTTATCCACGCAGCATCGTCATAACAATACTGTCAATAATGGCGGCGAGCAATGTCTCCACGGAAACGGAGATCACCACTCAGAAGCGATGTGTGGAAGGTGTTTGGATTTCAAACCATAAATGGGAAAATCACAAATAAAGAAGTGGCAATTCGCAGAATATGCTAAATCTGAATGAAATATCACTCCTCAACTTGCAACCTTACAGCGCGTTCACACCGGACGCAAATAGTGCGTCAAATTCGCGCCTGCCGCGTCTAGTTATACGCTTGACCACTTTGTGTCCATTCGCGCGTCAAGAGCGTAACGCGTCTTTGCATTGACTTAACATTGAAATCACTCGTGCCTGACGCGCTATTCGCGTCCGGTGTGAACGCACCATTAGGGCACATCTGACAACGCTACACCCTGACAAGCTAGGCGATCTGTCCAAGGAACCGCTGCTAAAACAGGCAAGAATGACTTCTTTTCTGCCTCTCTCTTCATCACGGGGCTTACCAGCTGTCTGCCAAAAGGCGATTACAGACAAACTGACACGGTTTATCTGTAAAGATATGAGACCGATCAACATAACGCAGGGGTCTGGATTTAAAGATTTTATTCACAAGCTTGAGCCAATGGTATACGATTCCTAGCCGCGCAACAATCACTGACAGAGTTGTGAAACTCTGACACAACATCAGACAACTGATCAGTGAAAAAATGTCCATTAAAGTTGCCAAATTAAAGTAATTCATTTTGTTCCGCTTTTTTATTGTTAATAAAAAAACGCGATCACCCGTTTCTAAACGTTTATTGTAATGTTAGCTGTCCCTCTAGTGGACAGAACGTGTAACAACAACCAAATGCTATAGTGGCATTGACGATCCATAAGCCTAATGTCGTAAATATTAATAATAGGATGAATTTGAGCATTTAATATTCGAATATTAAATAAAATAAGGAATGGAATTCGAATAGTATTATAGAGGAAGATTGACAGCCCTATTCCACATACAGTATATCGTAACTGCAATCGCATGTACTTTTGTCGACTTCTGAAAAGCTGAATTAGCAGACCACTTGGGCATTCAAACACCGAGGGTCAAATAGTGGTGCTCGTAGTGAAAGTGATTACCAATGGAATACTTGAAATGTTTATGTGGGAGATGTATGCAAGCTCTGAGTTATCTTAAGTTAATGACAAAAAAAAAAGATGGTCAAAAAGAGAGGACATGTGCTTTATGACTTGAAGTGTAAATACAGCCTAAAAGCAATCACAATTATGGACACATTTAGCATCCTAACCCTGCGTCAGTGTCAGTCCCGCCAGCAGGTCTGTGAGTTTGTGGTTGCCTTGTTGTTTAGGCACAAGCTCCTGGGCTTCCAGCGCCACCACGATATCTTCACCGCGCATCTCCGTCAGGCACTCCATTCGACTCAGACACACAACTAACACAGACACCTGAAAAAAAAGCAGAGCGTTCCTCAAAGATCAGTCACGCAACCAACTAAGAGTAAGGAAAGAAAAGACTATCGCAACTTCTGTTTTATGCAGACTTTAAACCAGCACAATTTAGTAGAATATGTTTAAATATGGTGAAAATCCAGCTTTTAATTTTGTTTGTCTATGTGGTGTTTTTAATATGCTTTAAGAGAAACCATGTGCAAATGCATGTCAACACCATTGCTGAGTATTTTCTCCTTAAAACTGCAGTGAACCAAAGACAGTCTCGAAAACACGGTTTGAAATCGCTGGAGTTTCTGACGTCACAAACTACCTTGTGACCAATCAGATCAACGTGCCGGCGGGCTTTAGCATATCATTAACTATGAGCGCTCTGAAGCATTGGAGTCTCAAGAGAAGCCAGGTTATCCCGGTATATTTTTTCTGTTGATATGAAAAATCGGGTACATTTAGCAATATATATGTATATTACGTGTATATTACGATGTTATGACGAACTATGTGCGTTTCTCAAAGTTGTTCAAAGCATTTCTAAGGATGCTGATTGTTAGAAGGCAGCTGTCTTACTCGGAGGTAAATATTAAATGATTTATAAAAGTATAAATAAAACATAGTACCATGCTGTTTTTCAGACTTTTAGACCCGAGCACTGCATTAAAGAGCACTGCATTTTCTCAAGGTCTTCCATGGAGTGAGCAAGTGGCAGGTGTTTAGGCATCTAGAGGTCATTACACTAGATACAACTTACCATGTCTTGGGCAATGTCTTCCATGCTCTGGGACAGAGAGCTGCTGAGGTCTGCGGATGACCCACCTTCTGTTCCTGGAGCGGGACTCACACAGCTTCCCGAGAGGACACCTGTACCATTCGGACGCAAAGACTCCACACCGGACTCTGAATCACAACAACACAAATATACATCAATTAGAGACACTGACAGATATAATTATAGCTTTTAAAATACAAGTGCTTCAGTACCAGAGTCCATTAGGATGACAAAGTTTTCACTGATGTCACTGTCAATGGATAACCCGTCGTCCGCCAGACTACCCTCTAAAATGGCACTGTCACAGGAATTCTGGGAAGGCGACTGTTTCATGGAGTGAAGCCGCAGGTTCCCCATGATGGAGGGATTGGGATCTTCTGGCCGTGAGCTTTGCTCCCTACAGCAGCCATATCATGTTAAACACGTTAAAAGGTTAATACATGGAAAAGTAGAACAATTCTGTCATGATTTACTCACCCTCATGTCGTTCCAAACCCATAAGACTTTTGTTTATCTTCGATACAAATAATTTTTTTAAGATTGATTTTGGCCGTTTTTGCCATTATTGAGATGGGACAGTAAAGAGAAATGTCAGGAAGTGGATGGGAGGGAGAGCCGGGACTCGAACTCGGGTCGTCCGAAGAGCAACAGCGCTACATGTCGGAGCGCTGCTCACAAGGCTTTTGGCTTCGATACACAAAGACATTTTAAATGAAACCTGTGAGATTTCTGTCCCTCCACTGAAAGTCCACACGACCAAAACTTCATCAAGTAATCAAGATGAATAGAGAGGTTTAATCTGCAAATCATTTAATTTAGGCGTTTATTTAAATATAACATCTCAATCGAACTTTTCTAAAGCATGGAACAAGCCTCATTTGTTCTTACGCGTCAATCAAGCACGTTTGAGCCGTTGTCTGTATTTATATTTGATGTGTTCAAATTATGTGAGTTGATCAATGTTTATGTGTGGATATAAGCCGGAATTAAACCTGGTTAATCATATAAAGGGTTTCTTCAGAAAACTTGAATAAACGGCTTGATTCATTTGGATTACTTTTACAATGTCTTTAGGAACTTTTTGAAGCATCAAAGTTTTGGTGAAACGGACTTTCAACGGAGGACAGAAATCTCAGAGGCTTCGTAAAATAAAAATAATAAAAACAGTAAACTTTTCCAAGATGAACGAAAGTCTTATGGATTTGTACCAATGCGAGTAAAGATAATATAACTTTTAGACTGATAACATACTAACAATGAGAACATTTACTGTAACAATGGCTAAACATTTTTCAAACACAGACCAATGTGTCTTCCTTAAAATATAAGCATTCACTAGAACAGCCACAGACAGCATCAGCTCTTTCAATTATGTACTGTGTGCACTGCATGTGAGCTCATCTAAAAGATGGCCAGAGAACATAAGATACATTGTTTCAAGCTTAACCACAAATTAAATGGCTCAGATCAGATAATCTCAGATGGAATCAACCATCTCCAAGTGATAGAATAGATTTACAACTATTTTAATTAGCTAAAGAGTTCATAAGCAGTTGAATGAGATAAAGTGAAAATTGTGTACAGGACAATTATCAGTATCAGTATAACTTTTCTGTATCTGCGCAATCCTAAAATCAAGACCACAACAATGCAAATGGCTCAGAGGTCTTACTTGTTTTGAGTGAAGAGTTTTGTCATGCCAGATCCTCGGCTCAGGAGGCTGAAGGCATCTTTCGTGATGGACAGCGCCCCTTTGGTGAGATCCATGGAGGCACTGAGTGCGTCTTTGGTGACCCCTCTGGTGGCATTCAGGGCACTGGATAGCTCCCCCTCCAAGCTGAAAGTGGAGCTATGCCGGGACAGTAATGCAGGATTCACTGGAGAAAACAGAGGAGACATGGCAGGAACAACGGCCTGAGAGTCACCGTACTGCCCCATTTGTCCATCTATTCCCTCTTCAATGGCTTCGTAAGCCTCCTCTACCGAACCCTCCTGCTCGCCATCATCTTCTTGATCCTCGTTCCCTCGTGTCCCACTGTCCTCCAGCAGGCCAGGCTCACCAGCATGGTGCGATGGCGAGAGATCAGAGTCCGTCAAGCTGGGAGTGTCCGTTTCCACTGGGGAATGGGCTTCTTCTGGCTCGCACGTTGCAGGAGGAAGAAGTAGAGCAAGCTCTATCGCCTCCATCAGGACGGAGACACAAACCGAAGGAGGATCTGAAGGTTTGTGTGGGGATTGTCCCAAACCCTGGAAGTCCTTGGTCAAATCTCCAGCAAGTCGGGCAAGGTAGTCCTTCATCCGCAAAAGGGCAACAAATTGGTAGTGGTTGAGCCACATTTTGACAGGAGTGATCGATTGGGCCAAGATATGGATGGAGGCCAAAGGATAATTGACTAGACCCTCGGTCTGGTCGATTTTATCAGATATGACGTCATTTACACTCTGCGGTGAGTTAAGAAGGGGATGTTTGCTAGAACCGGTGGGGGATTTTGAATCGCCATCTATACTCGAACAATGGGAATCTTTTTTGAAGGCAGAAGGGCGGCACAACCACAAAGACATGGCAAAGGGCTCCACAAAGGGAAGGGCTTTCCCTCTGAGCCCTCGCCGAGCCCCATCAAAGCCTAGAGTCACTCGGGACAGACTGACAGACCAGACGTCCTGCGAGCGAGAGGGACGTTTGTGCTCTAACGGCAGGGGCTCGTTTTCCAGAAAGCGCTGAAGGAATGCTGATGGCAGGGGATGTAGGAGGCTCTGATCCCGAGGGAACGGTTGGCAAGCCGCGGGATGGAAGAAAGGACAGGCGGAGAAGCTGCCGTAGGTGCTGTTGAGGTCCGAACGGGAACCGTGAGGAGAGTGACGCGTGTTGCTGAGGACGATTTGTGGCAGACTGATGCTCAATGACTGAGGGCGGTCTGGGTGATCCATAATGGAGGATTCCAGAGGAATGACCATCTGAAGAAAACAAAATAAGTCTCAGCCAAAAAAAGCACAAAGAGAGTAAGGGTGGGTTGCACCAAAAAGGATTGAATTAAGTAAAGTTGATTTGGGTTTTATTCAAATCGAGTTGTGTTGCACTACTTAATTTAAAACACAGATTAACAAATCAAGGATTACAATTCTAACCTGTGATTAAAACCTTCATCTATGATTCATTTTTTTACCGCCATGATGGATTCGCCATTGTAATTAAACAGCAACATGTTAATATTCCATTTCCTTTTTTTTGACCACCAGAAACTCTCTCTCTCTCTGACATTAGTAGCTCTTGCCGATGAAGGAAATAAACTTGTCAACTATCGTTATAAACTGCTATGTAGAAAGACCGTTAAAATAAAGGTCTGATCAAGCAGCATAGTAAGAGAGTGAACCGACTCCAGGCTACGGAGATGTGCTTCCCCTTTAAAAACACATTTAAACCGATATCCTTGAAATAGTTTCAAGTTGTGTGTCACTGCACAACATACACTAGTGCTGTAGCGGCGCGTCGATGACGTCGACGTCAAAATTACGTCGACGTCATATTTTTTTCGTCGACACTTCTTTATTTATTTTTTTGCACGATTCCCGGAGGTACAGCTCGCCACACACACGTGGGAGACCGAAACAGCAACCTCTTCACAGAGTTCTCAATAGTGTTGTCAAAGTACCGGTCGGTACTGAAAAAGGGGCGGTACCAGCATTTCTGCAGTAACGTTACCGGGTATATTCGGTACCCACTAATAGGCGCTGCTTTCTGCCGCTTCCGTGTTTATCTAAGCGCGGGGCTTCAGACGAACTTTTTTACTATAAGCACTGTAGCCTATACCACGATATAGTGTCTGTGTATATTAAACTGCAAAAAGACTATTTAAATATTGACCCTGCATGTTCTTCTCGTCTCTGCGTGAATGGATGGCGCAGACGCGCGGTTTCATTTAAAGGTATAGCGGAGGATTTTCTTTTTCCGGGTGGGTAGCCTATACTATTGGTCCACCTAAGTGTCAATCATTCTGGTGATATGTTTACGTAAGGCCGTCGTACGTGCTCGTCCCTATGTAGTGTGATGAGTTACGGTTTCAGCCATTCCTTTGAAAATGGCTGAGGTTCGAAAGAGAAAAAATGTATACGAAGTGTATGATAACAAGAGAAAGGCCGCAGAATATAGAAACAAGACCAGAGTGATTTTGGGTGAATATTTCACACGCTGGCGGGCGCTAAAAGCACAGGTTGGGCTTCCCACTGATGCTGCAGTCGCGAAGATTCTACTAGACAGGTAAAGTTTGTCATGCTATTTGGAGAAATCCATTTAAAATCACTGCTAGTAAAAGTTAATGTTAGTGCACACGTTTAATAGGCGTTCCCTCTCGGGAGCAAATAGAGTGTTGCGCATGTGCATTTTTTAAAAAAATTGGAGAGGGCGGGTCTTTTCTAAAATTAGGAAAGATCCTCCGCTATACCTTTAAGTTACCTCACACACACACGCACACGCACACACTGAAGAACGAGTGATGCTCGCGCTGTTTTCAGTCTCTGCTGCCTCAAGATATGATGACATGATGAAATTCATCTCCAGAGCCGCTCTGAGAGTCACTTCATGAGCATTTTACCGTTTTGAGAAAAACTATATCATACACACACAGAAACTCAAAGGTCTTCACGGCAACCCGTCAAAATAAAAGTTCGGTTTAACTTGACAGAAATAATGATATTAGTCTACTGTACAATAGATTTAGCTACATCTCCATGTATTAAAAATACTACTAATATTAATAATAATAATATGATAATGTGTGCATAGAAGGTTGCTTATTTTTAAGCAATATTTCTCAATATTTGCGTTTTACAGCATGTAGCCTTCAATGTATTATTTACTTATGAGTACTGTCATAAATAATAAAGTAATTGTATCTGTCTAACGTTAGCTAACTCATGCTGTGGTCGTTTACGAGTCAAATACATAACGTTAGACTAACGTTAGCCAGTTTATAGTATCATGATTCAGTACCCTAGTTCACCAATGTCAATTAACGGAGCCAAGCAATGTCCAGGCCAGGGTTTTTATTAATCGAGCAACATAAAAATAATTGTTATATTAAGCGTCCAATTAGTCGTTAGATTAATCGATAAAATAATCGCCCAACTAATCGTTTTATTAATAATCGTTTACCCCAGCCCTAACATACACATCTACAGTTGATTTATTCATTTATTTCGTTTCATTTTCTTAACAATTAAGATGCTGCATGTGTTTATCCAGTCTAATCGACGTGTGCGTCTCTCCCCCGACTTTCCCAAAAAAAATCCATTTGGAAGATGGCGCATTAGGTCTATATAATTGGAAGGGATCACAACTATAAACCATTCAGGTGTAAATGGCACCAGATGATCAAATGTCTAGCACCAAAAGCTTCTTTACAAGATCCATAAATGACATTCCTTTCAAAGCCTGTCAGATCTCGTGGTTTACCTTCAGCTGTGTTGCATCCAGGCGGATATCGATGTGTTCGTCCGTCTTGCTGCTGTCCTGGAGGTGGTAAAAGGCTTTGACCTGATCTAGGGTCCTGTGTAGACCCCGTGAAAACAGAGTCATCCACAAGATGCTTGGAGCATCCAGACACAGCTGCAGACCATTCAGCTGGGCATATAGATTAGAGCAGGGCACTAAAGAGAGAATGGGTGGAAATGGAAAATAAAAATGATAACTCTTTCCAAGCAGGACAGATCAAACTTCATACTGGGGTCCCACAGGGATGTGAGTTTGTAAATATAAATGACGTGCATTAATAATAGTGATCAATGATTGTGAAAAATCCTACCTAAGACACCACGAAGTCCAGGCTTATCAGGGAAGTAGTATTCAGTGAACTGAAGGTGTATTGCAGGAGTGTTTTCTGGGAGATGAAGGGATTTGCGGTTGCAGGAGAGGAGAGACTGCGTTCTCTTGCTGTGACGGCCCCCGGTGGACACCTAAAGAATTAGATTGGCTTTAATAACAAACATACACATTATTTGGACTTCAGCTTCCTGCCTTTCCCTCATAATAGTTCCTTGTGCAATTTCATTGGCTGTTGTGCTCACCAAGGCTGCATTTATTTGACCAAAATATGAAATATTACAATTTAAAATAACACGTTTCTATAAAATTTTCAACATACTCTATTTTTCAGTGTCACATGAGCCTTCAGAAATCATCCTTATATGATGATTTGCTGCTCAGGAAACATTTCTTATTACTATCAAAGTTGAAAACAGTTGAGCTGCTTCATGGCAATTGTGATATTATTTTTTTCAGGATTATTTTTGATGAATCAAAATAACAGCATTTATTTGAAATATATATGTTTTAAGTCTTCACTGTCACTTTTGATCCCTTGAATGAGTCCTTGCTGAATTAAAGTATTAATTTTTCAAACTGGAAAAAAATATTAACCTCAAACATTTAGTCATTTTAGCAGACGCTTTTATCTCAAACTTTTGACCGATAGTGTAACTCAGGTTTGTTTGTGCCGTAATGTAACATTTATCTAGTGCTGTTATATTCCCATATTGAATCTGTTAATTCACCCTTGATAACTCAACTTTGAGCTATAGCTTCAACAGTAAACACTTCTGTCTCTTTTGAGCTACTGAGACAACTGTGAACACAAGAAAACATGCATTATATATCATAACTGACAGCACTGATGACATGTAAAAGCCCCAAGGATGCATCATGTTAAAAATTAAAGTCTCACATTGTCTTGTTGAGGCTATTGTTCTTTACTCTCATTTAACAAATGCCATGTAATCTCAATGAAAATTATCAAATACATTTTGTGTACTTGAACTTCCCATTCTGTGCTCAAGTTCACCAAAGCATAACATCGGCAACATATCACAGGCTGCTTTCTCCTTGAGATGAAAAAGGGATGACATAAGCATGTTTCTTTTGTAAGACGAGACTAATTTAGATGAAACTGGCTTATGTGTCATGAAAAGTAAGAGTAAACAAGCTTGTGGTAAGGAAAAGCAATAACAAAATGCACACTTCCTCTTTTAGCCGTCTCAGTGGAAGTCTATGCATAATAATAGAATAAAAGTACCCATAATTACAGGCTTTTAAGATAAACGGTTTGCTGTAATATGCTTAGACATCTACAGTGTTGTCCAAGTCACACATTATCCACATCTGAGATTCAAAATATAATTTAAACCTGGAAACTAAATTGTATATTTGTAAATATAATGTTAAAGTGGCCCTTATGCTTTTCAAATATTACCTTTCATGTAGTGTGTAATATATCTGTTCGTGAATGTGAAAGGTCTGCAAAGATTTAAACCTCAAAGTCCACAACAAATAAAGTTATTCTCTCCTAAATGAAAGAATCGATGCTGAACTGCTGAATCGAGTCGTCAGTAATTCTAGTAACCTACGTATGGTTGTAACACATTTGCATAATGCCAGCCTGTGGTCTTCATTGGCTGCCCGCAAACAACGTCTATTTTTACCCTCAAACACTGTAGTTGTGGATGAAGCCTGGAAGAGTTTGGTTTGTGTTGTCAACATGTCATGTCAAATCCACTTTGATGCACTTTAAAGGATGAGGACTTGGGCTGGAATTTATATGGTAAAACCGATGCCATCGTTACGGTTCGTATCATTGTGTATGAAGTGCTGCGGAAGAGCTGAAATTCAGATATGGTAATGGGTGTTTGGTTTCCAACACATGCTGTAAGCGGGAGACCAATCACAACAGACTGAGCCAGCCATCTGACCAATCAGAGCAGAGTAGACCAATCACAACAGACTGGGTCATCTGACCAATCATAGCAGAGTAGACCAATCACAACAGACTGGGTCATCTGACCAATCATAGCAGAGTAGACCAATCACAACAGACTGGGTCATCTGACCAATCATAGCAGAGTAGACCAATCACAACAGACTGGACCATCTGACCAATCAGAGCAGAGTAGACCAATCACAACAGACTGAGTCATCTGACCAATCAGAGTAGAGTACACAACTCCCAACAGACTGGGCAATCTGACCAATCAGAGCAGAGTAGACCAATCACAACAGACTGGGTCATCTGACCAATCAGAGCAGAGTAGACCAATCACAACAGAATGGGTCATCTGACCAATTAGAGCAGAGAAGACAAATCAGAACAGACTGAGTCATCTGACCAATCAGAGCAGAGTACACAACTCACTGGGCAATCTGACCAATCAGAGCAGAGTAGACCAATCACAACAGACTGGGTCATCTGACCAATCAGAGCAGAGTAGACCAATCACAACAGACTGAACCATCTGACCAATCAGAGCAGAGTAGACCAATCACAATAGACCAATCACAACTGTCTGGGCCATCTGACCAATCAGAATAGAGTAGGTTTTCGGACAGGAGGGGTTTAGAGAGACCAAATTCTTTATCAAACGTTTCAGACACGAGGTCATGTTGCAATGAGAAAATGGATTTATTAAAATGGAGAAGTTTTATGACACAATTGACTTTTGATCTGCACTGTATATAAGCATATAAAGGCTGTCACTGTCAAGCGTGTGTCTCAATAACTTTTGTTATGTTTGTGCAGAGATGTCTCAAACCTGGTGGATGTCCAGATCGTCCACGCGGATCACCATACAGCTGGAGCGAAGTTTCTTCAGTGCGGTTCCTGCGGACGGGGCGGCTGCTGATGTCCGGCGCGAGGCCGGAGTCCGTTCAGGACTGAAGTTAGACACTGATTCCCCGTCTGATAAAAACAAAACAAGACCAATTCAAATTCAATTCATGAAATTAACAAGATAACTTTTCAAAATGAAAACAAACACGTTCATGACAAATAATTTTTTTGAGGATCCGGTGCATCAGTTCAAACATTATTTATTGTTTAGACTACAAAATTATAAGAACTGTGCCTCTTGTTTTTTTTCAATAAAGTGGACTGAAGAAACATGCACAACAACACCAACATTTATTGCTGATTTGGGAGAGACAGTCAGAGAAAGTTTACCCTTGACTCTTTTGGCCGGAGAGTCTTTAGCAGACACGTTTGGTTCTGTGTGAGGCCCAGGGATGCCCAGATCCTCCACGCTCCTCTGGAACTCCTGCAGCAGTTTGGCGGCCCACTGAGCATGAGACTCCATCGCCCCGCAGTGACGCTCCCAGTGCCGGCAGCCTTCACCTGTCCCGCACACAGCACATGTCACTGAACAGCTGGCTTCACTCAACTACACATCTGCCAGTTACCCTGCAGTCAACCATTCACACAATACATCGGTCGCTGCGTCGTTACATTAAGAGGAAAAAACAAGACTTCAAAAACAGTGACAACCTAAACAAAAAGCTCAGAGCAACATTACTGGGTTTGGGGACAATACATTTTCTTCCCTTAAGCGGCACGCCCTTTTTTTTAATAGACATGAAAATGCACATTCCGAACTTAAATGGTTGTAATTCAAGAATGCTTTTGAATATAGATGTAAGATTGGTCTTGTTTTAAAGAAGAATTTTTGTAGAAGTTAAATAAATTAAGAAAGTTAAACAGAGCCAAATAAATAAATAAATCAAAGCCAAAAATCTAAACAAGTTGTGTTTCAAATTTTAGGTTGATATTTCAAAAAATAAGCTTTCAGTGAGATTTTGTTTGGGCGCAGTACCAAACTTTTCCACTAGTTGACATTACCGCCCATATAAGAGCGCCTCCATTTCCATATGTGGTTTGAGTGATCTGAACCATTATTTTTTACAATTTTCATACAATTTATGAAGTAGACATCCTATTCAGAAGTAGTGTTGGAAGTTTGGCAGATTTTAAAATGAATTCAACCTCTAAGAAACACAGAAAGATCACGTGTGTGCATTATAGCTCGCTGCCACATCACAAATGCTGAATCTATTATTTTTTTCTCTATATTCAAAACATTTTCAGACCTTTTTTTCTAAAATAATTGAATGGATGGTATCTTTTGAACTCTTGGCATGAAAACAAACTGAGGTTTCTACCATTCTTTCATGATTTTTCATGTTCATCACGATTTCAAAATAAAGGTGCGAACACGCCTTAGGAGTATGAAAATATTTTTGTTGCAAATTGATAAATTACGGCTCCTCTGTAAATATTTTGAAAATCAGTCACCAAATATGCAAACTAGAGATTGTAAGCTTTCAAATGATATATAGTTTGTCAAGATTAGTTTAGGTTTAGTATAGGATATTACTGTTTTAAATATGTAATGGCTGTAGATATGCAAATATAAGGGGTTAAATAGAAATTAATACTTATATTCAACAAGGATGCATTAAATTTAACAAAAGTGACAGTAAAGAAATGTATAATTTGAACAAAACATTATATTTCAAATGAATGTAGTTCTTTGAACTTGAAACAATATCATGTAAAACTTCAAATGCATGAAGGTTTTGCCGATCATTAATATTCGGGTCTTTAGCGACCCGGATCTAGTATATTTAACATGGATGGCTCCCTAACGGCTGCAATAGTATAAAACTCTCCTGATATTAGAGTAACAATTACTAAAGAATATATCTTGAAAGAGTT
Organism: Phoxinus phoxinus; assembly: GCF_949152265.1. Classification (NCBI taxonomy): domain Eukaryota; kingdom Metazoa; phylum Chordata; class Actinopteri; order Cypriniformes; family Leuciscidae; genus Phoxinus; species Phoxinus phoxinus. The sequence goes on along the minus strand of NC_136893.1, from coordinate 24,121,784 downwards.
TAATATGAGCGGATGCTTTTTACTGTCATCACTAGCTGGGTTTCCATCCGAACGTTAAGCGAATCAAAGGTCGCAAAAAAACAAACAAATTTGAGTAAACTCCTAACCAACTGCAAATAAAACACCATCAGTGGGTGACTTGTTTTTTTGCATAAGTCAAAAACCACCTCAACCGACGTAAAATCTTTTTTTGTGAAAACTCATAATAAATTATAATAATAAAAATTGTTTCTTCATCATCAAATCATCATATTAGAATGATTTCTGAAAGGTCACGTGACACTAAAGACTGGAGTAATGATGCTGAATATTTTGCTTTGATCACAGTAATAAATTACATTTTAAAATACATTCAAAAAGAAAAATATATTTAAAACAGAAAACAGTAATTTTAAAGTGTACAAATATTTTAGAATATTACCGTTTTTACTGTATTTCTGATCAAATAAATGCAGCATTGGTGAGCAGAATGGACTTTTGAAAGGTAGTGTACATAGTCAAGTGAATTTATACGGCGCGACCTCAAAGCCAGAGACAGAAAAGCAAGGCAACAGAGGGTGTGTGATATGATGAATCCCGTCTGGCACCTGGTCTGTGGAAAGGGTAGTAATCCCAGCCCAGCTTCCGGAGGGTCAGCTGCATCGCACCCTGTGTTCCTGGAGGCGGAGCTTCATCTGTGTATACGGGATAAATCACATGGCTATGTCAGTGTTATGATGATATACGTAGCTAACTGCTAACAAGATAAGTTTAGTAAGTTCCCTTCAAAACTTTCAATTTTGTCATTATTTAATCTCCAGGTGGTTCCGAACCTGTATGACTTTCTTTTTTCCATTAAACACAAAAGACGGTATTTATTTGAATGTCCAAACTACTTTTTTTCCACGCAGTTATTTTTTCACGCTATGAAAATAGAGCACTTCTAACATGTTAAGTAACGTGATAACTTATTAGCACCCCCCACAGATTTAAAGTCTCCCTGTGGTGTAAATCAAGTTTTTAATGTTGTTTGTATGTCCATGTGGTGTTTTTAATATGCGTTAAGACAAATCATGTGCAAATTCATAAGTCGACAGCATTGCTGAGTATTTTCTCCTTATAACTGCAGTGAACCAAAGACAGTCTCAAAAACGCAGTTTGAAATCGCTGGTGTTTCTGACGTCACAAACTACCTTGTAACCAATCAGATCAACGTGTGATCGTGAACGAGTGGATCTCTGAGCTGGTGTGAGTGGAGGCGGGGCTCATTTGCATATTCATAGAACCGTGTATACTAAATGAGGCAAGGTTGTAGAGTTACATTCAAGCTATTTTAAAGCATGACAAATGTTTTTTCAAGGATTTTTAAAAATATATATATTTGGTGATCAAAGATTAGTTTTAAGGGATAAAATTGGTTAATTAAGGTTAAAAATGTATCAATTAATTGATTGTTAATTTAAACCATATATAAAGGCAATGATAAAACATGTATGTACACAAAAAGTGCATTGTATCAAATGATTCATTTAAATGTTAGCATACAGTAGTTAAAAACACAATATAAAGAGGGTCCTAGTGAATTCATTACAAAATTAAATCTTCAATGAACTATTCCTTTCAAGTAACTGGGTAGAAATATAAGTAATGGTAATGGTAACAGTGATCTGAATTCATTACCAGAATCTGAACAGCTGTCGTTGCAGATATGCAGGTCGAGACGGGAGATGAAAGTGTGGTAGGATGATTCTCTAACATCATGGAGGTCGAAACACTCGGCCAGTGTGTCGGGAGTCCCGACCGCTTCGGGTGGAGGAGGTTCAGTCCACAGAGAGTGGATCCCAGGAGAGGGAGGAGCAGTCTGGTGCACAAATACAACGAGACATGAACACACACTCCGGCACTGTCTGAGTCATTCACAGGGAGTGGCTGCACTTGGGATTTAATATCTTATGGACGGCTTTACACAACATTTACTTTGTTGAGCTGTTTTGTAATGACAATTGTGTTCAAAAGCCTCACTGCAACCTTTGCCCCAAAACCTGAGGCAGTGCAGTATAGGGCAAAGGGTTTCCTTTTCTTTCTGATCTTAAAATCTGATGTGCCGATAAGAGCATCTCATTAAACATTAAAGAGGCTTTCGCACAGCAGGAACCTTTTCATAGTTCCTCGAACTATTGGCGGAAGTTCCTGAATATTGGCGTTTTCGCACCGCAGGAACTTCAGAGTTGGTCTAAACCATAGACAGTATATAAACTGGACACAGCGACCCCATAGCTTTCAACAGAGAAAAGTGAAGTCAATTAGAAGCACTCACTTCCTGATGGCCAGGCGTACTGCACAGGGTCAAACTTAGCTTGACGACGTTGATGTGACGTGAGCCTGTCTGACAGTTGTAAGTCTTCGAGTAGCTGTGCCGAGAGAAATCTGAATCATTCCCTTCCGAATCTCGCAGAGTCGGAGACCGCGAGCATTAGCTGTCCATGAGCTAGCAGCAGGAGCAACTTTATCATTCTTCCTTGACTTTATGCCTCCAGGTCCCCCCGATTGCTTGTGAGCTTTTCCGCCGGTCTATACGGTAATTTCTCCACTGTGCGACAGAGAGTCGAGTGGTTATGACGCAATCGTTAGCCTATTTTTACAAAAACTGCTTCTACGGGGTCATAACATAAGATACAACGTAATGGGGCCTTTTATACATTGTCGTGTTTCTTTAGAAATAAATAATGGACAAATGGAGTCTTTGGACGCCTCAGATGTAAAGTTATTCGCTGTCAAAGTGACGCCAAAATGAATGGGAGTCAATGGAATGCTAACAGCAGGTGATGGCTTGATAGCCAATGGCGGCCCCCGGGGAAGCTTCGGTTTCCGGCGGATGGATTACCCCCTTGGTCTAAACCAGCACTACAGGAACTACCAGTGACGTTAGTGTACGCCGATTGGCCGAACGCACGCGGAACACCAGCACCTGCCATTTAAAAAAAAGCTATGTAAACACAGTTTATAGCCTATATATTTACTCATGAACTAACTCTACGAACATGTAAAACAGTGATAGATGGGCCTCCCAACCTTTACGCCGAGGAGAAAATCCAACGCAACTTTGAGAGGACCAAGCCGATTATGTATTTCTGCCACACGGCATACCCGAATACCTTTTCATATATTGTCTATCTATGTATAACAGTTCTATATAATAACGTATTAGACTGGACTGTTAGACAGATCGTAAACTAATGAAAAAAACGGAGAATGCGAGCGCTGTTCGTTTGCTCCGGCTCTGGCGTTCTCAGCGCCGCCAAAATAAGGGTCCGCCGTGCCGTCAAAAAGTCACAAAAACAAACGCGGCTCACGTCACTTCAGAGTTCCTACTGGCGGTGTGAATACAACCAGGAAAACGCTCCTAAGGGAACCATTAGTTCTCAGGGAAACACACTGGTGGCTAGTTCCTATAACTGAGTTCCTAGAACTACCCGGTGCGAAAGTTGTCTTTTTGGAGAGGGATTTAAAGGGTCCAGTGTGGCACCTGTAGAGTTTCAGCAGCCATGCTCTTCCTCTGCTGCGCGGACTTCTCCATGGCCTCACTCAGAGACTTGGCGTAGTGGATGATGGCCTTGAGCTGGGAGTCTGTCAGCACCCACAGCAGATCATCCAGTATGAAGAGCAGCTTAGAGGCCAAGACATTACAGTCCTTCACCTGAGACGAGGAGGTTAGAAACGTCAGCACAGAATACATGCCATTCCCCTCTGATCAGGGCCGCACGATACACTGACATAAAACCATGATATAAGCATCGCAAATGCTGTGATTTTAACGGTAAAAGAAAATAAATGTTAATTGGTTAACAGAAAGTTTCCGTACTATATACAGAGAATAACTGATAGATCTAACCGTACATTTAATGTAATTTTACAGTAAAAAAACCCTTTAAATTTACAGTTTTTGGACGAGAAAAATAAGTCCTTGTATCATTTACAGTGAAAAAATGTACATTGACATTCTCACAATTCCCTGCGTGTCACTTCACATATGATGTATTTTTGTGTTTCTTCATAGTTTTTCTTAATTTTTTCTAATCACTTATGTACATTAGGGTTTTATGTTACATTTAATGTTGTTAAATGAATGTTTATTGCATTTTTTAAATTCCATGTGTGCCACCATGCTAATATATATATTAAATGGATGAAACTCCCCTACAAAATGTCTTTTACAAAAAATGGTCAATATCTGCCCGGCAGACTTTGCAATCAGGCAAAAACCGAGACCTAGTTTAACATTTACTCATGTGACTTTGGAAACCAAGTGATGAAGAGGGTTTTTCTGTGAGGAAGATTTGTAAATAAATGTGAAGAGTGTACCCTGCGTTTGAGAGCGATGCGTATACGCCCTTGGTTGGTAATGAGGCGCAGTGGCGTGCTGCCCAGATCCTGCTCGTCACTCTCGATCGCATCTGCCTCAATGCGCAGACTCTGCCAGTTGATCTCCTTGAACGTCAGGACCTGCAGGACACCAGAGTATAAGACATCACACTCCATGAGAAACATGAACACAGGCAAGTCATGTCACTAATGCAAGTTTGGCAAGATTTTAATCTTTCCACATTGAAGTAGAGTTTAAAGACTGGTAATAGCTACCCAAGGGCATTGCCAAGATGGCAATAAAATGGACTTTGTTAAAAACAAAAAAACATGTCCTTTTAAAATCAGTCTTTTCTTTCTATTATTGTCATAACTTTTATTGCACTTACTTGTAAACTGTCATTGAATTACTACCCTAACCTATGTGCAAGATTTAAGAAAGGCGGTATTACTTACAAGAGTAGTAGGGCTGCACAGGTTTTGGGGAAGAAATGGCATTGCGATATTTCGATTTTCTGCAATGTATATTACGATATGAAAAAAAATACAGGGATTTTCTAGCCTGGGAAAACCCAGACCACTCTCAGTTGTAACTGAGTTAGGGTCTGGCAAAGCTCCATAGACAATTCATTTCCACAGGGGCGTCACCAACGGACGTCGGATAGATCTAAAACCAATCAGAGCGATGAATGTCATGACGTATGCAGAGCGACGGAGAAACATCTCGAGACTCTCAGCAATTCTCTGTTTGTGTTAACGAAAATGACTATTTTAAATCGCTTGAAACAGAACCACTAGCTGATTCGAACGAGTGATGTTGTGATGTTCCACGGCGGCATCCATCTTTGTAATATACAAAATCTGCGTCACCGTCTCTGCTCTGTCGTCATCGTGTAAAGCCCTTCTGATTGGTGCCGCGATTTCGACGGATTGGAAATGGGTTTCAATGGGCTCTTTGCCATCTAAATCTAAATTTGCCGGAAGTGGTCTGGGTTTTCCCAGGCTAGGGATTTTCACTATATGACTTTGGAAAATGAATCATTCTAGAATGATTGGGTTGATTTTGTAGGTGAGTGCATCTGCATAGAAAATAAAAATAAAAAGCAGAAAAACTACTTACTTTGGCACTTGCTTTGGGTACCAGACATCCTTTAAGGGATAGTTCATCCAAAAATAAAACCGTTAATTATCGTTATTGAAAATATTTTTAAAAAAATCCTTACTATGAAAGGCAATGGCTACCATCAACTGTCTGGTTACCCACATTCTTCAAAATATATTTTGTGTTCAGTAGAAGAAACTCATACATGTTTAAAACAACTTGAGGGTGAGTAAATTATTATTTTTGGGTGAACTATTCCTTTAAGGGATTAACACTCAAATGAAATGTGAGTGTTCATGAACAGAGTTATGACTGTTATAATAGGCCACAATTTCACTGTTGTTGACCCATTCAAAATACTATAAAATAATCATTATTATGATTTTTATTGTGATTATCATGAAAATAAAAATGGAAATATATTACTATTGTAATAATACTATTGTAATGTAAAATAAAATAATTGGGAATTCAACAAAAAATATATATTTTATGGTATAAATTCTTTAATATAAATTTTTTTTGTTTTTGTTTTCGACCATTAAACCCCTCATGCTTTTATTTTGGAGGAAACCTGCAGGGAGCCCTCCATGTTTACAGGTTTATATATCTCATTTTAAATCTGGTGAAATGGGTGATGCGAATGGCATTCCCAAATGCACGATATAAGCACATGCAGAGACGGGGTGTGTGTGAAGCATTAGATCATGAACTGCTCACAGTGCCACGTTTAACTCTTAAACACACAGTGCATTTATATATTTTAATTAAATTGCAGACTTTGCGGTTTGACAATTGCAGCCAGTGTGATTTAGATGTTATAAATTTAGATTTTTGAACATTCTCATATATTTACATTGTGTTTATAACAGTGGTCGAGAAAACTGTCAGACAAGTGTATTATGAAAATGGTTACACTATTTTACAGTACGTATACTCTCAGTGTACTAACCTAAGAAAGTACTGGTAATATAAGGTGACTGCATAGGTTAAGGTTAATTCAGGGGTAGTTCCTAGTTATTGCAATTGCTATAATAAGTACATAGTATGTATATGTGGAACAGGACTGTAAAATAAATTGCTACCTTGAAAATCGAGTCAGTTTTGATTTCATGATGGCTAAAAAACACACACATTACAATCGGAGCATTTGGCTTTCTACGCCACTGACTGTGCTTCAGTGGGCGGCGTAACCCTGAAGCACAGCTCTATATTAAGAAAACAGGAGAGGTCATCTTTGAGTGTAACATCCATCTCACATCTAACTGCATTACAGCTCATTTAGAAGATCTGGCAACCTGAATACTCAGTCCATGTATCAAAACGATTGGCCCGGATTTCATTACCTAATGCTGGTCTGGAAAAGTAATTAAGAGGGGACTTCTCATGAGCATGTGCTTCAGTGAGAGGAGAAAAGCAAGTGAAAGAGGAACAAGTGGAGGAGAAGTGAAGTGTAGAAACACTTTGATCTGACAGCTGTTGTCCCCTTTTAGATTATGTAACCAATGCTATTTTCTCCCTTATATGATTCACCTGCTCTTTAAAATGAAGAAGCTGACAGTTCATACTGAAAGGTGTTTTAACCAGGGTAATAATGCCACAAAAACCTAATGAGGACATTGTTTGCACTTCTTCAAGCTAAATGCGACACAAAGTGTTGCATAACCTCGGGCGCTTCTTCCAGATGGTGTCGTACGTGCCAAATTGAGGGGTCAGCGTTGCAGGACAGCCCAACATGAACACCGTACTCCTGCTTTTACGGTTGCAGAGCGCTCTCACTACCGTCTGTACTGTACCTCTCCTCTCTTCGGATGTGTAATGCGTGTGTTGCGAAGGTCGCTCTTCTGCCATTTGGGGTCGAGGCTGCAGCCCTGGAGCTGCCAGAGCTCGAAGGAGGCGTGAAACGCTCGGGCCTGAACTTTAATCGTGATGGAGTTGATGATCACGGACATTCCTTCCACAACCTTCTCAGCGAAGCCGTACTCACTGCAGAGGCCAGAGACAGACCGCAAACATCCGTTAGACAGAACCGTCAATCCAGTCTTGTTATTGTTCACTAAAACCTAAACTTTTCAATAACTGGAATAATATAAAATAATTGACCCTTCGCAGGGAGGTTGATTGACAGGTGATCGGACCAATCATACTTCGCCATCCGCCATTTTGTCGGACAAAGCAGTCAGGAGAGTTAGTAGATTAACATGGGAGGATTTGAACTTGCGAAGCGGAGTGTACTGACGCCTTTCCGCGGTTAAAGCAACATTCCTTCTGATGTTCATGTTTATGATCGGTCGAGATGATCGGTTCACGAGCAGCTTTAACTGAGGCTCTACAGCGATCTGGCAGACACATTAAAGAGCCACAAAATGGTATTTATAGTTTAGATTTCTTTTTAAAAATGACCAAATTTGAAAGGTGAGACTTTGTTTAATACGTTTAATATCAAAAGTAACCAAAAAGTAATCTGGTCTGTCCTGTCTGGCAGTGTGTTGTCAGTGTCCTCTCTGCTCCGCGGTGTTCACTGCGTGAGAATATTTTAATATTTTAATATTTAGACCACTTCTAATATTGATTGCTATCAGGATGTGAAGAGAGTTTCAACCAGTATAACAAAAAGTGTTTATAAAAAAAATGTCTACCTTACCTTTAAGTAATAAAATGACTAAACCTGAAATAGAAAGTAAATCATCTCCCTAAAAATTCCCAAAATGCACTATGAAAACCAGTGAGCATCGATGCTCACTGCATTCTCTTAACGGAGGTTCTGTAGCGTGAAACATGAACAAAGTATTTAACATAATATACTTTTAAATAATATGTGTTGTACAGTGATGCTGTACAATAAGGACGTTGTCACGTCGTGTCCCAATGTGTGTGTAGTGAATCAGGGTCCTTGCTGTCCTTACAAGTGTAAACTATTTATTGATTCAAGACCTAGCGAGCTGATTGAGACGCACCCATAGATGTTTCTGAACATCCTGGCTTGTTGCTGAACTTATAAAGAATATTCTAATGATATTCTGTTTCCTAGATTTGGCTTGTGTCCCCACTTCATAACTTATGGCATCTAATGTATGGCCACCTTTTGAGGGATCATTTGTTTGTAGTACAAATGGTGCGATATGTTTTACTCTGCCAATACTTGGCATCAAGAGTTTGAACAAATAACAGTATTGATGCTTGACCGAGCAAGTACCACTAATGAATCTAAATGTCACTGTGCATGATGGAGAGGACATCATAGGGAGCTTTCAACACTCTCTGTGTGATTTGTAAACCATCATTCTGACCTTTGGCCTGCAGTGATGGCTATCGGAGAAGGGCCGTTCGGGGGCCGCGGTTCTTCACAGGTTCTCATTTCAACTTCTACTTTATCCAGTAACTGCAAAAGGAGAAGAAACAGAATTCAATGGGTCAGAACTTCTGATGTACTGTTCTGATGTACACTTCTCAAGCCATACATTATCTATAGAATATGGAAACGGGAATCTCCCAGCAATCTTCGGAGCGAAGTTTTAAGTAACACTAGCTAACTTTAACTAGTTAATCTAATGTATGGGATGTTGTAGTGGTAGAGCATTAATGCACAACATGGATTCAAAATCTGCATACGATTGTTTTATTCCTGAGTTTGTTCCGAACACAAGCTTATAAAACAGACTTAACTTAATATTGTTCAACTAAAACCATATTGTATCTGATTAATAACTTCTCGTTAACATGTTGAAATGCAAAAATTGAAACATTTGAAGGTTATTATTACCATGTTATTACTACATTAACTTTTTATTAATTATAAAATGAGAAATTCTTTGAAACTTCACATTTTACATGAACTAAAGAAAATCACTGCAATGCAAGAAAACCTTAAAAAAACGAATTATATTAACTTTTTTCACTTTTAGATGAACAATTCATGCTGCAATGGTTCATCAAAAGTTGTGCAAATTCCGGTTTATCAACAAAATTTAGACGCAAAAGTGTGTGAGATATGAAATATAGTTCACAGAAGTAATTGAGACAAATGTAACTCATATTTAAAAATAAAAATAAAAAAAGTTTACAGCCTCAGTTAATACCCAATTTAAAATGTTATTTTATGTTATACTACAGGGCCGTTGAATTCTTTAATCTGATTGGGTGACAAACATTCTGAGGTGTGCAATTATTTTCAGGGAACCGCACGGCTAAAGTAGTTCCGGCAGGTCTTGACCTCATTACAGTTCCATATCACTGCGCGTAGTCAACCGTAATAACGGAAAATACGATACAATTCATAACAAGAAAAACCGCAGCCCCATGCGCTCGATCTGCAATTTCCAATGTCTAACTTCACAATCAATGGAAACATGCAGTTTAATTTTAATAAATAAAGTATACAGTCCTATACATAATCAATAGAAAATTAAACTGAATATTTAAATAAATTGATAGTCCTGTTGCACGGGTTTTCGTAATTATTGAAGATAATATAACAAATAAATAAAATTGATAGGCCTATACTAGTTAAAAGGGCTTTGTGTTTCATTTATTAGTCTAGTCTACTGTCACTAATAGAAAAAAAGAAGGAACGAATTAATTAAAACAAATTGAATTAATAAATAAATAATAATATTGACGCACATGCTTCTCTCTAAGGCCGGTTATGAATGTAATTTGATACTTATGACTGATCATGCACGCGTTTTCAGCGCGTTCAGTCTGTGTTCACAGCGGTGTTTAAAATCTCACAGTCAGAGAATGTTTAGTGGTTAAGTGTGTCCAGCATTACTCTGCTATCAGCGGCTCAAACCTCCGTTACTAACTCTAAAATGACGTTTTGGAATTAGCAACGGAGCATGGGTTTAGATGACTCCGCTTCGCGTCGTGACCGCATTACCACCTCGGGTGTGCATTATTTTTTATAATAATTCAACGGCCTGTCGTCAATTATTCCCTACTTAATCGTTAATTTTTTTTAAAGAAATGTGTATATAAAGTTTATATTGATAGTCTTTGCTCATTTGAAAAGTTTTTAGTAGGGGAACCAAAATTATCTATTAATCTCATACCAGTTAAAATGGATCGGACTGCATCATGAGTGTAAAAAAACACACAAAAAGTCCCAGACTTACTCAACCTTATCATTTGCAAAGACTTCAGTTCATTCATTCTCACGTTTTGCATTTGTCTTTTGCTTCAAATCAACTGCTACGGTTTTGCCATTAATCTCTGATGTTGGTTTGTTTAAATTCTAAAACTGCGTAAACGCCAATGGAGAAATTAGCTGTAGATCAAGCCACTGAAAAAGTGTGCAGTCACTGTTACACACTATCTGACCTTATCAGACACTGTAACATCTGAGTGAAACACAAGAACAACTTTTGCAGAAGTGAAAAGGGACTGGAGATCATGTGATAAGCATGAGGATGGCAGAGTGTGGCTGAGAAGCATGACCTAAGAGTGGAAACACACTCGGGGAGATTCTTACCAAACATATGGGACTGGTCTTCAACTTCGTCCATTGTATCTGACATGGGGGGGAAAAGACATTTAACTACAGTTCTCCAAGCTATAACGTTATTCATGACAGTATCCTCTCACGGCTTGAGATTAGTGCTGGTTCCTCCAGTTCTCCTCCACCCTACCCGTATAGCAGCCTTGTTGCAGTAGACGCGGGTGACGGCCAGCCAGGTGGGCAGATCCAGCATGTTCTGCAGGACCTCCTCATCCAGCTCCAGGTTGGACAGCTGACCCTCTCCCTTCAGCGTGCTCAGGTTGATCTTATCTGGGGAGAGGTTCTTAGTGAACCTAACACAAGACCAAAGCACTGATTGGTTAGATGGTTTAAGAGTTATGAGTCAATAAGGGTCCACCATAAATAAAAGGAAAATTTGTTTAAAACATGTACCAAGGTCTTGGAACTCATGTTTTACACCATTTTCAAGAAGATTTGAATTTAAAGGGGTCCTATTATGCTTTTATACATGTAACATTTTCTTTAAGGCCCCGATATACTTAAAGTGAAATCGAAGAACTAAAATCAGGCCAAAACGATAATGTGTAATGTAGCAAAGTAATAAAGCACAAAGTCCCTCCAGCGGGAGATATTCTCTAGCCTATATCATTAACAGTGTTTCTGAACTCCCTGAAACGCCTCCATTGTAGTCTTGAGTTTTCTTCCGGGAACGAACACGTCACAATATTCCTCATTTAAATAGTTCCTGCCCAAGCCATACGCAGAATAAAGGGGCGGGGCCTGGTTGAGTTAGTAGTGTGTTGAAACTCACAGTTATGGTAAGGGGCGGGACATTTCTCAAACACACTCGAAGTGCTTGACCAATCACAACACACTGATCCAGTCGACCAATCTAATCTGCTTTTCTGAGAGACATGAACTAAACGTTACTGACAGACTGGGAAGAGAGGAGCTGCAACAATGGAAAATATATGAAAAATAATGTGTTTTTTGAACATTCAGTCATGAAAACCTATTCTTAAAGAGCCAAAAAACTAAATCAAGACTTTGTAAGAGGGCAATTACAATGACCTTTTAATTACTTGAAAATGTCAGACGGTGTAACCATCAAGTAAAAAGTAATAATTTGTACTTGCACCAATTTTCCTTGCACCTTAAATACATGTTAAAAAACAGAATAATTAAAGAACAATTTTAAAAGTATTTTAACATATTCAATATATATATATTACAAATGAGTCAATGACAAATAAAACTTAAATTTAAAAAAAAAAAAACTTTTCAAAATTGATGTAATGCATATTTTTCAGCAAGAATGTGTTTAAAAAATGTTTTATTGTTAAATAAATCTTCAAAGTGTTTTACATTTATTTTTGTACTTTTTTGGCCAGGTGGTATATATATATACCGTATATATAAAACATAAAATTCTGCCATATAATTTATTTTTATTTTTAATTTCTTATTATTAAGAAATCGTTTTAAATAGTTTCCTTAGTCAGTTAATTTATGTGGACGGTTGTGCCACCTGACATTTTGTGCGTTAAAGATACCAAACATAAAATAATATTTATTATTTGAATGAGCTGAAAATAAATTCAAACTAAATAAATTATGTAGAATAAAGTGATACACGTCAATAATTTATTGAATTATTTTAAAAGGAAATAATGCAATTAGACAAAAAAAAATGCATGTCATGTCATTGACACAAATGTAATAAATTATTAATTCATAAATATTATTATGTTTATATTTATGTTATACATGATCTGTATGTCATAATGAGGAGAAAACTTAATAACCAATAACATTTCAGGTCATGGGAACATATAAACGTCATATTCTTTAAAAAGTCTTGGTCTCCATGTCATTTCCATTTTATTCCCCATTCGGTCACTTTCGACACGATTATATCTTAAGGAACTGATGTCTGAGCTGAAACCCCATCACAAAGACAGTCATTGACTAACTGTGGGTAATAAGATTACAACAGGCCTGCAGTAAGACTGCTTTAAGCCCACGGGAGCGTTTCTAACCCCTGCCCTCAAAACCTGCTGAGATCACAGACACAAGCACACAGAGCACATCTCATATTCACTGTACAGCACTGCGGTGCGCCAGCTAAACGCTTCCTGAGAGGAAAACAGCACATTCACTATAAACGCAGAGCACAGAGTGGCCGCTTCAAAACACTGAAGCGTTTCATGCATTTGAATGGGAAATCTCCATCTGTTCAAAGACTTCAAAGATGAACACATCCTTCAGAAGACCAAAGAGAGGGAAAATACTGCCATGCAATATTACCACACCACTTCAGTCACATTTCAACATGGTGCGATTAACCGTATGTGCTGCAAAACATGATTGTGATTCTCTGTTATTGTTGGAGACAATGAGAATTTAATTACAGTACATATTTAGCTGGATTCAATACTTACAATAGGTTTCTAACTGAGACTGAAAAAAAAGTGCAAATGAGAATTTTTGGCAGAAGATTTTGTCACTGTAGTAAAGAGCAGCGTGGACATTCCTCAAAGCTTCTCCTTTTGTGTTTTACTGGAAAAAGAAAATCATACAGGATTATGAGACTGTTATTCTTCTGAGAAAGAGAGAAAATGAAACATGGCGATTAGTTAACTCAAACTAAAGCAATACAAAAATAAATGTGTTACTTGTAATAAAGTAAGCTTTTACCGAAATAAAGTATATTCAAATAACTAAAACGTATTTTAATCCAGCTAGTTGGCAAGGTTTCTGTTTTCTCTAACTTTTTATAACTAAAACTGAAGTAATTTGTTCTTAAAACTTATAAAGACATAAAAAATAAAATAAAAAATCGACAACAACAATACAATTACTAAAACTAAAATGAAAACAAAAAAAAGAATTATAAAAACTTCAGTAAAAAATATATCAGTAAAACTATAATAATATCTCAAGGGTACGTTTACACGACAACAATGTAGTAAATACGGAAAAAGTTTTTCTTTCGCACGTTCACGTACAGACGACACTGTTGTCAAAATGATCCCCGTTTACACGGATCCGTGAAAACAACTAAAATCGCTGTATTGTTCATGCCAGGCCAGTAGGTGGCGATGTGACTTTGTAAAGAAACACTACACGCCTATAGACTGAACACGTAATACTCATGCGCATGATGCCACCATTTTCACAAATTCACGTTTTTGTAATTTACAAGGAGACAATATAGTATAGTTATAGTTTTCAAAAACCTGCACTTTGAAACCCGTTTTCAAAAGTTAGCATTTTCAGGGCCCCAAAACGCTGTTGTCGTTTAATTGAACGGCCAAAACAAATAAAACGTTTTTTTTTTTTTTTTGAAAACAGTGTAGTGTAAATGTCCCCTAAAATAACACTGATATTAAATGAAATAAGAAGAGGGGAAGACTTGTGGACGGGTTTTCAGAGTGACCCGGTTGACATAAAGCAGTGAGAACAGAGAGGACTATGGGACAAACCACAGCCTGACGTCTGTAAACTCAGCATGTCTCTGCGGTCTCCAGCTGTCCCGGGACTGTGTTTATCTCATCCGTCGTCTTTCTCTATCTCTTCTTCTGAGAGGGTTAGTCGCTTCAATGTAGGGCTGGGTGACAGCAAAAAAAACACAACATCCTTTTGATATTGAGTGTTTAAGTATATATGAACGTATATGCAACCCTGGATCACAAAACCAGTCACGAGTCGCACGGCTATATTTGTGGCAATAGCCAACAATACATTGTATGGGTCACAATTATAGATTTTTCTTTTATGGCAAAAATATTAAGTAAAGATAAAAAAAAAGCATGTATTAAGTACTACCCCCAAAAAAGCATGTCTTAAAGGGGTGGTAAAAAGCCACTTTCACAAAATGTAAAATAAATCTCTGATGTCCCCAGAGTGCGTGTATGAAGTTTTAGCACAAAATACCCCACAGATATTTTTATATAGCATGTTAAAGTTATCACTTTTTGAGGGTTTGCAAAAACGCACCGTTTTGTGCCTGGCCCTTTAAATGCAAATGAGCTGCTGCAGAGGGCGGGGTTTCAAGTGTGTGTGTTAGCAGCTGCAATTACCTCACGCAGACACACACTAAAATGACAGAAACTGTTCTGCCTTTAATGTTAAAACGGAGTCAGACAAAGATGGAGAGACTCGAGAAGAAGTGACAACATGTAGAAGCAACAGGACGTCTCTGAATGGTTAGTTGATGAATTTATGTTGCTGATGTGGAGTTAACTATCTTCAATTAGCATATTCTGTCATGATAATCTATAAATGGCTCGTATAGGAACTGTTGTGAGATGCACACAGAGTGACTTTCTATTGCATGTGAAAAGATGGATGCTAAAGTTTGAGCTGACTCACAGATGTGCTCGACTACAACAACTCTTCCTCTTCTCAACATGGACTGTGTTCCCGGGGGCGGGGCTTATGCACATTTTAGGGTTGCTGATGTCACTAAACCCAGAGGAATGTTGTGTAGTCCCTACCCGCCGTTTGTTGTAGTCCTTTTCTTTAAAAGCAAATATCTCTCTTTGCTTTGAACTTTGAGCATTGTAACTTTGCAGATGTTGTTTATGCTCAACAGAGGTGTCAAGTAACTTCGTCACATTACTTAAGTAGAAATTTTGGGTATCTATACTTTACTGGAGTAATTATTTTTCAGCCGACTTTTTACTTCTACTCCTTACATTTTCACGCAATTATCTGTACTTTCTACTCCTTACATTTTAAAAATAGCTCCTATTTCATTTCTGCTTGTTTTCATTCCCGCTTGTCGTCGTTCAAAAAATGGCCAATTATACAATAGATCTGAGTCCCGCCTCCTGAATACACATTGCTAAACTGATTGGCTTTGTGTTTTCTTTCTAACTTGTGAGAGGCTGTCCGCGCGGCGCGCTGTAGTTTGGTTGTGCGAAGCGGCAAAACTCCTCCGAAGGAAACCTACTGTAGATGCGGTAAGCGAGGGAGAACAGTTTTGTGCTCAAGAATACGGGGCAAATCGCGTCAAATATTGCTTTGGGGACAGCCGTTTTTACAATATTGCCTACTGTATGACAATCGCGGGATAAGTGGCAAACATAATCGTTTGTGTGTGTGTGTGTGTGTGCGCGTGTGTGTGAGAGAGAGGAGAGAGAGAGTGTGTGCGTGTGTGTGAGAGAGAGTGTGTGTGAGAGGGAGACTCAGTGTGTGTGTGTGTGAGTGAGAGAGAGTGTGTGTGTGAGAGAGAGAGAGAGAGAGAGAGAGAGAGTGTGTGTGTGTGTGTGTGTGAGAGAGAGAAGAGAGAGTGTGTGTGTGAGAGAGAAGAGAGAGAGTGTGGAGAGAGAGAAGAGAGAGTGTGTGTGTGTGTGTGTGTGTGTGAGAGAGAGAGAGAGTGCGTGCGTGTGTGTGTGTGTGTGTGTGAGAGAGAGAGAGTGTGTGTGTGTGTGTGTGTGTGTGCGCAACCATTATAGTGTCAAAATATCCCCACAAAGATGGCAATATCCGAAATCCTTATATGCGGCTGAAACAGTTTTTTATGCGGCTGAAACAAGTTTTTCAACATTTACATTTTAATATATATAACATTAGTCATTATGGCCTTAGAATTTTTTTTTTGGGATGCACTATAGGCTCCTTTCGCGCGGTCTAAACTTTTGTCCTTAATGGCATTTTTTTGCCTTGCATTACTTTTACTTTTATACTTTAAGTAGTTTTAAAATCCAGTACTTTTACACTTTTACTTGAGTAAAAAGCTTGAGTTGATACTTCAACTTCTACAGAAGTAATTTTAAACCCTAGTATCTGTACTTACTTGAGTAATGAATGTGAATACTTTTGACACCTCTGATGCTCAAACAGCAACATTACACATTAACTAAAGTTAGAAAAGTGAAATCATACTTTACCACCCCTTTAATTGCAGATGCTTATTTTTGCTGCTCTTGGTAGATTGCGTTGGTCATTATGGAAATGATACAGTTGCGTCTATGTTCTTTCATTTGCGCATCGTCACGCGTAAAACTTTCCACTCCCAGTGGCGCTTTTATTGGATTGACCTATTACGCTAATTTGACACGCTTAGTAAATCTGGCCCTTGAATGGGTAAGAGGGCTGGATCTGGTCATATCTCCTCACACCATCATTATCCATTCCTCTTTTCTTGCGCTCCGGTAGTTCCCCCGTTCCTCTCCCACAGACCTTAACAAACAGTGTGAAAAATACTAACATGTCAGGCTGATGAGCGTAGACGAGACTCTCAGTAATGTGAGTTCAGCGTTCTGTGAAGAGACCACAGCTACACATCACGCAAGCCTAGATTATAAATACTCCTTTCACTAAATCCTTCCTTCTCAGAGAAAATCATGCAAACTTGATGACAAAAAGCCTTCTGATAAAAGGACAGTTTCTGTGCGACTATCATCAAAGCCTCGGGGTGTAGCCTAATGGTTAAAAACCCCTGCAAATGATTTGATAAGGCGATTTTCCTTCCTTTGTTGACATTTCAAACTGGGCGAGATTGGGCGTCTTTTTTTAAAATAGCCAATAGCCTTTACTTTATGACACAATCACAAGCAAAGGTTTGCTAGTCGGTTGCAGGTGGTATTAGACGGAGAGACGTTCTCATTCTAGAGAGATTTGATTGGACCACTGAGTGCAAGGCGAGTCATCAATATTCATCAATATTTTTTCAGTTTTCAGGGAAGATTAAGACTGTACATTTTAAAGGTACAATATGTAAGAATTTTGTAATAAAATATCCAAAAATAACTTGCACAGTGTGATATATTTCCTGCAGTCGTGTACTTACAATATCCCAAAAGTTCCCAAAGATTTTTGATTTCAGAGAAATTCCAATTTTAAATAATTGGCCGTAACCGGAAAACCTGTTCACTTGTCGCCCGTCACTGACGTGATATCCACGTTATCCCTGGTTTCAGACAGACGTGGACAACTGTGTAGTGCGTAACGTCTAGCTTCACACTGTTGTTGTTGTTTTGTTCAAACATACATTATGGACCATGGCAAGCAGACTCTGGGAAAAAAGGAGAACTAAAATGAGGATCAATATCACTGTGGCATTTTCGAGACGCAGAGAGATCAACGTCTGTGACCAACTTCGACTTGACAGAGCTCGTTGATATCTGTCTCTCATTAGCAATCGCGCTCTGCTTCACACCACAGTCATGATAAAAACATTAATGTATTTACTCATCCATAAACATTATTAGATCCATCGGCTTGACGACAAGTTCCTCAGGAAATTTTGCGTCATCAGCCTACGCCTTTGTTATTGTAAGAGGTTAGCGACCCATAGCTGTGAAAAAAAATTACATATTGTATCTTTAAATTAAGACTGTACATTTTAAATGTGTATAACAGCTTGAAGCCGATTTTGTTAATTGGGTTCATGGCCTGATAACCATAAGGTTGCTGGGTTCAATCCCCAGATAGAGCGAGTCACAAGCTATCACTTGGCCAAGGCACTTAACCCCAGATTACTCCAGCAGGATTTTCCTGGATATCCATATCACTTAGCAGACGAACAAGCAGATTCAATCTACTTCAGTAGTCTTGGCTGTTCAGTCCCACTCACACACTAATTAAACTGCGAAACAACAGCCGGGACAGAAAAGAAGAGACTTGTACAAATGTAAGTGGCGCATGCCTGTGCAACTCACCAACACGATGGCCAAGGTGTTCTGGACAGTTATGTGATATTCTGGTGTCCAGCCCTTGTATTAAGATTAAAATCAATAATCAAAAATATATTTTTATTTTGGGTCTGCCTTTAACCATGATATATGCAGTTCAAACTGACCCAGAAACATCATAATCGTAATAGAAACAGGGTCCCCCTTAGTTAAAATCACTAAAGCCGGGGGACCCTAGAATCGCCATCACCCTTTGCCCCGCTAGCGACGGTTTATAACCCTAAGGCCGTGTGTCCAACAAAGCGTTTTTTTTACGCAGCTGGCGTGTTTTTTCAATTGTTTTCAATGGGAGCGCCGCGTTTTTTACAGGTCGCCGAGAGTTGAAGAATGTTCAACTTTGGGTAAAACGCATCGCTCATCACTGTCACTTTTTACCCAACCGACCAATCACAGTGGAGGAGGGGCGGGACTAATACCACACCGGCCAACGGATATTCTGTATCATAGCATTGAAGCGTCTCAACTGAAAAAAAAAAAAACTGCGCTGCCAAAACGCTCTCAAGCGCACATAGCTAGGCGTTTTCAGCAGAGCGCCTAGCGTTTTCAGCTGGCTAAAAACGCTTTGGTGGACACACGGCCTTAATGAGAAAAAAGTAGGTTAACCAGTATTTCCAACCATTCAAAAAATCAAATTGACCCGCCACAACCCAATACAAGAGCTAGCCTAGATAGATATGGCCCCTTTAATGTACATATATTGGATTTTAACTCCAAAAATATTAACTCTGATCAAGTAAGGCCAGTTCACACCAAGAATAATAACTATAACGATAACTATATGAGCATCCACACCAGCAGACGATATCATTCTGATTATTATGATTAACAAAAATCTCACGTCAGCCTTCATTTGAAGAATCATTTATGTTTGTAGCATAAAAATGCATTCATGTCAACATTTAATATTTAGTGGTAGAGGTCTGCTGAAATCCCTACCCCTCAGTATGCCTTCATAAACACTACTAAAGAGAAGGTCTGGGAGTGTGTGCATGTCAAACAAGCATTACAACATGATGCCTGGCTGTCAGCTGACACAGTGAAGCAAGGAGAGGCTGCGCTGAATGAGGGAGAGCTGGCAGAGCTTCAGCGGAGACTCAGAACAGCAGGAACTAGCATGTGCTTTAACACCCACAGAGAGCCTGCTGGGAAATAACAGCCGAAACACTGCTGTACAAGGACTTGATGTAGAACTCACTTCCTCATTCTTCGGACATGAAATGAGAGTGATTTGTATCTCTATGCCAGAATATCGTGATTATATCAGATTTTTTGTACTCAAAGCGACTAAGGTTTCAATTATTACAGAGACAATTTCTAGTTGCTTTCCTTGCTGTACCGAACTCATATCGAACCGTGACCCAAGACCGAGGTACGTACCGAAACGTGTCTTGTGTGTACCGTTACACCCCATAACTAACTAAAACCTCCGCACGTACTCACTTGATGGCTGCTCTGTCAAGTCTTCGTCGTCGGTTAGGAACCTGGGTGTGCTCTTTGATACCAAACTTTCATTTGAAAGCCACGTTTCTAGCATCGGTAAAATCGCATTCTTCCATCTTAAAAATCTTAATTACGTCATATGCTCTCAATGAATAATGCGGAACAGTTAGTTCATGCGTTCATGACCTCAAGGCTAGATTATTGTAATGCTATTATGGGTGGTTGCCCTGCACGCTTAATAAACAAACTAAAGCTGGTCCAAAACACAGCAGCTCAAGTTCTTACCAGAACCAGGAAGTATGACCATATTAGCCCCGTTCTGTCAACACTGCATTGGCTGCCTATTAAACATTGTATAAATGTTAAAATATTGCTGATCACTTACAAAGCACTAAATGGTTTAGCTCCGCAGTACTTGAGCGAGCTCTTAACGCATTATAGTCCTTCACGTCTACTGCGATCTCAAAATTCTGGCCAGTTAATAATACCTAGAATATCAAAATCGACTGCTGGCGGTAGATCCTTTTCCTATTTAGCACCAAAACTTTGGAACGGTCTTCCTAACATTGTCTGGGAAGCAGACACACTCTCTCAGTTTAAATCTAGACTAAAAACGCATCTCTTTTACCTGGCATACACATAGAAAATTATACATTTCTGTTATTAAAATCAGTTAAATGATTAGGCTGCATAGATTAGGTCAGCCGGAACCGGGGACACTTCCTATAACACCGGATGTACTCGTTACATCATAAGAAGAATGGCATCTACGCTAATGTTAGTCTTTCTGTTTTTTCCGAGGTTTACTGAAGTCAGCCACTTCCAGACCAGATTGTGGACCTGCCCCTGGACCCATCCACAACGCATCCCTGAAGTGCCAGCCTCATCGGCCCTGTGAAGGCCTCATCGACACGACAGCCATCGGCACTGATCCTCAACAACTCTCCATACCGGCGTGATGACTCCGACTTCCAACCAGATGGAAATGGATAAAAGCACTGAATGTTCTGATCCAATCTGACCTCTGACATGTAATGCTGCCTGAATCATAACCATACACTGTTCGCTCGTCG
Organism: Phoxinus phoxinus; assembly: GCF_949152265.1. Classification (NCBI taxonomy): domain Eukaryota; kingdom Metazoa; phylum Chordata; class Actinopteri; order Cypriniformes; family Leuciscidae; genus Phoxinus; species Phoxinus phoxinus. Next base: position 24,100,667 of record NC_136893.1, on the reverse strand, counting down.
GCCAGAGGAGAACTGGTAGGATGTGCTTGATATTAATAATGTTTGACGTGCAACATCTTTACAAAATCACTGTCTCTCTGGAGTCACCTGAGGTTCAGAGCCTGGATCAAGGTCACGTGATAAATTTACTGATCAGACTTTCAGGACAAGGAGTAAATCAATAAAAACCAAAGGCATGAATAGTTCAAATCTCTGTTGAATAACGTTACACCTTTTTACGTCTGCTTAAACTATTGGCATATCACATAAACATGCTGATTATGGAGTTTCCCCAAGCCTAACATGTTTAATATGCTACTACTCTGTCACAGGCCCAGGGTGTGTGTGTGTGTGTGTGTGTGTGTGTGTGTGTGTGTGAATGTGTGTGTGTGTGTGTGTCAGTTGTGTTGTTTCAGCATAACACCAGCATAGATGCTGCAGTCTATTAGCATGTCAGCTAACTGACCCCAAATGTACATGTATATTAATTTCAAATAAACTACAGGGACTGCTACACAGTACACACTGAGCATTTGTGTTTGTTTGTTTATTAGCGGTGTGACTGTGCGAGTCCCGTGAAAACACTGACAATGATGAATAAAAAAATGACACCCAAACAGCATATTACCTGGACAGATGCTTCAGGATCTGCTTTTTAATGATTCCGGCCATCCCGTCAGACTGGCTACCTCTCCAGCATCTTCAGAAATCTTCTGCTGACACACACACACTCACGCAGACACACACACAAACACACACTCACACCCCGCTCATGACTGACACCGCTCCTGCTCCAGCGCAGACTCTGCCAATCAGAATCGCCGCAGCGACTGCGTGTCAAAATAAAAGTCCTCACTGAGATGAGATGAGACCACTAGAGGGCCTCAGCAAACTAAAGAGTGGGCCTCAAGATGAAAACATTTACATTTGTTAAAATTTAAATAAAGACAATCATTAAAGTAAGAACTAAAACTAAGATATTTATTATATGAATTCACCCCTAAACATGTATTTTTTTTTCTTTGAAGAATTATAACAGTGTTATTTCTAGACATGGAAAAGTCGTATTTAATTTATAATACAGTATAACTCCTTGGATATGTTTGTGCATTTGTATCCATAATTATACATATATATATAAAACAATTAACACATTATAAATATTTAGGATTTTTTTTTAACTCTATAATATTTTATCAATTAGAAATTGTGAGTAAAAAATACTTTTAATGGGCCCTTGAAGTCAAAAGGTTTGAGAACCATCTTACTAAACTAAACTACTATACGATATCTGGAGACAATATAATATCACATTCCTAATGATACAGCATGCTGTATTAAAACTGCATTTTAAGCGAATTCCAAAAAGTGGCCTGTATATAAAATTAAATGTTAAATTTTAAAGTACAGTAACTGCAATTATAATGAAAAATGTCTATTAATAAAAATATGGTTCCATCATTACCACACATTAATGAATTGCTAACGTATGTTGTCATTTATTCCCACTCTATTGCATCAGAAGTCAATGGCTAAAACTTCTCGTAGTTTTATAATAAATCATGTATTTACATAAAATTGGTTTACTCCAGACAGTGTTATGTATAGTGTTGTTTTAAACTAAACACATGTGAATAAACCAAAAACATTCAAAGTACACATATATATAGCAGTTCTATCACACCAGAAAAAAACAAATAAATGCATCTCTTTTATAACCTCTATCATGGTTATTATATTACTTATGTGTTGTTTTAACTACAGTAATTTTAAGAAAAACATTTATTTTTTTATGATTCAAGTTAGTTTTATGTAGTGTAAAATCACTTCACAAAATCAAACAGGTAAGTGGTGAGCTTTTATTTTGAATTCCGTGAACATGTTTTGAGAGGAACAAAATAGTTTTGATCCTGGCTTCACGCTTCTTGATGTCCATAAACACGCCAATATTTCTAATATTTAGTTATCGTTGCTCTTTTAGCTGATTGTGTATTGATGTACTGTTTAGAAACTGATAGAGGAGGTATGTATGTTACATTTCATCGTCTTACGTGCCCTTTGTGTCTGCGAAAAGCACATTAATACTTTTAGAAAGGGAGATGATACATGTATTGCTTTTGATATAGGCTAAACTAATAGGAATGAACTCCATAAAGACAAGCTAAACAAATACATTATAACAATACATAAAGTCTGACAGCTGTCATCTTCTTCTGGTCTTTAGATTTATGCTGGTCTGTTACTGTACTGTCAGGCTGATTCCAGCTGTGGTTGATTATGATTATTAATAATTGTTATGGTGGGGTTGAGTTAGTTTTGTGTTACTTTATTGCCAGACTGACACTTATTATAATTGATTATATATAGGCACAAACCAAAATACATCATTTGAGAATAATTACATTACTGCACAACAACACAACACCAGCATGTTTACTGGGAATCAGAAATTATATTAAGTTTTCAGACTGTGTTCCTCTGCCTTTCTTTGGCAGGCGCCTGAAGAACCCACAATGCCTTATTTTGGCTCGGAGGAGACGGTGAAAGAGCTCAAGCGAGCTCTGGCCAATCCCCACGTCCAAGCAGACCGCCTCCGCTACAAAAACTACATCACCAAAGTCATCAGGTCCGTCAACTGTTCCTCTGCCTTTTCTGATGAAGAGAGGACTTTCAAAAGCACCAAGCAATAGAAAACCTGGAAATATCAGAATACATTTGTATTTATTTAAAATAAAAATGTAGAGTTTTCCGGCCTGCAATACTTATGGAAATTAATACAATCTAAAAAATCATGGAAAATCTATAGATATACTAGTTGTGCTCAGCTCGTGAATAATTCATCAGGTAGATATTGCTTGCATGTAGAATATCAACTTTTGAGTCAGTTTATTTATTAGCATATGACATAAATTATTATCGGTCTATATTATTTTACATTATACATTATAAATTATTTCTTATCCAGTAGTTATTATCGATCAATCACATGTGACTGGAAAACTCAAAAAGTGTGGGCATCCCTATAGTTAAACATATCATGAATAATCTTGTATATTCTAAGCCTTTTGAAGATCCGAATATATTACATTAGAAACCGAAAAACATTTATGTAATTTTTCATTATTCATCTTGATTTCAACCTTAACCCTTATCATTAGTTTGGCTACGTCTACTCTACTCCGGATACATTTGAAAACGCATAGTTTCTCCTGCGAGCTTTTTGAAGACACTATCCCAAGTGGATGATTTTTTTTATTTATTTATTTTTATTATGTTTTAAGCATGCACAGCAATTGTGATGTTTCAGTGTGGACGAGAAACTTTTGGGAAAATGCTAGTGTGGACTGAGAGCATTTTGAAATGAACATGCAATTTTTAAATGTACCATAATTAATGTAGAAATATCCTGAGAAACAACTTGTGAATTGTTGACAAAAAAAAATCATAAAGTGATTTCTTAGGCTGTTCTGTTTCTTTGTAGGTACATGACACAGGGTCTGGATGTCTCTGCTTTATTTATGGACATGGTAAAAGCCAGTGCCACGGTCGATATTGTTCAGAAGAAGCTGGTATATCTGTACATGTGCACCTACGCCAGTGACAAGCCTGACCTGGCGCTACTGGCAATCAACACCCTCCGTAAGGATTGCGCTGATCCCAATCCGATGGTGCGAGGGTTGGCCCTAAGGAACATGTGCAACTTCAGGTTTGTATGTCTGGCATCATTTGTTTATGTCTTTCTAGACCCAGAATATCAAGCCATCACCTAGTAACCTCCTAACAACCACCCAGAACACCTCAACAACAGCTAAGCTAGGCCACAGCAATGATCCAGAACACTGCAACAATTAGCCTTGCAACACCTTAGCAACTATCCAGGACTCCTTAGCAATCACTTAGCAACACCCTAGCAACCACCCAAACACTGCAACAAAATATTAGCAACACCTTAAAAAAGCAACATCCTAGCAACCATCCAGGACACTTTAGCAATCATTTAGTAAAACCACAGCAACCACCCAAACACTGCAACAGCATCACAGCAATACCCTAACAAGAAACACCCTAGAAACCTCCCAGGACACCATGACAACATTCTAGCTACCACTCAAACAATGCAACAACATGTCAGTTGGACTGACCCTAGCAACCATCCAGGACATCAAAGTAATCACTTAGCAACACCTTAGCAACCACTCAAATATCGCAACAACATCTTAGCAACACCCTAACAAGAAACATCCCATCAACCACACATGACACCATGACAACATCGAAACGTCAACAACAAAAAAATGCCCCAGCAATGACACAGAACACCACAACAGTCGGCCTTGCAACACTCTAACAAGCAACGCCCTATCAACTACCAAGGACACCTTGGAGATCACTTAGCAATCACCCAGCACCCTCCTAGAACACTGCAACAACATCTTAGCAACACCCTAACAAGAAACAACCTAGCAGCCATCCAGGATACTTTAGCAATCACTTAGCAACACCCTAGCAACAACACAATACACCCTATCAATCACTTAGCAACACCCTAGCAACCATCCGAACACTGAAACAGCATCATAGCAATACCCTAATAAGAAACACCCTAGAAACCTCCCAGGACACCAGGACAACATCCAAGAGATGCTCCAGCAATGACCCAGAACACCTCAACAGTCGGCCTTACTACCCAGGACACCTTGTGAATCGCTTAGCAATCACATAGCACCACTACAATAGCCTAGCACCACCCTAACAACCACCCAGGACACCGTAGCAATCACAACCTATTGACCTTTCAAAACACCACAACAACAGCATAGCAACACCCTAACAACAAACTCTGTCATCATGGCTGTGAGTTTTGCATGAACTTTCTTTAGAAAATTGTGCCTAACAACATCCCGAAGGCGTGTTAAAAACACAGTAAGGCACAGCCTAAAGTGGATTATTTCTTGAATAAATCCTCACAGACTGTATCTGCATGATTAATTGGCTTGTTTTCCAGAATGCCAGGAATGCCAGAGTACATAGAGCAGCCCATTGTTGCAGGTCTGCGAGACAAGGCCAGTTACGTAAGGAGAGTCGCTGTGCTCGGATGTGCCAAATTGCACAGTCTACAGCCCAACACAGACAAAGGTAGAGCCAAGTGCTCCATTTATCTGAATTTAAACTGTTGATAAGACATTTGCTAAACATAATGTGATATTAACTGTTGCTATCTTATTTTATTTTGGTTAATGCACATGCATGGATGCACATTAATACTTGAACTGAATGATTTGGGTCACACTGTTCCCTTAAAGGAATGTTTGAAGTGCAGCGTCTGTGACGAATAGCAGCATGTCACATGTCCTTAACTGAGCAGAACATTCCTTCAACATCACATACTTGTAGATAACCTGTTGGAGAGGGCTCCAGACTGAGACCTAATGGTCGCATTTTGCAACCTTTTATCCTGCCGGTGCAACTAAACTTTGTTAGAGGTCACGTTAGTGCGACCACCACGTTCACCCAACTGATAAGAGCTGCCTTTTATGTTGCATATGAGAAACGGCAAATGAAACAAAAGTGAAACGAAACTGCGCTACTCGTTTGAGCTTTGTATAATAAGCTGCAATAATAGATAACGCAGCGCGAGCTCAGAACGGGTTGACTTGCGGGACGACCTCGAGCACGCGACACCGCTACAACACAGAATTAACAACATTGAAGTGAGATCTATTGAGAAGCATTGAAATACGGCGCAGAATTCTCTGTTATAAACCAAACCACAGATATCAGATCTAACAGCGCTGACATAGAAACCAGGAGTAACATTGTGCTATTGATAATAACAAAGTTATTGAAGGCTATTCAGTCCACAAATCACCAGCATTCATGCTAACTGTAACCATGGTATTGTGGCAGAAATAGTCGAATGTTGTTGTTTCTTTACATTATTCATCTCAGGGTTTGTACAACCCTTTAAGAGTGAAATTTAAGCATTTTTCAAGGGCTTTCAACTCAAGTGCTTCACACTTTTTCCAGCTCTTCAAAGCTCTAAATATTATCCAATATTCCAATATTATCCAATCCAAAATATTATCCAAATTATTTTTGAATGTGATGATTTGAAAAACGAAATGTTTAAACATATAGGAAAACTAAAACTTAGTGGCAAACAAACACTTTTATTTTAAGGGGTGGTAAAATGTCATTATTACAAGATGTAAAATAAATCTCTGATGTCCTCAAAGTGTGTGTGTGAAGTTAGAGCACAAAATACCGCACAGATATTTTTACATAGCATGTTAAAGTTGTCACTTTTTGAGGGTTTGCAAAAACGCACCGTTTTGTGCCTGGCCCTTTAAATGCAAATGAGCTGCTGCAGAGGGCGGGGTTTCAAGAGCTCGTTTGTGTGTGTGTGTGTGTGTGTGTGTGTGTGTGTGTGTGTGTGTGTGTGTGTGTGTGTGTGTTAGCAGCTGCGATTACCTCACACAGACACACTAAAATGACAGAAACTGTTCTGCCTTTAATGTTAAAACGGAGTCAGACAAAGATAAAGAGACTCAAGAAGAAGTGACAACATGTAGAAGCAACAGGACGTCTCTGAATGGTTAGTTGATGAATTTATGTTTCTGATGTGGAGTTAACTATCTTCAATTAGCATATTCTGTCATGGTAATCTATAAATGGCTCGTATAGGAACTGTTGTGAGATGCACACAGAGTGACTTTCTATTGCATGTGAAAAGATGGATGCTAAAGTTTGAGCTGACTCACAAATGTGCTCGACTACAACAACTCTTCCTCTTCTCAACATGGACTGTGTTCCTGGGGGCGGGGCTTATGTACATTTTAGGTTTGCTGATGTCACTAAACCCGGGTGTAATGGGGTGTAGTCCCTACCCGCCGTTTGTTGTAGTCCTTTTCTTTAAAAGCAAATATCTTCCTTTGCTTTGAACTTTGAGCGTTGTAACTTTGCAGATGTTGTTTATGATCAAACAGCAACATTACACACTAACTAAATTCAGAAAAGTGAAATCATACTTTACCACCCCTTTAAGAATAAAATACACAAAATTACCACTATAACCAGTAGATGGCAGCAGAAGAGCACTATTTTACTTAGCCATTTCCATGCCCTAATATATGGAAACATTTACAACACTGTTGTTAATAAACGTTAATTTGATCTCAACTCAAGCTCAGTGCTTAACTGTCAAATGTGCATTTCCAAGAAATAAACATGTAATACTATTAGTAACTGCACTTACTAATGCAAAACGATTGTAATTGTATGATTAAATTACCTTTATGTCCCAGTGCTACCCAATCAGATGCTGGCGCCACCATCTGTAGATCTTAGTGGCACTGGTGCCACTGCTCTCAAATGTTAGTCTGGAAACTAGTCCGAAACTAGGAAATCCCAATTTGTTTATCACCATGATACTAAACAGCCTTTTCTAAACGTTCAGTGTGTTTATAGCCTCAAGGGCTTTGAATAGTCTTTCTATAAGGGTCCAGTTTATGTCTTTTACATGATGAATGTACAGTAGAGCATCTAAATGAAGTCTCTTTGGGTATAGGTGTCTGCTTAATGAATACATTGTGTGTTTTAGATGGCAGTATAGTGAACGAGCTGTATGCTCTTCTGAGGGACCCGGACCCTGTGGTTGTGGTGAACTGTCTTCGTGCATTGGAGGAAATTCTCAAAGATGAGGGTGGTGTGGTTATTAACAAACCCATTGCTCATCACCTTCTCAACAGGTGTGCCATTTTTGCCATTACGTTCAATGGATTGTTCTTCTAAATTATGTAATTATGAAAACTCAGCCTCATGGTTTAAAAAAAGAAATATGCTCTTTTTATTCGTTGGTTCCGTATGGTTATGTAATAACATTTTCCGTACACCTTAAATACATGTACAAACCTTTTTTTTTTTTTTCAAAGGTAAAAAGTATTTTTTACACTTCTTATTCATAAATATTATTAAATTTTTGCACAAGTATTATTTATTTACTATTATAGTATTCATATTTTCAGTTTACATTTTAACTTTAAGTTTTTAAGTTTTTGTAATTTTGTTATGTGATTTTGTTAGTTTTATTTTATATGCATATTTTTCTATTTAGTTTTTATTTAATTTAATTAAAATTTCTGTTTAAGTAATTTTAGTACTTAAACTTATTTATTTCAGTTATTTGGCAACATTTCTAATTTAAATTTAAGCATTATGTTACTAAGGTAAACAATGCTGTTCTTTTAAACTTTATTCTGTTCTTCAAAAGAATAGTTTCCACAAAAATATTAAGCCAGCAGTTAAATATAAAGTTTGTTTTCATGTAATATTTATATTTAAGTTTATTTCATTTTATTTTAAGTATTTTACAACAATACATAATCAGAAGAAAAAAGAAAAATACATGCTGCCAATTACCTAATCTAATGTGCAATCGACAGGATCAAAATTACTGAAATTAATTTAAGTCATGCCTTAAATGAATTCAACTATATAACAGGTGTATCTAAATTCTATATGTGAAAATGTATATATAATGTGCTTCAATTTAATAAAATTAGAAAAGAAAATGTTATTAAAAATATTTAAAGGATACATACATTTATTTTATTTCAGCTTTATTTCAATTACTGACTATGGTTTTTAATAGTTTTAGTTAACAATAACAACCACATGACATTTTACAACCTAAACTAAAGGGTCCACTCTACGATACCACCTTTTATTTTGTTTAGTTTTTAGTTTTTTCCTGCATTTTTGAAGGTTTTCAGATGCTAACAGCCTCACGAATCATGTCATTGACCCATTTAGCAGATTTTCTAATGACGGACTTTGTGTTTGTATGCGTTTTCTCCTTCAGAATGAAGGACCTGGACAGTTGGGCTCAGAGTGAGGTCCTCACCTTCCTGCTACGCTACCGCCCTCGTAGCGATGACGAGTTGTTCGACATCCTCAGCCTACTAGACGCCTTCCTCCAAAGCGCCCACGCACATGTCTCAGTTGCTACGCTCCGCCTCTTCCTTAATTTAGCCGCCGCCCACCCGGCTGTGCAGGCCGACGCCCTCCTGCACACAAGCGCCCCCCTGCTGGCCACGTGCGGTTCTGCATCACGCGAACTTCGTTTCGCTGGGCTCTGTCACGTCCAGCAGGTCATGCGGAGTCAGCCGGGCCTCTTCGGCACACATTACAAACGCTTCTTTTGTGGTTACTCTGAACCGAGTTACATTAAGTTTCGCAAGATGGAGATCCTGGTGGAGCTGGTGAACGATGAAAACGTGGCCTTGGTTTTGGAGGAGCTGAGAAGTTACTGCACTGATGTGTCTCCTGAGCTCGCCCAGGCAGCCATTGCCGCTATAGGTAACACATCACACAAAATGCTGTCTTGTTTGTCTGTCTTTTTAATTAAACAGTGACTAAATTACAGAAACTTAATTGCATGCACTCTTATGCTGCGTTCACACCAAGCGCGAATATGCGTCAGGCGCGAGTGATTTCAATGTTAAGTCAATGGTAAGGCGCGTTTACCCGCGTCTGGAGTTCTTGCGGCGCGAATGAGGCGTTTGGCGCGGCGCGGTAGACGCGAATTCGCCTCATTCGCGCGTCTAGTTCGCGCGAATGACGCGAATTGAGCGTTTGGCGCGTTTGGCGCGATACGCGCGTTAAGCGCGAATTGTGCTTTTTGTGCATTCACGCGTTTGACGCGAATTCGCGTCTGCCGCCCGAGTTGAAAAATCTGAACTTCTGCGTCAAATTCGCGCCGCGTTAACCAATCAGGAGCCTGCTTTTATACAGAGACACGACAGTATCACGTCTGCCAATATAATTTTAATTTCTAGGTTGATGTCTAGGTTATAGCTAACTCAGTATCACTAGAAAGATCACTGTATTACAGAGACACGACAGTATCACGTCTGCCAATATAATATTTTAATTTCTAGGTTGATGTCTAACTTAACGTTAGGTTATAGCAGTTAACGGAGTAACTTACGTTATCACTAGAAAGAGCGCCAACAGTGGTATCCGTACCACAGTTTAAAAAAAATATTGATAGCATAGCAAATACTGTATTTAAAATAGCATATACATTTACTAACCGAAGACAGATGGACAGGCGCTCCGCAGCTGGTATAGAGCGCCTGTAGTTGGTGTCCTGGAGGGTGATCCTCGCTCCGATGCGGGACAGCAGGTCATCAAACTGGGCGCGGGACAGGCGGAAGTACCGCTGAAACCGGCCGTCATCCAGCCGCAGCTCCTGGAGCAAATGGTGAAATTCGCCAAACTGGGTTCGCCTCCGAAGGGTCTGGTGGACCCAAATACGGCGACGATGATCCCTACGCCGCTGTTCTGCTCTCCAGAGTAAATACAGTGCGGTGACTCTATCTCGGTAAATGATCGCTCATCAGACATCTTGTAAAAAGATGGCCGCCAGCGGGTCTCGAAACTGACTTTCGCCTCTTGACGCGCGTGACGCGCGTAAATTTCGCTTCAAACTTTTTTTTTTTCGCGCGTCAATTCCGCTCTTGACGCGCGAATGAACACAAAGTGGTCACGCGAATAACCAGACGCGGCAGGCGCGAATTTTGACGCATATTCGCGTTTGGTGTGAACGCAGCATTTAGGCACAATTACGGTACTTTTTTTATTTTATTTTATTTTACAAATGATGAGGTTCTTACCACCGAAAATGTTGTTCGCCCACTTTAGCAGGTCAAGCTAAATATAAAATGTATTAAAATATTAATTGGCTGTTACCAGTGTTGGGGAAAGTTACTTTTATAAGTAATGTAATACAATATTGCGTTACTCCCTAAAAAAGTAACTAATTGCGTTAATTACTTTTTATGAAAAGTAGCCTAATGTGTTCCGTTACTTTTTCCCCTTTAGGCTCAGGTTGGTTGTTTGCTTCACGATAACAACAAAAAAGTTATATATTTTTGGGAAATGTAAAGGCCCTTTCACACCAAAAGTGAAAATGACACAGCAGAAGAAATTGCAGCACTCTTACTTCCGCAATAAAAAAGAGACACAAATGCGATGTTTATCTAAAGTCATTTTTGCTTATTAGTTTGGTTGAATTGGATCATCAAAGCTCAGAAGCAAAGACTTTGGTTAATAGTGATATTAAATACATAAAGTATATTTGTGTTATTTAAGATATTTAATTATTGCGGGTTTGCCTGAATACTCTAAAAACAACATTAAAACCTTTGTCCTGTGATGTTAAAACCCATTTTTGTCCATACCCAAAATTCCTGGTATACACAGTTTCTCCTACTTCAGAATAACGGTATCTTACATGTTGGTCATGGTGCTCTTTTTGAACCTGTTGTTTGGCTTCAGGTTTGCTGGTGAAGTTAGGGTGTATTTTGTCTATGGTGCTTCGCAATTTCCTCTCCATCATCATTTCTGCAGGTGACAGTCCTGGTGTAGACTGGGGTGTAATACGATGACTAAACAATGCTCCATGCAACTTGATCTCAATAGTGTTTCCCAGAACTGTTTTTCATGAGTTCCTTAAAAGTTTGTACTGCACGCCCAGCAAGACCATTGTATGATGGATGAGACGGTGCAGAGGTGACATGCGTTATTCCATTCCGAGACATGAATTCTTTGCTCGATTCAATGCCAAAACACTGAGCGTTATCAGACACCATAATTTCAGGAATGCCATGTGTACTGAAGCTATTTCTGAGGCACTCAAGAGTAGTAGATGTTGTTGCTGCATTTCCTGGATATGTATAAATCCACTCAGAATGGGCGTTGACTAAGATTTAAAAAAACTTCCCCAGAAATGGACCAGCATAGTCAATGGCCCTGTTCCAAATGGCACACTTCATATGCACTTTCGGGTCTTGTGGACCTACAATGGCTGCCCAGTGTGCGTGTCCGTTCAGTCCATGAGACCGTAGGGTGTCCCATTTCAACTGCAAAGTTTTGCCGAGTCCGCACTGGTGCGAGCTCCACTGCAGACTTCTTTCCGACAGTCGAAGTGGCGTTACGTCATGAAAGTGTGGACTCGTAGTAGGAAGACCGTGAGTGTTTAGGTGTCATTTGGGACAGGGGCCAATATGAACTCTTCTCCAAGGCTGTGCAAACAGAGGGGCTTTTCTCTGGTCTTGACACACAGCACAATCTTTTACTCTGGCCTCATTGTCAGCATCTAAATTGGGCCACCACAGGTAACTCCTGGCCAGGCCTTTCATCCTCGACATTCCTGGGTGAGACTGATGTAGCTGTTCCACATAATCACGCAGTCTAGAGAGGACAAGATCAAGGGTGGTCCAGTGCTTGACTAACAACGCTGTTCAACATCAAGACATGCTCCTCCTTCGAATCTTTCTCGAGTTGTCTGGAACAGGGAGACGACTGAGGGCATCGGCATTTCCATAGTCCTTGCTTGCTCTGTTAGAAATTACCGTATATACCCGAATATAAGACGACCCTGAATATAAGACGACCCCCCCATTTCCAGACTTATTTTTGGGACAGAAAGAGATTTTTGTGGAAAAAAAATCTGGTTTTCAACAGAAAATAATTTTATTTGAAAATTGCACTGATAATTCTCTCTCTTCCAGCACGCGTGCGCACCTTTCTCTCTCACAGCACAGATATTGTTTTTATCTTATTTGATTTCATCAGACGACGGCTCGATTATCAGGATTTTTGTGCAGATTAACATCTTGGAAGGGAAAGCTGGTTTTGTCTTAATGGGTCGCGTTTCAGTCACTATTTCATATTAATTCGTTCTTTCTCCCTTTCCCCCGTGATTTTGTCTATATCGCGAATATAAGACAACCCCCCATTTTTCAGCCTATTTTTAGGACAAAAACCTCGTCTTATATTCGGGTATATATGGTACACACTCATATGCCCTCAATATCACTGCCCATCTCATAATTATTTGAGAGGCCCTCTGTTGCACAGCTTTCAGTTCTGAGTAAAGGTTTATGGTCTGTAGCTTTCCTGTAGCTTTCCTGTAGCTTTCCTGTAGCTCAAACAATAGAGCATTGGCGCTTGCAACGCCAAGGTCATGGGTTCGATTCCAAGGGAAAGCAAGAACTGATAAGAATGTAAATGTGTACCTTGAAATGCAATGCAAGTCGCTTTGGATAAAAGCGTCTGTCAAATGCATAAATGTCTGTACAGATCACACATTTTCGGCCATAAAGATATTTGTGGAATCCCTCCCCCCCCACCCAAACACTACAGCTAAACCCTCTTTCTCTTGCTGTTGTTTATTTCTTCTACTGTAAGTGTTTGTGATACAAACAGAATGGATCCCTCAGTTCCATCTGCCATACAATGTGCTAACACGGCTCCCACAATGTACGCTGAAGCATCACAGCAAAGTACCACCATAATATATATATATATATTCATCATTGTGTATTAACACATGGTTAGACTGCAACAACTCTAGCTTGTTTGTTCCTCTTTCCAACACCAGGGGACATCCTTCAAAAACCTGTGCAACGGAGCAAGCAGTGTTGAGAGGTTTGGCAGGAACCAAGTCCCAAATATGCTTTCAGCTCCGTTACTGACAATGGTGTTGGTGCATCCTGTACTGATTGGACTTTTTTGGGAATGGAATGAATTCCGCTTTATGTCCCAGGAAAATGACTTCCTTTTCCGAGAATTTACACTTTCCCCTTTTCAACCGCAAACCATACTTCTCCCACCGCTTGCAACACTTGATCCAGCATGCTCAAATGCTCTTGGTAATCTCGTCCTGTCAACAAGATATCATCCAGGTATACGGTTACCTTTGGAATGTCTTTCAGGACCCCTTCCATAGTCCTCTGGAAGATTGCTGGACTGGAAGCACTGCCCCTAAAGGTAATCTGGTGTACATGAACAATTCTTTGTGTATTCACTGTCACATACTACTTTGACGCCTCGTCTACCAGAATCTGTTGATATGCGTGACTCATATCTAACTTTCTGTATTTTTCTCCTCCAGCTAAAACTGCAAACATATCCTCCATTCGGGGAATGGGATAAGGTTCCAGTGACGACTCTCTGTTAATGGTTACTCCGTAGTCTCCACAAAGTCTCACTGCTCCATCTGGCTTTAAAACCGGCACAACAGGTGCTGCCCACTCTGAGTATCTCACAGGCTCAATTATATGGTCTTTAATCAGGCGATCAAGTTCAGCTTAAATTTTCTCTCTCATGGCAAAAGGCAGTGAACCGTGGTTTACAAAAATGAGGCTTTGCGTCACTTGGTATTGGTACATAGCACGCTCCTCTTTGAAAACGGTTTCATGTTTCCTTAAAATGTCCTGCAACATCTTTGAGCTGCCTTTAATTTGACTCGCTTTTTCCCAGCTGAGTTCCAGCTCTGTGAGCCATGATCATCCTATTTAATCAGGCCCAGATCCTGCCACCACCACTGCTGTGAGTTCTTTGGAAAAGCCCTTTGTGTTTGACTTTGACTTTGGTGGTAACTAGAGCGTTCACTGTATGTTTTTAAACTGACAGAGCTTGTTTTCAGTTCAGGCAGTTTCTTTTTAGCTCCCATTTTGTCATATTCCATCTGTTTTAATTCAGTCACACTACATCCAGTGTCGATCTCAAAATAGCATCTGTGTGATAGGGGGTACATGGGGCTGTGGTGTCTCTACATGGTAAAAACTTATTCAGGCTGATCTTCCTCATCCTCTTTAAGGTAATTTGCCCTCTTTGAATGTATTCCTCTCCCCCATTTCCAAGCTTTCCAGCCTTTATCAACACTAGTTTCTTGTGGTTTCATTCAACGTACTCTTCCACATGTCAGATTTTACCACAATTATAAAACTTTTCCTTGGTTTTTCGGCCAATGGTTACTTCCACCTCATCGATAGCACATTCCTGTAACACTCAACTTACTTTTTTTTCTCCTGTGTCCATCTTGAAGACAGTGGTACCCAGTCGATTTCTTTTATCTTTGTGCTAATCTGCCATATCAGTATTAGCAGCTTAAATAGCCTGAGTTTTTCTTTAGCGCCGTCTCAAACGATAGTCCATCTTCAGGCAGTTATCTCCGTTGTATGCTGTCATCATTAACACCACGCACTAATCTGTCTCTCAGCATAACTGTGAGCGTGTCCCCAAAATTACAATCTTGTGCAAGCTTTCAGTTCGGCCACATATATTACTATACTTTCATCAGGGAGTCTGTCACTTTAATTAAACTTCCACCATTGAACAATTTCGCTGGGCTTTCGGATTAAAACGATTTCTCAGCAAACTCAACAGTTCCTCATAACCCTTTGATCCTGGTCTCTCAGGAATGAATAAATTCCTCATCGGTGTGTATGTCTGCGCTTCAACACAGCTCAAAAGTATGGCTTGTTTTTTTCTCTCTAGTTTCCTCAACATTATTTGCCACAAAAAAAAAAAGGTTAAATATTTCACAATACTCCTCCCATGATTGTGACTTATTATCAAATGGAGCCACGGATCCCACCATGCCATTCATCGGTCTGTTCAGTCAGTACCTGGCTGGTGGCTATTAGATTGCATCCTGCTTTTCATTTGCGCTCTGGAAACAGCTGCTCCACAATTCCGACTTTCGCTATATGTTGTATCTTAGATACAAAGGAAAATTAGGAGAGAATGCATCTGGATGGTCTCTTTTATTAAAGGTTCTCTAAGCGATCCTGGGTGACGTCACTTCTTGTTGACGTTCGAACTATTGTCAAACAAAACGGAGGCTAGCTAGACCCTCCCTCCTTCCTCATCCGCGCACTAACCCCCCAAACCCCACCCCCAAATCCTTCTTGTCGGTTATTGGCTGGAACACTGTTTGTTATGTTTTGTGGTGCGGGTTAGCCCAGTTTGTTTTTGTTGCTGTTTGTGGAGCCTGGGGTGTCTACAGAGACCGCGTTTTTTTAGATTGTGTTCAGGAGACAGACAGCTAGCGGATAGTGAGGAGATATTTGCTGTATGTGACAAAAAAAGTTTGGCCTAAAAAATGCGTGACATCGCTTAGAGCACCTTTAAGGACTCATCTCAGTAGCCAGCAATACACAGACAAGTGCGCTTACACTTTGTTTTTCTCTTGCTATTAACAGTGCCCCACAAACACAATGTGCCACCTCCCCCTAAAACCCAAATACTAACATTAACAATTAACAATTAATTTTCTAATTTCATTAAACGTTTTTATGTAATTTCATGAAAATCTTTATTAAACATGGACCTTTATTTGCATTAAAAAGGCTTATTTATACTATTGTAGGCTCATTTTGTAAATGTAAGCAATTAATTTGGACAAGTGCAAGCTGGGTGCCTGTAAGATGGTACAGTCGGACCAGCATCGGCTTGAAGTCGTCCATCCTCGGGTGCAAAGTAAAAAAAAAAAAATGCTGTGCACACCGCCACGCAAAATGGGGTCACGTGCACGACAGAAACATACATTAGCCGAACTCTGTCTGTTTTACGCGTTGTTATTTTCAATAGACTCGTCTTCAGTTTTAAGCTGAACGCGGAGCAAGTACGTGCCAAACCATGGGTGGAAAAGCCCCCCCCCTAATAATGGTTATATTTATTATAATCATAAATGGATGCTGCTTTGGGACATTACTTAATCCCAAAAGCCCTCACCTACACTTAACCCTAACCCTACCCGATAAACACTTTATTCCCACTTTTCGCATATTCTTATTTAAAATAAAGACCTCTCCGAGCTGATGCGCAATGGGAATATAGACTTTCCTGAATTTCCTTAATGGCTTGGTCTTCATTTGTGACAAGTTAAATATGACAATTAAGGCCCTAATGTCCATGTATAGTAATCAGAGAACAGAAACAGGTGTGATGAACTAACTGACAACCTTGGAGACTAACTAGGGAACTAAGGAAAATGGGAACAGAGAAACAAAGCATACATGTCACACAAATCTCTAGTCCCATAATATAAATCACAGTTGAATTATTTATCAGTGCAACTTTGTGCTAAAATTACTATTACTGATACTTCTAAATGTATTATATTATGTAACAATGTTGCTCTTTTCAAGGTCGTATTGCACGAACATACAGTGAGAAGTGTCTGGATATACTGACCGGACTGCTCGCATTGAAACAAGATCACATCACTTCAGGTATGAGAGAAATCTGAGCCACACCTGTGCATGCTTCTGGGGTTTTATATCTCGTAGGTAATGAGTAAAGGAGATGGGTTTTTTCCCCCCCTAAAGGGGAAGTACTGTGTGATTAACACTGTTTGCTTTCCACAAACCTTTTAGCAGGTGCTTTCTCCAGCCTGGATAAAAGCTTTGTTTGCTAACAAACATTATCCGTTCACAGAATCAACCTGTTCTCCTATCGTACCTCTAATCTGTTGCTTTCTGCTTCCCTGTGTGTCTCTGTTTAGCCGTGATCCAGACGTTCAGGGATTTGGTGTGGTTCTGTCCTCAGAGTACAGCTGCTGTTTGTCAGACCGTAGAGGCCTGTGTTGACAATCCTCAAGATAGTGAGGTGAGATCATTCACCAGACACAACCAGCTGAGCACCTTATTCTGCTTTTCCTTCACAATCCCATCCAACTCTTCCATAACAAGATGGAAAACATAAAAGCGTTGTAAAGAAATGCATACATTGGCAAATTATTTATTTGTCTGCTAATATAATTTTAAGAATTTCAGCTTAAGTCTTGCAATCAAAAAGCTTTTAAGATCATGAGAAACACTAATTCAGTCAAGTGGACCCAAACTTTTCAAACCGATGAATCCCGGTTCACCATTAGATTTAAGGGACCCTAAAAGTTATGTTGTTGGACCAGTTTCATACACTACTATTTTAAAGTTTGGTGTCAGTACGATTTCTCATTTTCTTTCTATTCATCAAAGAATCCTGAGAAACAATTCTAATTTTTTTTTTCAAAGATATTAAGCATCACAACTTTGATAAAAATCTGAAAGGTTTCTTGAGCATCAGATCATCAAATTAGAATGATTTCTGAAGGATCATGTGACACTGAAGACTGATGCTGAAAAATCACAGGAATAAATTACGTTTTACAACATATTATATTAGAAAACCGTTCTTTTACATCACTGTAATATTTCACAATATTACAGTTTTTACTGTATTTTTTATCAAATAAATGCAGCCTTGGTGAGCAGAAGAGACTTTCATAAACATGTAAAAACTTTTGAACAGTAGTATATATATTGTTGAACATATGATAAACATCTAATTCTCCACAGTTTTGCATCTTAAAGGATAATTCCGGTATTTAACACCTTGAGTCTATATTGTAGTTTGTTTTGGATGAACAAGAGTGGTGGACATCATTTTTTTGACAATGGTTCCTCTCTCGAGTTTTTGACTATAATAGAATTGGCCATGGACCCATTTAACATTGGAGTCAATGGGCATGTCCGAAAATGTCATTAAAACAGCCAATAATGTTCGTTTACAAAACTGTGCAACTCACCGAGTGATTAGTGATGTTAGTTGATGATTATAAACAATATATAAACAATTAAAAATGTTTTAATGACATTTTCGGACATGCCCATTGACTCCCATGTTAAATGGGTCCATGGCCAATTCTATTATAGTCAAAAACTCGAGAGAGGAACCATTGTCAAAAAAATGTTGTCCACCACTCTTGTTCATCCAAAACAAACTACAATATAGACTCAAGGTGTTAAATACCGGAATTATCCTGTAAGTGTGATTTATACGTTATCCTTACATGATAGCACTATATTCTTTCACCATTTATAATAAATGGTCTTTTATCCCTCATACAGTATAAAGATTTTAAAATAGAGAGATTTTAAAGGTTTTGGTTCAAACTACGGTAAGTTGGGAGCAGAAAGCTCAGTTTTGCTAAACCTTTACAGAACACTGATCCTATCTCATCTGGACTATGGAAGCATAGTTTATGACCCATAAAATCACATATCCGGTAGACTCTGTACCTCATCAAGGCGTATGTCTGGCACAAAGGTCCTTCGGATCATCACTAATGCAAAGTCTGTGTGTAGAGGTTAATACATTTCTCTGCAGAACAGATGCCTCAACTTAGTTTTACATGCAGAACACTAAAGCTAAAGACCCACAAACACTGTCATGCAGTCTTGAATATTCAAGTCGACATGAAACTGAAGTTGTGAAAGACTTTTCTTTTCTATTGTGACGTATATCCGAGTGAAATGGCTTCTTGAACAAGAAAAAGTGTAGGGCGGAGCTTGATTTGTCCATGAGGAATTCATTGGATGGTTGTGGTTTGCTATTGACTGGTGCTTGGATGACGCATTAGTGTCGGCCAAAACGCGGAAACGAGTTAGCATTTTAGCACTTCCGGTTCCAGTCTCGAAGTCAATGGGTTTTTTGTTAAATGGCTGAAGTAAGGTCTGTGGTGAACACAAGCTCCAGATACTTTCACGTTTTATTCTACGACATAAAATCAGTATCACCCCACTCATGATTTATTTAAGCTGTTATGTGGATGCTAACAAGTGGCTAAATGAGACTACAGAGGCTGTCAGGGACATTAAACGTCATCTCGCCGAACGGGTAAACTCATTGTGCTTATAATCGCGCTCTTACAAACTATCCTGTCGGAAGCTTAATGGTGGTGACCTTGAAGTCATGTGACCGACGTGCTGTTCGTTTCCAGCCTACCTTTATATTTTTACTTCTGGCGACTGCATTTAGGCTTCAAAATTCATAAAAGCTGTGCTTGTGAAGATTATTTTGGACAAACCGTGTAAGTATCATACATTTTTGTTGATCACAGAGCTTGTTTTTTGATATAATCAAAAAGGAAAAATCCTATTGGGTTTTTGTCGAGGGAATCATTGTGATGCTAGCTTCCGAATTGACCCTTCGCAGGGAGCTTGATTGACAGGTGATCTGACCAATCATACTTCGCCATCCGCCATTTTGTCCGACAAAGCAGTCAGGAGAGTTAGTAGATTAACATGGGAGGATTTGAACTTGAGAAAGGGGTGTACTGACGTCTTTCCGCGGTTAAAACAACATTCCTTCTGATGTTCATTCATGTTTATTTGATGCTATAAATGAACTAGAAGGAAGAGATGATCGGTTCACGAGCAGCTTTAACTGAGGCTCTACAGCGATCTGTCAGACACATTAAAGAGCCACAAAACGGTATTTATTGTTTAAATTTATTTAAAAAAATGACCAAATTTGAAAGGTGAGACTTTGTTTAATATGTTTAATATCAAAAGTAACCAAAAAGTAACCTGGTCTGTCAGTGTGTTGTCAGTCTCCTCTCTGCTCCTGATGTATTTTTCACTGCCTGAGAACATGGTGTGTGTGTGTGAGAGCGGCGTAGCTTGTCGGACATAGCGACAGTAACTAAGGGGGGCGGGTCTTTGCGAATGGTCAATTGGTCTACATATTTATGTCGTCCCTGCACAACTCTATTGGTGGATCTCATGTGAGTGACAGGTTTTTGCCCCGCCCTCACGCCAATAAACACGTCATCAGTTCCATACAAATGAAGAATTGTCCATTTGATTTCATGGTGACTTTGCCCAGGTTTCACAGACAAGGCTTAAGCCTGTCCCAGACTAAAATGCATCTTAAAATATATCAGTGTCATTGTTTTGTCTCAAGATGCACATCAGTAATGTTTTTTTTCTAAGGCACATTTTTAAAAGTTACTGAAATGTCCTAATTGAACTAAGACCTAATCCTGGCTTAACCGAAGCCCTGTCTGTGAAACCAGGCCTTTGACAGCTGATCTAAACATCCTAAATTAAAAAAGTTTCATATAGTTTTCTTTACATATATATATGTCTGACCTATCAGAGAACATCAAATCCTTCTGTGGTTTCTCACAGGGAAAACAGGCTCTGCTATGGCTTCTGGGAGAGCATGGTGAGCAGATCAGTAGCGCCCCCTATGTCATGGAGGGCTACATAGACGGGCTAAAGACAGAGCTGTCCTCGGCGGTGAAGATGGAGCTGCTGAGCGCCTCAGTGAAGATGTTCCTGTGCCGTCCTGCTGAGACGCAAGACATGCTGGGCCGTCTTTTACATTACTGTATTGGTGTGTAAAACATGTTTACAGATAATTTAGTCAAATAGAAGCACCATTGACAAAACTAGCTGAACACAAAAAGTGTGTGTGTGTGTGTGTGTGTGTGTGTGTGTACTACTGTTTGAAAAGTTCAAAAAGTGTACAAGAGTTTGGGGTCAGTAAGATTTTTTTTTTTTTTTAAAGAATGTTCATCAAAGCTGCATTTAGAAATGCAGTTAGAAATTTAGAAATGCTGTCTTCAGAAATCATTATAATATGATGATTTGCTGCTTAAGAAACATTTCTGTTTATCATCAATTTCAGAATGAAAAAGAAAACCATGATACTGTTCTCGTTCTAGTTTATGTGTTCAGTCTGTATGATTAATCCTGAGAAACTCTCACTTTATTTTTTAATGCCTTTGACACATTTAATCATGAGCTTCTTGCTTCTGTGATTCACTTTCAATATTTTGTGTCCCTTCCCAGAGGAAGAGAGCGACATGTGTGTGCGTGACCGGGCTTTGCTGTACTACAGACTTCTTCAGCGTGGAGTTGAAGAGACTAGGAAAGCTGTGACTGGACCCAAATCTGATCCGTCCATGAGCGTTCTCACCGGTCGGCAAGAGGAGCCCATTAGCCTGTGGGCCTCGAGCTTCAACACACTGGGTCCGCTGTCTGGACGGGACTTATGCCTTCAAACTGATATCATATCAGCCTCTGAGCAGCCGTCCAGCAGTGCAGAAGAGGAGCTGTTGCCAGGTACATCCTTTTGTGTCATTTTAGTTTTTTATTATTTAATAATTAAGGCCCGAATAAAAATGGTGCGAGGACCCTCTTTGAATTGCCCTATTTATTTTAATTATAATAATTAAATTTTTTACTATTTTTATTTAATTTAATTTTTTACATTTACAACTTTTACATTTTACAACTTTTTTTAATGTTTATTGCAGAAATACATACAGAAATTTGACGAAATACACATATCGACCAAAAAAACCTGACTTTCTTTATTTCTTACAACTCTCTTTAGTGTGTGATGTTGCTGTTTGAGCATGAACAAGCTCTGCAAAGTTACAAAGTCCCTCCAGCGGGAGGTATTCTCTATATCAGTGTCACTGTTTCTGAACTCCCTGAAACCCCATCCAATAGTCTTGAGTTTTCTTCCGGAAACGAACACGTCACAATATTCCCAATTTGAATAATTCCCGCCAAAGGCATGTGCAAAATAAAGGGGCGGCCCCTGGTTGAGTTAGTTAGTAGTGTGTTGAAACCATAGACTGTAAAAAGATATGGACGTAGTCGTGTCCGTGGCGCCCGTGAGTTTCTGAAGAGCATTTTTGAAGCACAAAGTTAGCTTCTTTTGCAGCCTGTCTCTAGTGGCCAGTCGATGAATTGCAGTTTAAATCACTTTCGTGTTGGTTTCAAGAGAGAGGCTGGAAGGTTGCCGCTTGGTTGAACGGTTATGGTAAGGGAAGGGACATTTCTCAAACACATCCGAAGCCCTTGACCAATCACAACACACCGATCCAGCCGACCAATCAGAGAACATTGTGCTTTTCAGAAGGAGGGGCTTCATAGAGACAGGAACTAAACAGAGTGTTACTGACAGACTAGGAAGAGAAGAGCTGCAACAATGACAAATATGGGAAAAAAAATATATATATATATTTTTTTTTTTTTTTTTTTTAAACATTCAAGTATGAAAACCTATTCTAGTAGAGCAAAAAACAAAATCAAGACTTTGTTGGGCATAAAATGGCCTCTTTAATTTGAATGACTTTTATTTATTTATTTTTACATCATTTTAATTAATTGTGATTGAATAAAATATAGTTAAATGATAATATTATACATGTAATTTGAAGTTTTATAATAAATTGAATGATAATACAACATCATCTAACTGTCTCGTGCTCATTTAACCTTTCTCTGACTAACAGGGAGTAAAGATGTAACCCTCTCCAGCCCAAATGACACAGAAGAGGAGGTCAGTCTATCTCTGGGTCCTCCTCTATCCCATGAAACCTTTGAGAAAATGTGGTTGGACTTGGAGATTCTCCACAGGCAAACTCTGGGTTTCCCTCGACCCAAAACCGCTGCGGATACTTTACAGGCTGCCTTACAGCTGGTGAAGATCCAGACTCTGGCCTTCACGCCGGGCGACTCTGTGCCCTGGAAGGCCTACCTTTACACCAGGGGCACTGGGACCCTGATCCTCGCTGAACTGTTGCAGGAAGACACGGACGAGCCTGGCAGCGAAGGAAGCTTAGTGGTTTCTGTCAAACAGCAGCCCGGAAACCAACACACCATTAGAGGTTTTGTAGCGATACTCAAGAGTGTGTTGCAGACTCTTCATTTTGATCGTTTATGAAAACCATTGAAGTATTACCACAAGGACAATGAGGACAATGCACAGTATACAGTACTTTCTACACAAATCATCTAATGGTTTTTCTAAACAACAACAACAAAAAACGTACAATAAAATAGTAGTATGCTGTTGGAATCTACAGACAATTAGTATTATTTTAGCACTACATAACATTGGCTTACACACATTCAGCGCACATGTGGTGAATTAAATCACACGTCTCTTTGGAGGTATGAGGAACTTCATAAATCAATGTATAAAATATTTTGTGTGTTATTCACAGACTAGTCAATTCTCATCTAGCAACCAATTACATAATTGTATCTCTATCTCTTGCAGACAAAGCAATGTGTACTACTGTAATGTACTGTAACATAAGGCCACATGGTAGATGATTAGATGGTAAGGAAACAATCGGTTCTCGTAATCAATATGTTGAATGCAGGAGAAATGGGCAGGAATAAAGATCTGAGCGACAAGCGCCGAATAGTTATGGCAAGCCGACTGGGTCAGAGTGTCTCTGAAACGGCAAGACTCGCGGTGTTTCTCCAGGTCAGCAGTGCTGAGAATTGACCAACTGTGATTCTGAGGAGAGACAAGCTACAAACCGGTGTTGTGCCTAGCATTGGTAGGTTTAGGATTAGTCATGGGGGAGGGGTTAGGATTAGGATTAGGCATTCAGGTACTGACTTCAACGAGGGGGGTAATAATTTGGCAGGGGGTCGAAATTCAGCACAACACCGGTTTGTAGTTTGTCTCTCCTCAGGATCACTGTTGGTAAATTCTCATCACTGCTGACCTGGGGAGACCGGGTGTTGGGAACCCGAGGCTCATCGACGCACGAGGGCAATAAAGGCTATCCCGTCTGGTGCGAGCCAACAGAAGCTCTACTGTGGCACAAGTCACATCATTTTAATAATGGTTATGGGAGCAATGGACCCCGGAGCAGTGGAAGAAGGTCGCCTGGTCTGGTGTCAGTTTTGAATTGAGTTCCCTTTTGCGTCTTATTGCACTTGAATGATTGACTGATCATAGGATAGGTCTACATGTGGACCATCCTCGGTCGGCCTCTCTCTCTCTCTCTTTCTCTCTCTCTTTCTCTCTCTCTCTCTCTCTCTGAGAAATTAGCGTGTTAGTGACAACCCTAATATAGTTGTATAATAGGGGTGTAACGATACCCTCATGTCATGATTCGATACATATCACGATACTGAACTCACGATACAATATTGTTGCGATACTCAAACGTGACAAAAGGTTAACAGAATATTTACTTTTGATTAAAATGCTATATACTTTTGAAATAAATAGGCTTGGACTTTGTGCTGGTAACCCAATGCACAGGACAATAGAGACAGAATAAAAAATATTCATGATTCTGAAGCTGAAAATACAGAATTAGTTTAGACCAATATGCTTGCGCTCTGTCACTGACTACATATATTTGAAAATAATGTAGGCCACTTTTTACTGGTAACATCAGACATTTGGCATTATCAAGACGCACAAATATCTCCCCATGGCATTATTATACATTATATTCAACATTATATTTAAGAGTTTAATTTAGTCCTGACACTAAAACTCTGAAAACTAGAATTCTTCATTTTAATTTTGGGTGAACTATACACAATAAATATTGTCACTATCCACGGTATATTGTTGCATTTTTGTATTGCAATATATTGTGACACCCCTAATGTATAATCTACAATTTCCTAAATTTGCGTATTTGAAGTTTTACTAATGGGAGTAGAAGGCCCATTTTTAAGCATAAGTTAAATATATCCTGAAGCAGATAATATATAATAAAAGAAATCTGATCAAAATTGGAGAATACTTTCAGATTCCTCCCTATAGCAGTCGGGTTCCCGAAGTACTAACTCCGTTCATTTTCACCATAGGGATATTTATTTTAAACAATAAAAACCCACAACCGGTCTCCCTATGCTCTCAAAACACTTTAAAAAAAAGAAAAAAAAGATTTTCAATAAACTTATAATATATTGTTTCTAACAATATAATCATTTTTAAATGAGTAGTTTTATATTTCCACTTTGGCTATAATTCATCTATGCGGTTTGCAATGCTTTGTGTGATTGTATTCTTTCCCTCACTAAAGTGCACAGTCAATATAAAAAATAAAAGACCAAGATGCGAAAAAAGAAAACAGAGTTTTTAAACACTTATGATACGAGCCCTCGTGTTTTGCTTGTATAGAGCAGTGAGCTCTGACACATCACTGTCTTTCACTGACTATCTTTTACAACTGTTTTGATAACTTCAGGTAAGTAAAATCTTTGAAGTGACTCCCATGAGCGCAGAATTGTGACGAATGTTGACCTAGAGTGACGTAAAAGTCACATGAATATGTCCGATATGACTGTTCAGACTGAGGTTGCATTGCAAAACATCTGACCTGTATCGGATTAAAGACCACATTTGGAAGTGGCACGAATCGAAAAGATCAGATTCCGTGTGGTTTGTCCTGTTCACACTGTCATGACAAAACCAGATCTGAGTCACACGTGAGCAAAAAAGATTAGGGTACATTTGCGTGCAATCGGATTTGGGCCGCATGTGCAGTCTGAATGTACCCACTACTAAACATTGGATGTCGGATAGATGTGCAGATCATGTCTATATTGGGTCCGTTGGTCCATGACCAATTCTGGACATCTATTCAACGTCCAAACTAGGTCCACAATTTGGACGTCCAACCATGACCCAACTTGGACGTCATATTGACATTCAACATTTGACCTTTGAAATGGGTAATTTTTTGGACGTCTATGACGGGTGCAGGAAATTTACATGATTAATATATAATATTTTTTATTTACAAATATCAACATTGAAAAATTTTAACATTTTATACATTTTAAATTTTAATTTTAAAATGTTATACATTTTTTAATCTTACAGTTAAATCCGGCCTCTAGTTCATAACCGCCAGAGGAGAACTGGCCCCCGACTGAGCCTGGGTTCTCCCAAGTTTTTTTTTTCTCCATTAGGTCACCTGATGGAGTTTTAGGTCACCATTAGGTCACCTGATGGAGTTTTAGGTCACCATTAGGTCACCTGATGGAGTTTTAGGTCACCATTAGGTCACCTGATGGAGTTTTAGGTCACCATTGGGTCACCTGATGGAGTTTTAGGTCACCATTATGTCACCTGATGGAGTTTTAGGTCACCATTAGGTCACCTGATGGAGTTTTTCGTTTCCTTGCCACTGTTGCCTTTGGCTTGCTCAGTTGGGGATATTCAATTTAATTAATCAATGAATAATACTATTGATTAGCATTACCAAACATGGACGTTTTATTATTATTTTAATACTGTGAAGCTGCTTTGATACAATCTGTATTGTGAAAAGCGCTATACAAATATTCTTGACTTGACTTGACATGACATTGTTGTTATAAACAATTATTTAAGATCGTTTTCCAAAAACTCCATTTGATTGTCTCAGCACCATGTGATAACTGGAGACGCAGTTTAATATAGTTTTCCTGTAGCTCAAACAGTATGTAAATGTAAATACAATGGTACAGAAAACCTCCACCCTTTTGAAACATGGGACTACAGTTATAGATAAAAACAATGCAAAATTTGTCTAAATTTGATGTTGAAAAGACGTCCACAAACGACCACATTTGGACTATAAATAACCCTTACACGGAGGTCCCACAGATGTCAACATTAGACGCGCGGTAGATGTCGAAAAAGACGTCGTCTGGCGTTACAAAACAGCCCCTTCAGTGGACCGAAATTGGACGTCCAAAAATGTCATAGAAAAGACGTCACTCCAACGCCACATTGCGCAGTGGGTAGCCTCAGTGGGGAATCGGTTCAACACTACCGGTTTAGCGCTGAATAGTGTAAGGATCTGTCTCAGTGACTTCAGATTGAAATGCCACTCTTGGTCGAGCCAAGAATCAAAAGGCTTGGGTAATTCCTTGTGTTGACAGAGGGATAGGGATATTGGTCCAATAAAGGGATAGGGATACTGGTCCAAAGTTCATTTAGTGATGAGAGCAAGTTTAATTTGGAGACATTGAGTTCGGTATCAAACTGGGGAAGACTGAACCCTAAGTGTGTATGAAGTCAGTGGAAGTTGGAGGATGAAGCGCCATGGTTTGGGCCGGGGGATGTTTTCTCCAGCAGGAGTCAGGCCTTTTTATACAGCAACACGGCAGGGTGAATGCAACTGTTTATCAGAACCTCCTTCGGCAACGTGCGGTTCATTCCCTACAAAAATATCCCAATCAACCCACACTTTAAATGCAGGACAATGGCCCCCTGTCATACTGCAAAACGGGTAAAGTAGTTCCTTGAAGCTAAGAACATTGAAATAATGAAACACCCAGCCCAGAGTCCTGATCTAAACCCGACTGAACATCTCGGGAAAATCCTTGGCGACAAAGTTATGGCTAAAAAATTAACTGTGGAAGAGTATATTATGTATTTAATGTCAGATGTAGGCTTTACTGTTACTTAATCGTATGAAATTCACAATAAACACTACAAAACCTTGAACAAATGAAACTTACATTAAAAAATATAGCTAACATAAACATAAAGTAAGTATAAATGGCTCATAATTAAAACACAAACAAACAACAAATCAACTTAAAACTCTTGACCCTTGTATCATGGCATTTCTGCAGAAAATCCTCAGTCATTACTGAGAATGAAATGATTATGATTAATATAAATAATGTCTTTACTTTGACAAATGCAAAAAAAGCATACTTTATATTTTTTTAATCATTATTAATTATAAAGGCAAAGAATACAGAATTTCATTGTAAAGCAAGTAATCAAACTGTCCACGGGAAAATCAAATCTATATATATAAAAAAAAGTAAAGACAACAAATTCCAGCTTCAATGATAAAATGAGAAACATATTCAATATTTTTAGCAGATAAAAGCTTAATATATAAATTAGTTCACCATATCATGACAGCAATATTACAGACACGACAACTCACTGTAGGCTATTCTCTCTCTGTGTGTGTGTGTGTGCGTGCGCGCGCGTGTGTGTGTGTGTGTGTGAGCTGACTGTGACAAGATGGCCGCCAGGTGCGGACGTCGACCTCCATTGGCCAGCAGCGTGGACGAGACATCTAGCCTTTATTATGTATATCTATGGTAATATCTGTCTTTTGGAGCCTCCTGTCCCAACATAACCCCAGGCAGTTGTAAGTAGCCTACTCAATACACCAGAAATTATACAAATAGTAGGCCTATTATAAAGTGTACTCAACCAAATGCTCCCCTCCCCCCGAGAGTGGAAGAACAGCAGGAAGGTCCATCAACTTCTGGTGCACAGATGAACACACTTCAGTGATTTTCAGTAAATGCCTCAATTTAATTCTGTAGAATTTGTTTAGAACTACATGATGTAACTCTAATCTACTGTATTTTCAGTTGCCAGTTAAGGAGTTATATAGACTTCATCTTATTAATAAATAAAAAAAACAGCGGTAAAAACAGCAATGAATAAATGTACAGAAAGAATGAATGAAGTGTTTAAACACCGCATCCTCTTTAAAAAAGCGGAGGAGACTGCAAGAAACTCTGGGTTTACCGAAGAAAGCCTGCTCCCGACCAGGTTAGGTTCACAGAGGAAGTTACCATGGTAACTGACTCTTGAGTATAAGTTACCTCTCTTTCAGAAACGGGCTTAACTTACTCTGCTTTCTCGGGTTTGATATACCTCCCATTCTGAAACGGAAAACCCAGTTTCCTTCATTTCAGGGTTAACATACTCAGAGTTTTTACTTAACCTCCTTTCTGAAACAGGCCCCAGATCTGAACACAGTCAAAACACAGGCAAGCTGAAATCCTCGCTGATGAGTCAGTTTTGACAGGGGGCGGGTCTAAACCTATGTGTGAACAAATGCTATTGGCTGCTGGCCTTCTCTGAAACTTTTATTTTGATTGGCTGCTTGTATTATGTTAAAGGGATACGTTTTCTTTGTGAGTTCACGTCTTAAAGCAACACCATGTAGTTTTTTAACCTTAATAATATATTTCCAAGACCCTTGTGATGGTACATCGACTTACAATAGGTTGAATGACACGTCTGCCATAGCCTGACGGGGACTGTATCGCTTTTACTGGTGTATATAAACTGAGAAAGTTCTATACATTGAATTTTTGCATTTGAGGTATAAATTATGAGTATTGAGTTTCCAGCAAGAGATACCTGCCAGACCTGTTTCAAGTTAAATGAGTCAGACTCACACCTTTCTTTAATGACTCTTGGAGACCGGTGCCTGGTTGCATAAATCACCTTAATTTTATCCCTTAAGTATGACACTTAAGATAAGTATGATTTCCCAAGATAATAACTTAAGGGTGTTGCATTTAATCTCTTAAACGGTTCTCTTAGGTAAGGGAAACATTTAAGTGTTTCACGACAGCAATCCTGGATTCACGTTATAAAAGTCTGTTGTTGCCATAGATACGCAAAACACTAACACTAGCGGGAAAGAGCCCCCGCAACCCGGTGAACCACTCTGCTGACAGACGATTTATGAACGTGGAAAACATCTCCCACTATCGTCTGAAAACTCCGTTGCAAAAAAATACAGTGCTATAAGCAGTTGTAACACCGCAGGTAAAGAGTGGTTGCGATGTGTGACACGGTCAAGGTCGCCGTCTAGTTTGTTAGTGATGTCAAATATTGTGCGTCGTTTAAAACGGTATTCTTGCAACAATTTTTCATCGCTAAGATGGTCCAAAGGGTTCTCCCTATCCCTAAAAATTCTTCTTGGCACATAATGATCTTCAGCTGGTTCCATAAATTCAGCCATGTCGTCTTATTTTTTGTCCGCGTTACTCTTAAGGTTACGATTTCCAAACCTTAAGTTATACTTAGGGAAATGACCGTTAAGGGGTTTTATGCAACACTTAACGCTTTTTAAGGGATTACTTAAGTGAAAAAACAGCATTTAAGGGAAATTCTAAGTGTTTATGAAAAAAAAAAAAAAAAACATAAATGGTTTTCAAAAAACCATCAAAAAAACCAACCATCTTAGGCCATCAATGTGTACTTACGATGGGGAATTGTTTAATTTGGACGATGGGGAATTGTTTTAATTTGGACTTCTCTGTGTATGCTCTTTGAGACAATGACCATAGACCTGCATGATATGACTGTCAGACAAAAACGGTTTGACCTAAAAATATCAAAATTGAAACTACTGCGGAAAAAAAGACACCTACATCTTGGATGCCCTTGAGGTAAGCTAAAACATACCAAAATTTAATTTCAAAGGGAACTATCCCTTTAAGTAACACTTAAGGGTATTTTTCTGCAACACCCTTAGGTTTAAGGGAAACATAAGGGCGAACTTAAGGGAAATTTTCACTTAAGGTGCTTTATGCAACTGGGCACTGGCCCCATCACCAGACGTTGACTAGTCTGGCTGATTGGATTAGCATCAATGCTCTGAACCAGTGGTTCTCAACTCCAGTCCTCGGGACCCGCTGCTCTGCACATTTTGTATGTCTCTTATATCTGACACACTCAGTTCAGTTCATGGAGTCTCTCCAACAAGCTGATGATCTGATTCCGGTGTGTTAAATAAGGGAGACATACAAAATGTGCAGAGCAGTGGGTCCCGAGGACTGGAGTTGAGAACCACTGCTCTGAACAACTGTTTTTAACAAAAGTTTGGTCACGAGCTAACGCCTACTTCATTTGCATGCTTTGTTCAGAGTCTCCTCCTTTATGTAAATCCCTCCCCCTTGGAATGTATTTAAACTACAAATCTATACTGTTTAAACTACTGTTGGATGACCTGCAGCTACGCACAGTGAAGTTCTCAATAAAGAATAACTTCTGCTTGAAAGATATCCCAAAGTCTCCTGGTCTCTGCTTTGACGAAGGAAAAAGTTTCCTACACTGGCACTACAGAACTTCGGGGTTCGGGTAGTAACCCGAGCACAAAAACAACTACAAAATTCAACTGGTTTACGGCATACCTCACTTCCCCCATCACCCACCACTTCCTCAAATTCGGACGTGAGAGCCCAACAAGCGTTTGTTTGCCGGCTGGTATAGCGTCTGTATGTTGTTGTCATGGCTGAAGCAGCAACTAAACCGAAGAAGGCAAAGGTTTTGTCGGAGGAGACTAGGAAGAGAAAAAGGGAGAGCGATAAAATCAAAGGCCGGACGAGGATCAATATTGGTCCAGCGTTCGCTCGCTGGCGTCAGCTAAAGGAGGAGGAGGGGTGCCCGATCGATGCTGACTTGGCCGTCATGCTGTCGGACTAGTAATACATGATTAGACGGACAAAATAATCTTTTAGGATAACTATCCTAATCACTGCAGGCTGATAGTCATGTTTGTTTATTTATTTTTCGGGTGAAAGTGTCTTGCCTCAGGCTATAATGCAAATCGATTTTTCAAATTAGCAGATTCATCTATGGTAGCTTGATATTATAATATTGACGATATATGGCTATTACCTACCACACAAACATTTAATTAGCATATCCATTATGTAAAACAGTAGCCAATAGGCTACTATAACTACGCTGGCTTGTAAACGTGAGCTAGCGATCTTTTGGCGTTTGAAAAAAATAAAACCCATGAAATTATATTCATATGACCTGCTGAAATATATGCCACTGTACCTGGGATGAAGACATTTCACACGCAACGCAGGCAGTCTGCCCAAGACGTGAGAACTCCTTCTGCAGAGTTCGGTTGTATCGGCTTATCAACAAATGCACGTATATCCCCTGGTGTAACCATGACAGATTTTACGACATGTTTCCCAACTGTAGGGGGACCCCGAGAGAAAAAGTTACATGCTGTTACTTTAATAGCTGTACAATCCTTGGAACAGTGGGTTTCCATCAAGGGGGTAATCCATCCGTCGGAAACTGAAGCCTCCCCGGGGGCCGCCATTGTAGCAGAACATCACCCGCTGTTAGCATTACATTGACTCCCATTCATTTTGGCGTAACTTTGACAGCGAATAACTTTACATCTGAGGCGTCCAAAGACTCCATTTGTCCATTATTTGTTTCTAAAGAAACACGACAATGTATAAAAGGCCCCATTACTTTGGGTGGGGTCTGTTTCCTTACCAACAATGTGTGGTGTAATCCGGACAGTATACATCCTATAAAGCAATTTTGCTCACCTGACGTGGAATACTTAATGCTGCTGTGTTGACCATTCTGGCAGCCGAGGGAGTTTTCGGCCGTCGTTTTAACAGCAGTCTATATTCCACCACAAGCAAACACGGAGAGCACACTGAGAGAACTGTATAATTCCGTCGCTAACGTTGAAGATAAATATCTGGAGGCAGATTCCATACTGCTTGGAGATTTCAACCAAGCTTCTTTGAGCAAGGTACTGCCAAAATATTTGCAGCATATCCATTTCAAAACTCGCGGCAGTAAAACTTTAGATCACTGCTATTCTCCCTTCCGCAATGCTTACAAACCCCTCCTCCGGC
This sequence comes from Phoxinus phoxinus, assembly GCF_949152265.1. Lineage (NCBI taxonomy): Eukaryota > Metazoa > Chordata > Actinopteri > Cypriniformes > Leuciscidae > Phoxinus > Phoxinus phoxinus. The sequence goes on along the minus strand of NC_136893.1, from coordinate 24,067,836 downwards.
CACCGTTCGGGAAGTCAGACCACACCTCTATTTTGCTGCTGCCAGCCTATAAGCATAAGTTAAAGCAGACAGCGCCCACCATGAGGTCAATCCCCCGTTGGTCCGACCAATCGGATGCTGAGCTCCAGGACTGTTTTGAGACTGTGGATTGGGAGGTGTTTTAGGAGGCGACTGCTGATATTCACGAATATGCCGACGTAGTGATGTGTTTTATACTGAAGTGTTTTAAAGACATTGTCCCTATGCAATCAGTCTGTGTTTTTACCAATCAAAAAGCATGGCTTGATCACTCTGTAAGACTAGCCCTCACTGCAAGAGACAAAGCCTTTTCTTTTGGGAACTTGGAGGAGAAGAAAATAGCTCAATATAACCTCCGCAGGGCAATTAATCTGGCAAAGAGGCAATATAAGAAAAAAATTATATGGTATTGGTACGCAGGGTATTCAAGGCAAGACCTAGTTGTACAACTAATGTCTTGCCTACACTGCCATTACGAGCTGAATCTTTTTTATGCCGGTTTGAAACCACCAACATGACCCCCCCCAGAGTAGTCCCGCCAGCAGTGCAAACACTCCCAATAACACACCAAGGACATTCCACATCACAGAGGGTGATGTGCGACGTGTGTTTGAGCGAGTGAACATCCGAAAAGCTGCTGGGCCGGATGGGATTCCTCGCCGGGTGATTAGAACTTGCGCATCACAACCTGCAGGCGTGTTTGTGGACATTTTCAACCGTTGTCTGTCTCTCTATGTATTTCCCTCTTGCTTTAAATCCTCTGAAATAGTGCCAATTCCCGAGAAGAGCAAAATCATGTGACTAAATGATTGGCGGCCTGATGCCCTCACTCCGATAGTGAGCAAATGCTTTGAACGGCTTATAAGAGATTACATCAGCACTCTTGTCCCAAAAGCTCTGGATCACCATCAGTTTGCCTATCGAGAAAATAGATCCACAGAGGATGCTATATCCACAGTACTCCATAACACACTCACGCACCTGGAAAATGAAAACTCTTATGTCAGAATACTTTTCATTGTTTATCGCTCGGCATTCAATACAATAATTCCTTCTAGACTGGTCAAAAAACTCAGCAGCCTTGGTTTTCCACCTGACCTCTGCAATCTCATCCTGGACTTCCTAAGTAACAGCCGTCAAGTGGTTAGGATGGGGTCCATCACCTCTGCTCCTCTAACCGTGAGTACCGGAGCGCCCCAAGGCTGTGTGCTTAGTCCTCTTCTTTACTCACTGTACACATATGACTGCACACCATTACACTCGTCAAACCTCATTATCAAGTTTGCTGTTGACACCACAGTGGTGGGCCTGATTAGAGGTGAACGAGTGGTTGTACAGGGAGGAAGTGGAGAATCTGGTACAATGGTGTCAGGATAACAATTTGTCACTAAATGTGGCAAAAACGAAAGAGCTGGTGGTGGACTTCAGGAAGAGAAAAAGAGGTCTCGGCAGGCTATTACCGTCGTGGTTTTATCAAAAATATGGTTAAACGTTGTGCCTGGGGCATTTGTAACACAGATACGCGTTTCCCAGAGAGGTTGGAGGGGGGTGTCCGTTTTTTCCCTCCCCAAAATCGAAATAAAATACTGACAAGTGTCGTTTTTGGATTAAACTGTGTGGACGTCCTCAGTCAGCGAAACCCCTCAAGGATCAACAAGCTCACTTTTGTGTGCTCTAATTTTTCTATTTTTCACCTTACTGTGAAGTTATACTAGTTAGACAGTTTTATGCTGTTTAGGTTATGATTTCTGTTCTCTACCCTAATTGTTGATACGCTAGCACACGCTGCTAATAAATACAACTTTATACTCGCGTAGTCCGTTTGCTTTGTAATAATGATTATAGAAGTGAATAGAGACCTACCCAGCTTTGCATGAACAGTGTTGCTCCTGATATTGTTAGTCCCAGCCTCCGTCTCGATTAGGATATGCGGTGGTTCATTTTTTTAACTGTGACCGTTATGCTTTTGCATCTATTTGGATGCCTTGTTGTTGCTTGCGTTTCACCCGTATGTCTTGAATATAGCCTTCGAACGCACACTGCAGCCCCTTTTGCCTACTTCTATCGGACAGTTTATTTGCTGCTTTATAAAAGTTTGATAAAATTTCAGCAGGAAGAGCCGTCACAGCATAAGCCATGTTGATACCAAACCAGAGCCCAGATGAAGTTGTCGGAGGTAGCAACAGTAACTAAAGGGGGCGGGGCTTAGCCAAAGGTGAATTGAGAGTGTCCTCACGGGGGCCATCACCTCCTGGTATGGCAACTGCACTACAAACAGCCGCAGAGCAATACAAAGAGTGGTAAAAACTGCTCAGAAAATATGCGGCTGTGAGCTTGCACCTATAGCAGACCTGTATCAGGAGAGGTGCAAGAAGAAGGTGAAAACTATAGGGAGCCACAGGATCTTTTAAACCTAATGTTTTTCCGATCAGTTTCCATCCCTTTGTATTGAAATGCAGTTCAGTTGTACAAATATGGTGTAGTTTTATACAATAAAACTTAAAATAAAATAATAAATATATAAATATGTCAGACATGATTAAATATATTGCCGTCCATTTAAAATGAAGATACAATTTTATTTGCCTTCTGAAGAAAATACATATTTTAAGATTTCCATAAATACAGCCTAGCCTAAGCTATAATGTTGTGGTATGAATTAAACATGAAACATAGAAACTAGAAACAGACATCTAATTATCATATAAAGTGTAATAAACACTACTTGCATACATTGTACATGCAAATATAAGCTAAAGCAAAAGTAAACATGCAGAATTTTTTTTTTTTAATGGACGACTTTCTTTTTCTTATTGTGGTTAATTTAGCAGAACTGAAACTGAAATGCGTGTCAGTCTTTCAACACAAATGTGTTGTAACCCAATGTAACAAATAAAACGTATCAGCTATTTATGTATTTATTTATTCATTCATTCATTAAAGTAGGCTACCTAAATTCAGAAAGCCAGCGCGGATGTAATTATGATTAAAGGAAATCTACATATCAAGAGATCAATGCCCGTTTGAAACTCGTTTGATTGACTCATGAGTCATGACACCATTCATTTCCCTGATGGTAATCACTAGCTACCAATCGATAAGGAAATGGCTTCATAGCGATAACCGGGTTAACATTTAAACGCGCATCACTCCTCATGATAGCAGCGCTTGGGCAGGACCATCAGTTGGATAAACGCATAACACACTTCACCGAAGGAAAGAAATACCATATTAAATACGAAGAGTGTCTTAAAAACACTAGGAAGTGATCTAACTCGTGGACAGAGACATGTTTTCTCTAACGTTATAAAATATAACTTTAAATGTTTTACTTTTACTGCTGCATAGGCGATAAAGGTAAGTGCATTACGTTTTAACTTTTTGTCAAAGCATAATGTACACTGATTAACTTGGACAATATTTGGTAAATACAGGCGTTTTCGGACTTTTCAATTGATTTTTGGGGTATCGTGGATGCGTTGAGAACGTTCGAATAGAAAATGTTTCATTAGGCTACTGCTTTTTAATTTTTTTTTTTTACATTTTATATGCCTATAACATCGTATTGTAGTCTAGTAGGCTGCTCCGAATTTTCCGAAATCTCCGTTTTCTTTGTAGATAAGAAGAACAAGATAAAATCAACCATATGAAATGACAGATTGTTTATAGACTACTGCTATAATAATAATAATAATAATAATATGCAACTATAAAATGTAGCCTATCAATGTACGCAGTAGGCTACAAAAAGGTTTGATTTTAATGTGTAGGCTACATTTCCCAATTATTGTCTGGTTTGACTTCTCTTACTACACCCTGTAAAACCGGCTTGTAAACAAAACAACAACCCTACCCTTGTTTGCATAAAATTCATTTTTAAGCAGCGCAATGCCAATGTCAGTGAGCATAGGTCAACACACGTGCGAGATGATATCTATTAAACTAAAACCTGTTCGCCTGGTGTATAGCCTACTCTTCATTTTTATTTGAGCTGTATACATTAACAACAAACTATGTTTCGGTAAGCAGGCGTGCTTTCATTCAGTGCCAAGGCAATAATAGTAAAAGTGTAGAGGCGAAAGTTCACCTTTGCTCATGAGAAAACAATAAGTCGTGGTTTAAAGAAAGGCATGTTTCAAAATGTATCAGTAGGCTGAACACGCAGTTAAAACACATAGCTAATGGCAAATCCTTTTTTCTGCTAAACATTTAAGGATTCCTTTAGGCTACAGCACAGTTCACTTTTAGGATTGTTATTTCTACTTTTAAAACCGTTATTGTAAATTAAGGTTTACAAACTATAAGTCATTTTGTAAACTGTGAGTCATTAAATAAGATAAGTGACAGTTGGTTCAACCTTCATTAAATTACCTTTCAGACTTACAAAGTATAATGATGAAAATAAGGAAGTTATTATTGCAGCCTGTCTGAAATAGGGTATGGCTACATAAACATATGCTATAGCCTACTGTCAGTTTGTAGACGCCCACTTTCCAACGGCAACATTCCCAACATTCTGGAAATGTGCAGCCTATATTTTTGATAAAATGCGTTTATTAACTTTTTTTTTTCTAGCAGCAAATTCGTCTACGACGTAGTACTTTTTACTGATATTTCTACTCTAAGCAGACTTTGTGCGTTACAGTAGCCTACAGTAATGCCTGTAGTAGGTACAGTAGCCTACACAGTAATGCCTGCAGGTATGTTTTTTAACACACGTTATGTAAACACGTAATTGTTGTGTCATGTGGAAGTTAGCAGGTTTCTGGCTTAAGTAGGAGAAACATTGGATGTAAGATTAGTAAACTATTCTGTCACTAAGTTTTGAATAAAAATATGTGTTATGTTCCTCAGCACAGTTCATTATTGAACTGGGGGAATCCATGGAAACCACAGAATTCTGGATTCTACAGAATACATTTGATTAAATAAATAGATTAAATCAGAAATTATTGACTCCAAACACTTTTTGCTGAAAAGTGATATTAATTAACCATGAATTTTGAAAAACATTTCTGCTAATTTGTCAAAAAAAAAAGAAAAAGGCTAATATTAGCTAATTTGATTATGCTAAGTTAAAAATATAAATAAAAACGTTTCCATCAAGTAGTTTTTTTCTTCACAAAATATTAATGATTTTTCAAATTATATGAATGAATCCGCTTTAATGCACTTAAACAAAATGACAAAAAGAAGTATTAAAAATGGATAATTTTACTTTTTAAATGTAATTTAATAAAATTTAACCATTTAATGTCGAATAACTTTACATAAACATAGTTTATAAAAACAAAATTCACAATCTGTAATTTCCTGATGCTGTTTGGATGAAGTAAAACAAGATGTAGCAGCAAACCAGTGTTGGGGTTACGTTACTTTCAAAAGTGATGTATTAGAATATTGTGTAACTTATTTACTTTTTATGCAAAATATGCGCTACCTTGCGTTTACGTTTTTGTCACCTGGGTTGGGCTTGCCTAATAAATGTCAATAAATGGGAAAACAAAGTAACTTGCGTGCGTTACTTCTTTGAAAAAGTAACTCATTTACACATTTTAACATTTACAACTTACATATTTAGTTGTAAATGTTAAAATAAAGCATTACTTTAGAGTTACTTGTAAAAAGTAATTGATTATGTAACTTCAGCAAACACATTTGCTGAACATTTTGCATTTTCTTCTGTCACTGGCCATAAGTCTATCCTTGAAATCATAATTAGGCTTAAAATAGTCAAACATATGAAAATCGGCTGACAATAATTGTAACCTGGCTCAGAGGAAGATAGGAATCGTGTCTTTGTGCCAGTTTTTCTGGTGATTAAGGGATAATACTGTTCACCTTACAAATGGTTGTCAAAAGCAAAAATACCATGAAATGCTCAACATATTTTGTATATATGTGACTATATGTGACTATTTTTGGAATCAGCACCCCAAATTTAGTAAGAAAATGTTGCATTTTATTGAGAAAATATGATGCAGGGCAGTGTAATACATATTATTTTCATGTTCACTAATATATATGTATCTTACCCTCTTCTTGCAGCTTACCCCTGCCCTCTGTTTGACAACTTACTAGTTTGAGAAGCACTATTTTGCTCTTCTAAATGACAGTGTTGAATGTGTCAGCTGAATGGTTCATAATCGGACATTAATTATTCAAACTGGGTCATGTGAATAATTGAACAACGCAGCTGATTAAAGACAATCAAACATGTTGGAAAAACCGCATTTGGAGCGACAAGTGACACAAGTATAAGGCTTATGATGTGTTTATTGTTGTTGGTACAGTATTTAAGTGCATATGTGTCTTTAACAGAAGAAGGTCGGTGATGAGATGCTATCTGAAAAAATCCGGCCTGGTCGGAGTTGGTCTTTTAATTTTGACCAGCGTCTACATCTACATGCAGAGACCAGAATCAGGATCCGTCAAGGTAAGCTTGTGCTAATAGCATTATCATTAAAAAAATGTCAAACATGTTTGAAACGCCAAAAGGGTGGAGTATCTCTTCAAGAAATCCACTGAATCTTTACTTAAAAATGTTTGATTCTGTTGTACGTCTTGTGTCCCAAAATTACGCATTGTACATTATGCACTTATGCACTGTGTGGTGTATGAATTTTATTCGGTTATTATGTCAATCAACTCGGATAGTCCTGTAGCACACCACGAGTTGTACTAGCAGTTCAGTTTCATTGCAATGTTGTCCAGGCTTGTTTCCTGTTCATTTGAGGCATAGCCTACTGTTTTTCTTCATCACTCACAACAAAATGTTTCCTAGTTGATATACATTATGTTTGAAAGCGTTGTGATCAAGCGGCAACTTTCCGGTCTCTCTCTTGAATCCAACGCGGAAGTGACTTAAACTGCAATTCATCGACTGACCACTAGAGACAGGCTCCGAAAGAGAGTCAATCACATAAACCCCCCATGTTAATATGCCCAACTTTACAGCAGAAAAATATATGTTTACAGCCTGGTACAAAAAGTGGTTTTGGTCTATACAGTTAATTTTGCCCTTCATGTAAACTGTGAGGAGGGTGAACATTTGTATAACTCATCCGTTTAAATTATATTAAGCCTTAAAGTTCTGCATAATTAAGGGCGTGGCCACTTGAGTGACAGGTGGATTGCCGCTGCTGTCACTACTAGCCGTTTCTCTGCTGTCTGTTAGCCGTACGTCACCTCAGCTAATCCGCCTCTTCGCCCGTTTCCGGTTATCCGGGAGTGACGCGCTGCCAAGATGGCGACGGCCGGCTCCGCCCACTTTGGGCTTCAAAAAGGGCTCTTCCGAAAACTACGAGTGACGTCATGGACACTACGTCCATATTTTTTTTACAATCTATGGTTGTGATATGCTGAACGTTTAAGGGCAGGTGCTCATTCATGTGAGTGACTATCGTGTGCATGAGTCACCAACCCGTCAATCGCGGTCGACACGTCGATCTTAAGTCGATCGCGACGAGTTTTCAAAATCAGAGAAAAAAACCCAATATTTTTTTTTATTATTATTTATTCATTTAAAATGCACCATGTGTGAGCCTATTGTGTGTAGTACATTTGTCCAATCAAATAGCCTGCCCTATAGTTTACATTTATAATGTCTGTAAAACAACCACTGACAAAGCCTTGTTTATACTTTCGCCTGGCACCGCAGCGCGAGCCTCCGCTGACTGCGCGCGCACCTCCCCAAATGGACGAGGCATTTATACTTGACGCAACTGTTTATACAAGACGGAAAACCAGACCATACGACTGATTTAGACGCGCAACTGGGTGCCGGTGTGATGATGTATCCGTCTGTTAGGGCAGATTCGGCTCAAAGTCGTGCATCTTCGGATGCGGAGGCGCGCACGCTGTTACAATGACGCCATTTTTGCCGCGCTCACCTTCGCGCTCATGCGGATGCGTCGAGTATAAACAAGGCTTTGCGTTTTAACCAGCTCAGCCACTTAACATACGCTCACATCAAGCTCTTCAAGCTAACGATAGGCAAGCAAACGAAACGGTGGCTAAGGCACAACGGAAAAAGAAAAAAACTTATCATTTTCATGTAGAATGGGAACACGATTTTCTATTCACCATAGTTAAGGACAAAAATATTTGCCTGATTTGTCACCAGGCTGTTGCGCTAGCAAAAAGGGGTAACGTGGAGAGGCACCACAACACCATCCACCCCAATTTCCAAGATACATACCCGCTAAAGAGCACTCTTCGTTCAAAGAAAGTTGACGAGCTGAAGTCTGTTTTGAAAGCACAGCAGTCACTTTTTACCAAACCGACAGCTAAAAGTAAGGCTGCAACAGAGGCATCCTTCCGTGTCAGCCACCTGTTGGCTAATTGTAAGAAACCGTTCACGATGGAGAGCTAACGCATTTCAAGGAGGCAATGGTCGTTGCCGCAGATACCTTATTTAAAGATTAAAAAAACAAAGAGGACATAACAAATGCTATCGGAAGTGTGCCACTTGGCCCAGCCATTGAGGCAAGAAGGGTAGAGTTGTTATCGGAGGACGTGAATCAACAAGTTCTCAAGGATTTATCGCTTTGTGAGTGTTATTCTCTGCAATTTGAACACTGCACAGCTAATGGTATTTGCACGGACGTAACAGCAAAATTGAACGAGCTGAACTATGAGCTTCAGGGAAAAGACAAAGATGTGACCCACATGATCAGCGCTGTCAATGCCTTTAAGGCCAAGGTGGGAGTGTGGGCTTCTCAGCTGAAGAATGGAAGCCTAGTGCACTTCCCAAACCTCGAAAAAATGTTGCAACACATGAGAAACAAAGATGCTTTTCTCCCGCAAGAATTCTGTTCCCAACTGGAGAAACTGGCATCCGAATTTAACAGGCGTTTTCAGGAGTTAAATGACATACAGGAGGTTGTTGTATTTATCTCAAACCCGTTCCTCCCCATTGAGATTGAGGAGGTATCCACCAAATTCCAGCAAGTATTTGCTTTACCAATTGGAGTTGACATGGAGATAATTGAACTGCAAAACGACATCGAGTTGAAAGCAAGGTCAAGAGACAACGATTTTTGGGGTCTTGTAAACACTGAAAAGTTTCCCCTTCTCTCATCCTGTGCACTTAAGGTGAAGGCCTACTTCGAATCAACATATCTCTGTGAGATGCCCTTTTCACAAATGAAAATAATCAAGTCAAAGAACAGATATTGTCTAACTAATAGACATCTCACAGACTGCGTAAGACTTGCTGTGTCAAACTATGAGCCAGACTACAGAGCACTTGCTGATAGTGTGCAATCACAGCCATCACATTGAATATATGTGTGGGGAGAAAATCTCATCTGACTGAGGGAGTATTGCTAGTTTGAAATATGTTGGCTATATTGTTAAAAGGAGATCTGTGTTTTATGTTGTTGACAAAGGGAAAGAGAATCAGTGCTGTACATGATTGTTTTAGACCTGTAATTGATTGATTATTGAGGTAATGAATAGTAGTAGGTCTGTAATTTGTGAAAATATTTTTGAAGAATTGAAGGATGACTGTTGTCATAATATTTTGTATGCTAGTTGCACTTACCTGAGTATTTCCATTTTGAAGTGTTTGAAATGTGTTTTAAAAGGGAAAGTGAAACAGTACATTATTGGCTTAGGCCTGTAATTGACTGATTATTGTGTTTATATATGAGTAAGCCTGTGAAAATGTTGAATTATAGTTGACAGTTTGTATAGTTATATACTACTGTATTTGTATAGTTAAATAATATTTTGCTAGTGACTAACAGGCAACAAAGAACTACATTGTGGCCTTGTTTTTTTCATATTTTGAGGTGGACAAAGTACACAACTTCCTTACTTGAGTAAAAGTACAGATACTACTGGTCAAATATTACTCCGTTACAAGTAAAAGTTGTAAAGACCGATTTTTACTTAAGTAAAAGTACAGAAGTACTCATTTTTAAAAGTACTTAAGTATAAAAGTAAATGTCAATGCATTGTTTTATTATTGTTGCATTGTTGCATGTAATAGCCAATTTACAGTAGGCTACATTATGCCTCTGAATCTCTGCCTGCCTACCCTCATATCAATATCACATTTATTTCTAGAACATAGTTCCAGTCGTGGGATTGAATAAGTGTACTCAATAACGTCCACAATGGTTTCGGACACCCAAATGGCTATCCCCAGTCTTTTAGTATGAATATGTTAGACTTACTGTTATCTATAAGCTAGTGTGCTCCAAAACAATGACAAAATTCGCATTTAGAAGACCAAACCCAACGTTGAAAATTAAAATCATGTTGATGTCAGAATCCAATGCCAGATTGACGTTAGTCTCCAACGTTGGACAGACGTTGTATTGTGGTTGAAAATCGGTTGACGTCAGAAACCTACATCAATCGAGTTCTGACGTCAACCAGACTTTCATTTCCAACCAAAATGCAACCCCTGCAACCAAAAATCTTCCCTGACGTTGCTACTTTCTACTCAAAGACCTTGACAGAAATGTAGTGGAGTAAAAAGTACGATATTTGTCTTTCAAATGTAGTGAAGTTAAAGTAAAAGTTTCCAGAAAAAATAATACTCAAGTAAAGTACAGATAATCAAAAAGTGTACTTAAATACAGTACTCAAGTAAATGTACTTTGTTACTGTCCACCAGTAGATCTTGGTTTACATTTGGACTTGCGATGTGATCTTAGGCATGGAAAGGTTGGTGACCTGACCACTACGATCAAAGATGCGATATGAGAGAAGTGCCGATTTTTCAGAGATGTGACTGAGATTTAGCATGCTCAAAAACGGCGCAAAATGTGAAATCACATACACCGTGATATCCTCTTACCTTGAGGGAATGATTTATTTGAGGATGTTGCATATCATTTCTTAAACACTTCTCTTAGGAAACCGTTAAGTGGTTCATGACAGAGACTCAGGATATGTCAAATTTCTGTTGTTGCCATGCACACGTTATTTGTTAATGCAGATAGCGGTACGTTTTCCACAGAAAACAACATAACATGGATAACGAAATCAAAAAAGAAACCTAAATATAAAAGAGAAGGACCAGACGAGATGGACACTCAAAGAAAGAAAATATATTAATTTCCTCACCCTCATGTCGTTCCAAACCCATAAAACTTTACTTCATCTTTTAACAAATTATGCTATTTTTTTACATTCTCTCCTCATTTCTGTCTATTCAATGAAAGTCATTAAAGTAATGTATATGATTCAAGTTGTTTCGGAATCGGAAGTTCAAGAAGCTTGATGTGCAAGAACCAATGAGGTTTGTTCTTGTGTGTGACGTACACACACGTGTGCTTCCTCTGACCATGCTATCTATGTAAGTTGATCAATGTATGTGAATAAACATAAATTAAAATTGGTTTATCATATAAAGCGGCAGATCACGTCTTGTTAGAAGACTCGGATTAAACCTGCTCGCACCGTTTAACACTTAAGGTGAAGTTTTCCAAACCTTAGGTTAGGGAAATGACAGTTAAGGGGCTTTATGCAACACATAGTTGTTTTTAGGAGATTACTTAAGTCAAAAAATAGATACTTAAGGGACATTCTAGGGGTTTATGATGTTTCACTGACAAAAAGCCTTAATTAACGCAAGGGTTATTTTCTGCGACCCCCTAAAGTTTAAGGTACTGTGAGTGTGATCTTAAGGGAAAATTACACTTAAGTGCTTTATGCAACCGGGCACTGGACCTGGGTCTGTTTACACAAGACTGTTTTCAATTAAAAACGGAAAACGGTTTTAGCCGTTCATTTACATGACAACTGTGTTTTGGGGGATTGAAAACACAAACTTTTGAAAACTGCTTTCAAAGTGCAAGTTTTTTTTAAAAACTATACCGTTATCGTGTAAACTACAAAAACATGAATTTGTGAAAATGGTGATGTCATACGCATGTGTATTACGTGTTCAGTCCATAGGCGCGTAACTGCTTTTTTACAAAGTCACATCGCCATCTACTGGCCTGGCATGAATAATACAGCGGTTTTAGTCGTTTTCATGGATCTGTGTGAACGGGAATCATTTTGACAATGTTGTCTTCTGTACGCGAAAAGCGCAATGGAAAAACGTTTCTGTTTATAGTACATCGTTGTCATTTTAATATTCCCTTGAACCGCCTTTCCACTGTACACGACAAATAGGGCCAATGGATTCTTCCTATTGAAATGTTGTATAATGTGTGTGGTATCCTTACTACAATACTTTACTTTATTTGTGGATACACATCTTTTCTGTTCAACCGCCACGACACCACAATGTGTGACCCCCTGTTGCCTATCTGTTGTGTAGTGTGAGAAGAACAGCAATCCGACGACTTTGAAAATCATGTAGTGTGTGTACCCACCAGAGCTGTGTTCACTGCCAGTGACTTTGCTGCTGCATGTCACCGCGAGGTCGCTAGTGGGCGTTTACACTACTGTTGTCTAGTAAAGTTTATGAATGACATTCACGGATCTTATTCCATGTTGTAGACACCGAATCAGTTTTCTTGCAGCTAAAAACAAACATTTTGGAGGGAAAAGACTAAAAAAGGAATCAGTACATAAAATGCTTAATATTAGAGATGAACGAGAAACGGCAAGTGCCATCGCACCTGGAAATCGTGTCGTTGGAAATCTCCAGCTCTCCATTGAAATGAATGGGATCATGTCACGGCTGCGTGTCAATGGCAGTGTGAATGGGGCTTAACACTAAACCTCCTGTAGGATCATGTTTGTAGTTGATGTTGATGTAATATGATGAACTAGAACTGTAATTTTTATGATTTTTGCTACAGGGTTCAGTGAGCTGGATTTGGGACAGCGAGACTTGGGTTGAAGATCTCCAGAGCCATTACCTGCATTTCAATGTTTCCATTAAAGTTCTGGCAGGAGACCTCCAGCAGTCCAAGAGTGAGTTTATCTATTCACAACTAGCAGAGAATTCACCGGTAGAAGTTTTGTTTAGATACAACAGATTTCGAAGATAATGCTTGAAAATCACTAAAGGAAGTGCAACTGAAATGATTTATGTCCATAATTTAATTCCATGTATTTCTTTAACTAAATTGCTCTTAAAATAATCAACATATTTATGTAGAATAAGGGGATCATTCACACAAAACATCTGCAATACTTTTAAACGGATGATTAATGTACATGTGCGTCAGGCGGATGCCTTCGTTTGTTTCACCAGTTCTTAAAATAACTTTTCAAGCTCCATTCCGGACACGGGTTGCCTTTCTTGCAAGACCGCATCCTGTGTTAGCTTTGCTAGACATGAACATTTTGTTTTCCAGTAAAAGGGCGTACTCTATTGAAAATAAGAAATTTCCTTGACAATCTATCTTGAAATACCAGTAAGATCATATACACTGCCGTTCAAACTTACTTCTAACTCCTTCCCCCGCCAGCTTTTTTTTTATTTTATTTTTAATTGGCAGCATTTTTTATAATTTCCACAAAACTTGGCCCGCAAAATATTCTGTTGAACAAACAGTCAGTATATCAGAAGAAAGAACAGAGCCTCTGCCTTAAAAGAACAAACAAAAAAAACAAATTATGAACACCCATAAAAAGCACATTTTGAACCAGGCACGTAGCCAGTAATGGGCCAGCACTGTCCCGCCCAAATTACTCACTGACCCGCCCAGGCAAGTTTGATCAAAACACATTTTTAGTTTAGTTTTTTTATTCAAATGTATTTAAGAAACTATATAAATTTATACCTGATTTATTGTTGACTGCATGGTGTGTGTGTTTAATTTGTTTTCCCGAAAAAATGGAACTGTTGAAGCAAGTTGTAGAAAGCCTCCCTCCGGAACGTAATTGGTTGCTACGGTTGCTAGGGGTTCCGACAGGAAGACTCTCTGGGCGGCGGGCTCTGGCGGGCTTTTTAAGGGGGTCGCACACCGGATGAGAAGACCAGCGCCTCGTCTTTAATTTCAAACACATTATTCTCTATGAGAGTACACACACCGGCGGTGCCATTCGGCGTCTGTCCGCGGCGCCCAGAAACGGCTGCAGGACCTTGTTCAAAATCCTGCCGCGCCACAGAGCTATGTTTAATATTTTTTATATTAAATTTACATTTATTTGTCCTAAATCGTCGTTAATGTATATACTGACTTCACCCTGTGCTGCAATAGACATTTAGTTTTACATTAATTTACAGAAATCAGCAGCAGAATGAAAACTGCTGATGTTATCGGATTTTCAGGTGATATTCTCAATTCATTCAGTTAATGGACGCTCTGAGGTAAAGTGTTCAGACTGCAGACTCAGCAGCGATTGTATTTAATTGTACAGTACAATCATAACATAGTACAGACATGATCTTAATTCCATAATATCCTTAAACATAACAATATTACTGGCCATAAACTGAAAAAGTGCGCGTCCAGTCTGCGATACCTTGAGTTGTTCCTAGACATTTAAGTCATTTTATTTCTAGGAAAGACTATAGGCCCACTCACTTTTTCACTGGCCCACCTAAAATAAAATTTCTGCCTACGCCACTGTTTTGAACAAAAAGCTGAGGAAATCACATTGTCTGGATCAGATTCAGAACGATGATCAAAACACAGATGGAGTAGATCGAGTCCATCAACACCCCCAAAGCTTCACAGTCCTAGAGCTCGTCCTGGGTCGACTCTTCATTCAGTAACATTAGGCAGTTTTGATTTATATGCTGTTTAATGTTTGGGCCTGTTTACACCTGGTATTAAGATGCGTTTCACTGGATCGGATCACAATTGGGCGACACTAAATACAGGAACTACGGGTCTAAAACAACTACTTTCCACCACTTCCAGAGGTAATTGAAAACACATAGGACCGGATTGCTTTCGTAGTGTAAACGTTCATGTGGTCGAATGTGTTCAAACAGCCACAAAAGACCGTCTTCTCTCCACATACTGACCTAATGAGTGACATTATGAGAAGAGCTCTAGCCAGACGGGATTTAAAGGTTTTTTGTCTGTAAAAAATCCTCCGATGACGCAAAAATCATCATTTTGCATCATCTGAGGCTTTTTGGCCAGAGGCTAGAGACTACAGCCAGTAGAAGGCGCTAGATCCGCATGTTTTCAACCCGCCCATAGAGGGAGGATCTCACTCACAGAATGTACAAATAGTGTCAGCCATCTTTTTTTGGAAGCTAAGCTAACAGGCTCTTGATCTGTGGAGAAAGCTGAGTAGTAGGGGTTAACATCCTCTTTTTCCCGGACATGTCCGGCCGTCGAGATCGTCCAAAATGTCTGGGATTCGTCTTTTGCTTTCTGAAGTTGCCATTCATGTTTACATGCACACCTTTTGTTTCAATCTAACTGAATTCATTCCGATTGGTGAATCTGACCATAGTATTTACATGAACACTAAACAAGTGATCGGTTAATGTGCGTTTTAACATTGTTGAGAAAATTCCCGCTCCTCCGCGAGAGATCGCCTACGAGACCGGTGTGCGTCTCACAGGTGCCGCTCATCAGTAATCACGCCACCGGCCTCGCGTCGTTCTCCCGCGGCCGTCAGTCTCGTCCTGCTCACCACAGTAAACATAATGAATGGCGACTGTAGAACGCAAAAGCCGAATCCCGGACATTTTGGGCGGTCTCGAAATCCCGGGCAGACTCGTCATGGAGACTCACTAGTAGCCTAGCCTTGTTGTTTAACTGGCACTGCGCTCTTACCGGTAGGTGTGGCTTGGGAGTGTCCTCGTAGGGCAGCGAAGCAAGTGCATTCTGGGAGTTGTTGTCTTTCATCCACATTTCTACTACATAAATGACCCATTTTAAACACACATTCATCTATCCAGAGGTAAAGTATCCCTTTAAACTGTCGACTGAAGACCCAAGTTTGATTTGAAAAGGAAAAACGTATCAGGCACAATGTTCTCTCACTAATCCTGATTTCTAACACTCACTCACAGCGTTCGGCTGCTCTTGCGGCTCAGAGCAGGAACTAAAGCTGATGTTCTCCGTGTGTTTTTCTGTCGTCTCCGGTCGTGTTCAAATGTAAACGGCACAAGCTTATTTTGTCCATTAGATTGAAAGATCTGAACAAAACATACATTTCCCCACCCATAGACTCTCCCCTCGAAGAAATCAGGACAGTAGTGGACAAAAGAGAGGGATTAAAACACCAGGTGTAAACGGGAATGTGTTTCCCTACTTGTGATCCGATCTACCAAAACGCATCTTAACACCAGTTGTAAACAGGGCCCAAGATGATCGTGTTAGTTTACATGTTGTATAAGCAATGCTTCTATGGATTGTTTCTTCTTCACATGTGTTTTGATCCAGAGATTCAGTACTCTTTCAGAAGATGTGTAATAGCGCCCCCTACCGTATAACCATGAAAACATGGATTGCTGGAAAATTCCATCAATGGCGGGGAAAGATTTAAGACTTTGTGAACTTAATGAATCCCAGTAAACAACTTTGTAGTCACATCCCTGTGGTTTCATCCTTTTTCAGAGTACCTAACGGTGGGCCTCTCGTCTGTGAAGAGGAAAAAGGGCAGTTATATTCAGGACACTCTTCGTTCAATCTTCACCGAGTCCTCCGAGGAAGAGCTGGATCAAATGGTGGTGGTCGTCCTTCTCGCGGACTTTGATGTGAGCTGGATCCGGGAGACCTTACAGAAAATCACAGATGAATTCCACCTGCATCTGTCGAAGGGTCAACTGCTTGTTATCCACGTCAACGAAGAGAACTATCCTCCCCTCACAGGACTGAAGAGGAACTTCAACGACGCTCCCGACCGCGTGTCCTTCCGTTCGAAGCAAAACGTGGACTACTCCTTTTTGCTCCATTTTAGCTGTAACCTCTCCCAATACTACATCATGCTGGAGGACGACGTGAGATGTTCGAAGAACTTTCTCTCCAGTATGCGAGAGCACATCCTTTCAGTGGGCAACTCGAAGTGGGTCACGCTGGAATTCTCCAAGTTGGGCTACATCGGAAAACTCTACCAGTCCAAAGATCTGCCCATTCTGGCCCGTTTCCTTTATAATTTCTACCAAGAGATGCCCTGCGACTTCCTGCTGTCGCATTTCCACCGATTGTTGATGCAGGATAAAGTCATTCGTTTCCGCCCATCTCTGTTTCAGCACATGGGCACTTACTCGTCATTTAGGGGGACATACAATCGCCTGAAGGATGAGGAGTTCGTCGAAGAAGTTGCTGATAACCCTCCAGCAGACATTCGCACGAACATTGAGACTTTTGAGACCAATACTGCCGAAAAGGCTTACAGTCAAAATTTAGACTATTTCTGGGGCGTGTCCCCTATTGGCCCAGAAAACTACTTTTTAGTGGTCTTTCATGAACCGGTTCTTATCTCCCGTGTCCAAATACGAACAGGATCGGATGGAAAAGATCAGCTGCTCTCTGCTGATGTGGAACTTGGGAAAACTCTGGTGAAAACGGAGTCGGCGGTGGATTGCTCAGGATTTCACGCACTGGGTTCTCTTCAGAACGGACAGTTTAATGAACCCGATGTCCAGAAACGTGTGCCCGCAACCGTGGCATGTTTACGAATTCGAGTCACAGCACCCCAACCGGACTGGGTTATCATAAACAGGATCCAGGTCTGGACTGTTAAAGCTGAAAAAAAATTATGAGAAAAGCGCTTTCTAAAGCTGTTCTGCGCAAGTAATTTATTCCTTTTCATCGCTGGCGTAGATTTGAATCTTTAAAATCTGTTTGTGAGGATCAGGGATATTATTATAACTAAAAACATTTTAAAAAACTGTTAACTGGAAAAACTTATTTTATTTCAGCTAGTTGCCAGCATTTCTAATTTTTCTTTAGTAACTTGTATTTCTAAAAGAAAGTTACATTTAAATAATTGAAATGAAAACAAAAAAATTACCAAAACTTTAACTGAAATTAAAATGAAACTTGGAAAATATAAACATAAAATACAATTAGTAAAAACAATTAATATAATAATTGTCTTTATACAGCATAAAATAATTTTGATTGTGTATTCAAGTAAAAAATATTGTAATAAGCAGAATTGAACAGGATATTCAAACTTTCAGAAAATATATATGTTGAATTATGTTTATTTTCCTTATCCCGTTCTAAACTATTTTGTTGTTGTTTTAAATTAATTAGAACTTAAATATGTTACATTTATTTTTAATGAAAATAGTTTTCTAGTTTTCTAACTTTTCTTAAAATAACTGAAGAAGAAGAAAAAACCCTCAAAAGATTCATTTGATAACCTTTTGCAAGGTTTCCCAAGATATACAATAATTTTCATGCAAATAATGTCAGTATAACTGGAGTTTAATTAATAAATGAAGAATATAGACGAAAGAAGAATTTAGCCTCTGGTCAATCTTCTGCCTTACATATAAGTTACAAAATGTTAACATTTTAAAAGATAAAAGTGCCACAAAAAAAAAAAACTCCTCAATTAATATAAATAAATATCAAAATATGAAGTTTGAAATATGAAGGCCTGGTTATGTGGTTGAGTGGTGAAAGAGGATACCAGGAAGTAAATCACATTTTACAGTCAAAATATTTACATTTACAAGCCTTTTTAAAGTGAATGTTTGTTAGGAATATACTGCCCCCTAGGTGTAGTAGCCTTGAAATACATTTTGAAATACTAATATAAAATTTCATGGCTTCAAGCACCAGTGAGGGGGAAGTACACACACACACACACACACACACACACACACACACACACACACACACACACACACACACACACACTTTAAATTGACCTAATTTTGTTCAGTATTTGGTGTAAGGACTCGAAGAACTAGATTTTATATATTTGTATATTTTATACCAAACTGATATGTTGCCTTCATCATGTTTCTGACAATCATATCAACATGTGTGATTTATCAAACTAAGCCTTAAAAACAGGGTACTAATGCTCGCTGACTACTGTATGTTCTCTCCACCTCAGGGATGATAGTGAGAAATAACTTATGTATAAGTTATGTATAACTTAAGTATATTGTTATAACTCTGAGATAACTGCACAACTCAATTGCATAAAATTATATGCTTGTTGCACAATTACATAACACCAATCGGTTTCATATGTTTTCTCTATGAATATAAGTGTGTTCTTTGTTGTTTTTGTTTGTTTTACTTTTGTCTATATGATAGCCAATTAAACACGTTCCAGGACTGTGGAGGCAGGATCATTTACATTATTTTTGTCATTATTGCAAAAAAAAAAAAAAACACTTTAGGGATGGTACTACGCTTTGCATTATGAGTCTAGTTTGAAATAATGAACTCCTTACTGTATGTGTTGTGTTCATGTGTGGGTGGTCTTTAATGAACTGTATATTGCACTATTTTATGTACTGTAAATTATATAGGGAGTCCAAAAATGTCCAATCCAGATTTTTGGACTCCTATATAATTCGCATCTATTGATGAAGTGAAAACGCATCTATTTTGCAATTTTATAATTTAAATAAACAACAATTGTGACCCTGGATCACAAAACCAGTCACATGTCGTATGGCTATATTTGTGGCAATGGCCAACAATACATTGTATGGTTAAAAATTATTGTTTTATCTTTTATGCCAAAAATCATAAGGATATTAACTAAAGATCATGTTCCATGAAGATATTTTGTTCATTTCCCACCGTAAATATCTAAAACATTTATTTTTGTGAGTGAATGCAGCACCATCGCAAAAATAAATTTGAGATTTTCTCAATGTTTCGATTTTTTTGCTCCCTCAGATTCCAGATTTACAAATAGTCAAATAGCCCACTGTAGATACAGTGTGTGTAGATACATCATACACTATAGGTTTTGTTTTATTCATTACCAAATAATATAATAGTCATTTTAATTGTAAGTGTGAACATCATTTAAAAATTATAAATAATAATGGAAAATATGCTTTGCGTATTCTTCAACACCAGCCTCAATGAGCGGTCGAAGCCCGTGGATGGTCCTCGAGGGAATTTCGCTGAGTATGTAGAGTGGGTGCTGGTGCAGTGTGAGCGTTTACCATCTGCCTTGCCAATGAGGACAATGCCCCGGTCCGGACCCATAGCCCAGTCAGTCTTCAGCCATGCCCTCAGCGGATCAAAAGCCAGAGCCCACCGCTGACTTGGAGCCCAAGCCCGCAGTGAAAACAGTTCAGTCCCGAGTCGTTTCAGTCTCTGCTGGTTCAGCCCAGTCCCAAGTCGTCTTTGTCGCCATTGAGCCAAACCAGCACCAAGTCTCCTTCGTCATCCAGACCCAAGCCTCCATCATTACCATTGACTCTGCCCAGCTCC
Organism: Phoxinus phoxinus; assembly: GCF_949152265.1. NCBI lineage: Eukaryota > Metazoa > Chordata > Actinopteri > Cypriniformes > Leuciscidae > Phoxinus > Phoxinus phoxinus. The sequence continues at coordinate 24,047,563 of NC_136893.1, read as the reverse complement.
AAGTCTCCATCATTACCATTGACTCTGCCCAGCTCCAAGTCTCCTTCATTACCATTGACTCTGCCCAGCCCCAAGTCTCCTCCATTACCATTGACTCTGCCCAGCTCCAAGTCTCCTTCATTACCATTGACTCTGCCCAGCTCCAAGTCTCCTTCATTACCATTGACTCTGCCCAGCTCCAAGTCTCCTTCATTACCATTGACTCTGCCCAGCTCCAAGTCTCCTTCATTACCATTGACTCTGCCCAGCCCCAAGTCTCCTCCATTACCATTGACTCTGCCCAGCCCCAAGTCTCCTCCATTACCATTGACTATGCCCAGCTCCAAGTCTCCTTCATTACCATTGACTCTGCCCAGCCCCAAGTCTCCTTCATTACCATTGACTCTGCCCAGCTCCAAGTCTCCTTCATTACCATTGACTCTGCCCAGCTCCAAGTCTCCTTCATTACCATTGACTCTGCCCAGCTCCAAGTCTCCTTCATTACCATTGGCTCTGCCCAGCTCCAAGTCTCCTTCATTACCATTGGCTCTGCCCAGCCCCAAGTCTCCTTCATTACCATTGACTCTGCCCAGCTCCAAGTCTCCTTCATTACCATTGGCTCTGCCCAGCTCCAAGTCTCCTTCATTACCATTGGCTCTGCCCAGCCCCAAGTCTCCTTCATTACCATTGACTCTGCCCAGCTCCAAGTCTCTTTCATTACCATTGACTCTGCCCAGCTCCAAGTCTCCTTCATTACCATTGTCTCTGCCCAGCCCCAAGTCTCCTTCATTACCATTGGCTCTGCCCAGCTCCAAGTCTCCTTCATTATCATTCGCTCTGCCCAGCTCCAAGTCTCCTTCATTACCATTGGCTCTGCCCAGCTCCAAGTCTCCTTCATTACCATTGGCTCTGCCAAGCTCCAAGTCTCCTTCATTACCATTGTCTCTGCCCAGCCCCAAGTCTCCTTCATTACCATTGAATCTGCCCAGCTCCAAGTCTCCTTCATTACCATTGGCTCTGCCCAGCTCCAAGTCTCCTTCATTACCATTGGCTCTGCCCAGCTCCAAGTCTCCTTCATTATCATTCGCTCTGCCCAGCTCCAAGTCTCCTTCATTACCATTGGCTCTGCCAAGCTCCAAGTCTCCTTCATTACCATTGGCTCTGCCCAGCCCCAAGTCTCCTCCATTACCATTGACTCTGCCCAGCTCCAAGTCTCCTTCATTACCATTGACTCTGCCCAGCTCCAAGTCTCCTTCATTACCATTGGCTCTGCCCAGCTTCAAGTCTCCTTCATTACCATTGGCTCTGCCCAGCTTCAAGTCTCCTTCATTGCCATTGGCTCTGCCCAGCTCCAAGTCTCCTTCATTACCATTGGCTCTGCCCAGCTCCAAGTCTCCTTCATTACCATTGACTCTGCCCAGCTCCAAGTCTCCTTCATTACCATTGACTCTGCCCAGCCCCAAGTCTCCTCCATTACCATTGAATCTGCCCAGCTCCAAGTCTCCTTCATTACCATTGACTCTGCCCAGCTCCAAGTCTCCTTCATTACCATTGGCTCTGCCCAGCTCCAAGTCTCCTTCATTACCATTGGCTCTGCCCAGCTCCAAGTCTCCTTCATTACCATTGGCTCTGCCCAGCTCCAAGTCTCCTTCATTACCATTGGCTCTGCCAAGCTCCAAGTCTCCTTCATTACCATTGGCTCTGCCCAGCCCCAAGTCTCCTTCATTACCATTGACTCTGCCCAGCTCCAAGTCTCCTTCATTACCATTGGCTCTGCCCAGCTCCAAGTCTCCTTCATTACCATTGGCTCTGCCCAGCTCCAAGTCTCCTTCATTATCATTCGCTCTGCCCAGCTCCAAGTCTCCTTCATTACCATTGGCTCTGCCAAGCTCCAAGTCTCCTTCATTACCATTGTCTCTGCCCAGCCCCAAGTCTCCTTCATTACCATTGACTCTGCCCAGCTCCAAGTCTCCTTCATTACCATTGTCTCTGCCCAGCCCCAAGTCTCCTTCATTACCATTGAATCTGCCCAGCTCCAAGTCTCCTTCATTACCATTGGCTCTGCCCAGCTCCAAGTCTCCTTCATTACCATTGGCTCTGCCCAGCTCCAAGTCTCCTTCATTATCATTCGCTCTGCCCAGCTCCAAGTCTCCTTCATTACCATTGGCTCTGCCAAGCTCCAAGTCTCCTTCATTACCATTGGCTCTGCCCAGCCCCAAGTCTCCTTCATTACCATTGACTCTGCCCAGCTCCAAGTCTCCTTCATTACCATTGGCTCTGCCCAGCTTCAAGTCTCCTTCATTACCATTGGCTCTGCCCAGCTTCAAGTCTCCTTCATTGCCATTGGCTCTGCCCAGCTCCAAGTCTCCTTCATTACCATTGGCTCTGCCCAGCTCCAAGTCTCCTTCATTACCATTGACTCTGCCCAGCTCCAAGTCTCCTTCATTACCATTGACTCTGCCCAGCTCCAAGTCTCCTTCATTACCATTGACTCTGCCCAGCCCCTCGTCTCCTTCATTGCCATTGGCTCTGCCCAGCTCCAAGTCTCCTTCATCGTGGATGGTCCCTCCTAGCCTCCCTCTCCCTCCTCCTTTGCCAAAGCCATCTAGTTCCTCGCCCTCGTCTCTGCTGTCTCCCTTCAGACCCTCGGCTCCTCCAGTGGATCCGCCATGCTTCTCGGATCTGCCTTAGGCTTCCCAGTCATCAGCCTTGGTGCATGGATCCCTCAACTCAACCCCCAGAGCCCTGGACTCCACCTCAGCCCTCCGATCCATCGGCTCCACCTGGGCTCCATGCTCCTTCGGCTCCAACATGACATGTCATCCCTCAGGATCTGCCTGGCTCCCTCATCCTTCTGGCTTCACCTTGGTCAATAGTCGCTTTTGATATATCGTCAATGGCGAACTAAGCGGCTGCTTGGGCCCCCCAATCGAGTTTTTTTTTTTTTTTTTACATATTAGATAACTTAAACAAGTAGCATAAATAAATGAATGAATATGAACGAATTAATGAATAATGACAAGAAAACTCTGATTTCATGATCAATATACCTGCCTACTACAATTGCTGCTGTGTCTGCCAGTGTTTAAGTCATGCGCATTATCTAGACACCTCGCGCGTGCATAGATCATTCGTGCGCAACTGCGCATAGTCACGGTAATGTTAAGCCATGTCACAAAAAAGGACGTATCCCTCTGGTGCCGAAAAGAGAAAGAAGAATAGGACAGAGGAGGAGATAAAAGAGCAAGATAAAAGTATGTTTGCATGATTATTTATAGCAGTTTGAACTCTTCTCCACTTTATTATACCACACATCAGATCACTAACTCCAAAAACCCGAGACACTCCAGTAGCAAGTGCGCATGACCCATGCCTATCTACGGCAAGCCCCGAGGGGAAAAATACATTGCATACACACATATACAATTAGCGGCAGTACATCATTATTATAGTAATAGACTTTGTTGGATTCTGTCATGATGCATGTACAATCCAACAAAGTCTGTTACAATAATAATCTAAAAAAAGTATTGAGACAGATGAGAAATAATTCTATTTTTACAGTTTTCAACAACAACTGTCATTGTTGAACCCTTGCTCTTATTATGTTTCTGATTTCTCAGTTGTGTCATTATTTTAGCAAATAATTTATTTGATATGTTTTGAGACAGTTTGTTTTAAGAAGTTTCAAAGAGTAAAGTAAAAGTAGGCTATCTATTTTTTATTAAGTATTTATTTTGTATTAATACATAACCACACTGTATTCATTCATAATGTAACATTATTGCATGACATTTGTGTCAATAATCGTCAAGCACAGGTGACTCCGTGTGGTGGGAGGGGCCCCCAAATCAAATTCTGCTCTGGCTCTTCCTCAGACACATCAGCTGCACCTCAACCCTCCATCCCACTGGCTCTGCCGGGCTCCTCCTCCCTTCCAGGTCCTACAATGTCCTCACTCCCACCATCTCCGCCCTGGTCTTCCAAAACCAAGTCTCGGTCACACACGCCTATGGCTCCACCTTGGCCTTCCAGGCCTTCAGTGTCATCTTGGCTCTCCCTCTCCTCTGCTCCACCTGGGATTTCTCTGGTCACGTCTCCACCTTACTCGGTCAGGCTCCTCTTTCTATCAGTTCCACCATGGACCTTTATCTTGTCTAGGGCTGGGCACCGAACGTCGATACTTTTATGGTATCGAACGAAAAACTCCGATACTATGAGTATCGAAAAATTATTTATCTTTCGGTTCCAAATTTCGGTTCCAAAAGCCTGTAGCATACTTGCATGTAAGGACCTAAAGCGCCGGCGATTGGTGATTGGAGTTGACTACCACTTTATGTATGTTAAAACCTGCTAGTCGGTTGCTGTAGCGTTAGCGCTGTCTATTTCCCCCTTCACATTAGCCTCTGCACCGGTCCACCCCGATGTTAGGAATAGGAAGACAATACCAGAAAGTGTCAATCCCTTCACACTGTCAGCAGCAAGAGGGAAAATGTCCGAGCAAAGACGAGATCAGTGCCACAGAGCAGTCACAGGGTTTATTGTTAAAGGTTTGCTACCTTTTTCAACAGTGGAGGCCCCATGGTGGAGGTGAGCAAGCTATCGATATAAAGGGAGTTTTTTTAAAGGTAGTTTGCCAATATAGCCTCTTTTAGCCTGGATGACATATTTTACTGTTATTGTCAGTAAAAAAAATGAAACCATTATATTGTTAACATGTTTTGTGCTCTAATGTCAATTATAGGGAGATGATAAGCACCTTAAACCCCCAATATCAGTCCCCCAGCAGAGACATGCTGTCAAATACACTTATTCCTGCATGGTATGCAGTAGAAATAGGAAATCTGAAGAGAAAGTTGCAAGTTGTGGCTGATGTGGCGGTGACTGCTGATGGGTGGACCAGTGTGGCTCAAGACCACTATTTGACCGTTACAGTCCATTATGTCAAAGAAGGTTCCATGAAGGAAAACGTACTCCATACAAGGGCAGTCTACACGTCCCAGACAGGGGACGTCATAGCAGAGGAAATAGGAGACATTCTGGATGAATTTGAAATAAAGCACAAAGTTGTAGCCATCACTGTAGACAATGCAGCAAACATGGATGTGGCAGTGAAAAAGATGAGCATAATAAAGATTGGCTGCTTTGCTCACACACTAAACATTGCTGCTCAAAAACTGTACAATGTGCCCTCCGTTTCAAGGTGGGCAGGAAGGATCCGTGCAATGGTGGTCTGGTTGAAGAGGTCTAGCCTGGCTAAACCTGTCTTAAAGGAAAAGCAGAAACTTCTCGGTAAGTAGAAATCAAGATACGCTAAACTTAACTTGTCTTGATTAAATTGTTTATTAAACTGTTTCCCCAAATGGATAACCAGTTTGACCCATCTGTCTCTCTCTGTGGGCCTTCCAGAACATGCAGTCATCTTGGATATTAAGAACAGGTGGAATAGCCTCTTTCTAATGGTGGAGAGGTTCCTCGAGCAGTTCCTTGCCATCTAGGCAGCTGCCATGGACGCTTGGTTGAAGAGGACAATTGAGAAGGACAGGTGTTTGAATTGGCTCGTTCTAGTATCAGTGCTAAATATCTTTTGTTAAGTTTAATCTTGTTAATAAAACTATGTGGACATTTTTCAGACTGGAGCGAGTTACTGATGATGACTTCAGAAAAGCAGAGGAGTTTGTTAAAGTCATGAAGCTACTGTATACTTCAACTCTTTGCATGTCCGCTGAAAGGATTCCAACATTGGGTCAGATTCTGCCCATCTTGGGGAAACTTGAGCACCACTTCACTGTAAGTGCAGAGGACTCCACATTTACTCAGTGCATCAAAGAAAAAATCTGGGGTGATCTTTCAAAAAGATACCAAGTGAGTATCATCATCCTATTGATTTGTCAATTGTTTTCATAAGGTATACTCAGAAACCTAACTTCTATATTATGTTCTTGTCTTGCAGGAGGAGTGCATTCAGCAGTTTTTGGAGGAAAGCACGGCCTTAGACCCAAGATTTAAGTCAAGAGTGGCAGCCTCAGATGCAGTGTGGGACAGAGTAGAGAAGGAGCTGATTAGTAGAGCCACCACACATCAGGTGTGTTTAATATTCTTATTACTGGTAATCTTTCTCCTCTTCCATTGTAAATCAAATAAATGTGATACCTGTGTTTCCATCAAATATAGAATAAAGGTGAAAGGAAGAAGTCAATGAAGAGGCAGTAAGTGATGATGACTTATCTGATGAAGCTTGTGCAGCGCCAGTAGCAACACAGGTAAATATATACGGACATCCTGTTTCTTCCTGCTTCATTTTCAGAAGAAAATTAATATGCATGTTTAATATGTATTGTTTGTAGAAGCGGGCAAAGCTTTCTGCCCTTGAAGAGATTTTATCAGAGGAAGACATGGCGATAGAAGTAAGAGCCAAGAGCATGATCAGCACCTCAGAGAAAATTCAGGAGGAGATACAGCTCTACAGAGGTTTGCCGTGTACACTCTCCACAGTGAATCCAGCGACTTGGTGGTGGAGTATGAGGGACACACTGCCAATGCTATCCAGCTTGGCAGCCAGGTACCTATGTGTACAAGCCTCATCGACGCCCTCAGAGCGTACATTTTCCACTGCTGGGGACACCATTAGCCAGGAGCGGGCCTGTCTGCTACCGGAAAAAGCAGACATGTTAATCTTTCTAAAGAAAAACTGCTGAGCGGCCGGTTAATCACAAATGCAGTTTGATTATGCACTAAAAAGTTTTTACATTCCTTTGCATTTTAGTTGGTTCAATATTAGCCTGTACACAATGTTATTTATTTATTTATTATTTATATAATATGTTCATGTTGTGGCAAAAAGGTTTCTCTTTTTTTTGTTAATTTTGGCAAAGTTAAGATTGATACCAACCAGTTTTATTAATAATGTTACCCTGAGTGAGAAGTGTTATCAGAATTTGTTTTAATTGAGGTGAAAAAGAAAAGTTTTGTGTTTAAAGTATTTTTGTTGATGTTGAAATGGATTTTAAAACATATGGAATCGGAAAAAGTATCGTTAGGAACCGGTATCGAAACCGAGGTATCGAAATTGGCACCGGATCGAAAGATTTTGAACGATACCCAGCCCTAATCTTGTCCCAATTTTGGGTCATCCTTTGGCTACTCACGTCTCTTTTCTGGGTCATCTCACCATCATCAACTCCCTGTTTGCCCGCCTGTGTTCTTGTTCATTCATTAGTTGCAATGGTTTGGCATCAACACCTCTGGCATCAACAAGGCATTTTCACCCACATAACTGCTCACTGGATATTTTAAATTTTTTCAGACCATTCTCTGTTAAACCCTAGTAAATCCCAGTAGATCAACAGTTTCTGAAATACTCAGACCAGCCCGTCTGGCACGAACACCTAGACCACATTCAGAGTCACTTAAATCCCCTTTATTCCCCATTCTGATGCTCAGTTTGAACTTCAGCAGATCGTCTTGACCATGTCTACATGCCTAAATTAATTGAGTGGCTGCCATGTGATTGGCTGATTGTATATATATATATATTAGTATATAAATCAGAAATAAATGCACATTCACCTTTGACCTCTGACCTTGGCTGAAACAGGCTCCTATCTCAGCTGTCCCTCAGAAGATATGGCTGAGGAGACATCACAAAAAATAGGGATGGGTCATGTATCCCCGTGACCTAGTTTTTCCTGGAGCAACCAGCGTGTATCACGTTGCCCTCTAGCGTTAACTTCCATGTCCCCTGTTCAACGTGACCAGGTCGACTTGCTGGCGAGTCACTGTGAATGTAACTGATTGCACAACCATATATTGTCCTCCTGGAATCCTCTGTGCGCCCCAGAGAATCTTTCGATTATAAAGGGGTCAAATATCATCCTAATTATATAAACTCTGCTAACCCCCGACAGTGTAATTATTGAGGCTGACAGTGCACTAAACATAGACTGATTCAGTTACAGTCACCTGGAGTCAATGCTGTGGTCAAGACAAACACACACATCACCCCACGCTGAGGCTTTTTCCTCCTGCGTTCTGTGATGTTTCATTGCTCGGTTGACCTAAACAAGTTCATTAAAGTGTCTTCCTTTTTTAATATATATTTGAAGGTTTCTTTGCAGGTCAACTTATTGATGGAGAGCTGTATGGATATAAGAGACTGAACTTCATTTGGGATTTGGAACTATAATTTCCAAAACAAAATTAACAACTCTATTATTTTAATTATTATTAACATATTTTCTTATTCTGATTTCACTGCCTGTTTTTTCACACAATGTTTAAAGTGCCAGATCAGGTGACAAATAGTTGCTGGCAAGCACTAAAAAAAAAAAAAAAAAAAGAATTATTAATGGAAATTTCAAAATGAACCTAATATTTTACCTTGGTTTAATTCTGACCTAATTCAATCTAGCTGTTTTAACCCTTTATTTGTCCATAAAAAGGAATTTTGGGTGTAATTTATGGTATGTAAATTATTGTACGCTTTTATTTTGATTTATTTTGCTAAGACATTTTATTGTGTTTTATACCCTTACAGAAAAATATTCAGTGCAGATTTTTGAAATTCTAATAAAATTCATAAATAAGTCACAAAAATATTAAAGTCACAAGATATTAACCTCATACTTTAATATTTAGATTTTTTCTTAGGCCATTAAAATATTTTCGAGAATTATATTGCAATTTGTATTTTATACACATTAGCCTACATGTTTAAATTAGTGTAATAAAAAAAGCTGCATTTATCATTATTCAGCTGTATCTGACCCATTTATATATATCACAAGTCTGATCGTCCGACCGATTGAGTTTAACATGTTTCCTTTCAGGTGTCACGATGAATTATGTAATGAAAACATGTACAGATCTAATGACAGGAGAACCAAGGTTCAATAGTTCATTTAAGTGCTAAATGGTTTGTGGGATTATCTTTTTTTCTATTTATTAAATATACATTCAACCTGACTGATTCATATATAAATCAGTGACACAAAAATAGGGTCAAATAGGTAGAAATTGCACTTTTTAGCAATTAATAGCAATTTCAAAATCAACACATATTTTACCACATGATTTTAAAAAATATTTTCCTCTGACCTAATTCAAACTAAAAATGTATTTGTGCGACATTATGATAATGTAGTTAACATGATATAATGTCTAATAGTTATTTAATGTACATCCAGAAATACAGTAAAAATGGATGTGCGGGACTTTTTTAGGGTAAGCTAATGTAGTTGTGAGTATTCTGTCATATAAACAATTCAATGAGCAATATTGGTTACACTTTATTTTATTACAGTGTAATTATACTGAGTAATGATAATTACATGTACTTACTATAGAGTTACGGTTAGGGTTTGGTTGAGGGTTGGTTGCATGTAATTATGCATAATTTATAGTTATTACTATAGTAACTACATGAAAAACATGTAACAATGACACTGTAAAATAAAGTGTTACCACAATATTTTTTTGTTTTGAATAACCCCAGTATTTATTTATCTGTGGAGCATACAACATGTTTAATGAGTTAACATATTTAACATTTTGCATTAGCCTACTCTCATTAGACTGTGAAAATATGAAGATACTCAAGTGTTTTTTTCCATCTTTGAGACTAAGTTTTGAGACGTCGATTAGCAGCCGCTGTTGCTATAGCTGCAGTTTTGGAAGCATGTTGAAGCCGGCACATGTCCGGAGCTTTAGT